>NC_134687.1:45764102-46081602 GCF_050947455.1 Rhinoderma darwinii | reverse complement strand
GCGGCATCTCCCTCCTGGGAGATGCCGTCACTCACTTCCTGGTCCGGACACTGTCTCCAGCAGGACGTGCCGCACGTGCACGGCCTTAAAAGGCCAGTACGCGCACATTTTCAGAATAACTGCAATTAACCAAGAATGCTTCTGGACTATAAAAGGGGCTCTGCCCTCTCTTACCTTGCCTGAGCATTGTTGTGTTACCTTAAGTTTGTCCTTGCAAATGGTCTCCTAGTGTTTTCCAGTTCCCAGTGTTACCCATTCCTGCTGCCTGTACCCTGTATCCCGTGCCACCGTGCCTCTGTGCCTTCAAGAGTTGGAGTCGTGTTGTGCCCTCCACTGCATCTATTGTGTCGCACCCCGCCGGGTGTCTGTCTACTCTTGGAGCCTCATCCTAGCCTGAATGCACCGCTGCTGTCTACAACCAGCTGCTTCCTCCTCTGCTCCTGTTCCAGCTTCTTCGACTGATCCTCCTGCTACACCTCCTGTCAGCACCGGTTCTGATCATTGGTTCTCGCTGCCACTACCGCCTCGTTTCTATGAAGACACAAGCGCGTGCAGGGGATTTCTCAACCAGTGTCATATCCACTTTACCCTGCACATCAGAGCATTTCCCTCAGACGGCACCAGAATCACCTTCATTGTTTCTCTGCTTTCCGGCAAGGCCCTGGCGTGGGCGAACCCAATCTGGGAACGAAAGGGACCCGAGACCCAAGACTTCCAGGGGTTCCTGCGGTTATTCCACACTGTGTTCGGGGAGCCTGGACCAGTTTTGTCGGCAGCTACTTCTCTACTGAACCTTCGCCAGGATGACACCTCCATGGGCGAGTACACCATGCAGTTCCGGACCCTGGCAATAGAGCTGTCATAGAACAACAAGGTGTTAGTAGCTTCCTTCTGGCATGGTCTGTCATCCAAGATCAAGGATGAACGAGCTGCTCGTGATCTACCACCTACCTTGGACTACCTAATTTTACTTGCCACCAGGATTGACATGAGGCTCAGAGAAAGATCCCAAGAGGTTCGTCGAGAGAGAAGGCTTCCTAGGTTGGCTCCCAACTTCTAGCAACCCCTCTTATCCTCATCTGTTGCTCCAACCGAGGTCCTGATGCAAGTAGATCGGCTTAGACTATCTGTCCAGAAGAAACGGCACAGGCGAACTGTCTATATTGCGGCCTCGCTGGCCATGTCGTGCGTCTGTGTCCCCAGAAGCCAAAAAACGCCTAGGATTGGTTGGAGAGACAACCCTGGGCGACACAGCATTTGACAGAGAACTCTCCTCCAAGCTGCCCATCCCTGTAAATATTGTCGCTGGCGAGAGGTCCCATCTGGTCTCTGCCTATCTGGACTCTAGCTTTGAAGCCAATTTTATACGCGGAGACTTCGTGGATCTTCTTCACTTGCCCACTACCCTTCTGGAGAAGCTGTTGATCGTTGCCTCAGTAGATGGACTGCCACTGCCCAATCCAATATTGTCTGTGACCAAACCACTGAGGCTTCAAGTGGGAGCCCTTCATTCTGAGCTCATCTCCCTGTTTGTCCAAGGCCGTCAACCCCATGTTGCTGGGTTTCGCTTGGCTCTGATTTTTTCCCCAGATCCAGTAACTCATCAGAGACATGTCCCCCAAGTTCTGTTCGATTAAGGGAGAATCACCTATATGCCAAGTTGGAGAAGTGCGTGTTTGAGAGAAAGTCTTTACCCTTCCTGCACTACATCATCTCTGATCAGGGCCTCAAAATGGATCCTGAAAAGGTAAAGGCTGTCTTGGAATGGCCACGCACTTAAGGCTTAAGGGCCATACAGTGCTTCCTGGGATTTGCCAACTTCTCCCCGATGTTCATTCCCAACTTCTCCTCACTGACAGCTCCCACCTCTACCCTCATCAAAAAGGGCATGGACTCCAGAAACAGTGGTCGCGTTCAAGAGCTTAAAGAAGGCCTTCACGTCAGCCTCAATCCTTCATCATCCTGATGTGTCCCTACAGTTTTCGTTGGAGGTGGACGCCTCCTCTGTTGGTGCTGGCGCACTTCTGTTCCAGAGAGGTTCCAAAGGCAAGACTGTGGTATGTGGCTACTAGTCTAAGCTTTTTTCTCCGGCAGAGCGCAACTACTCGATTGAGGCTCAGGAGTTACTGGCCATCAAGCTGGCTCTACAGGAGTGGAGACACCTACAAGAGGGCGCAGCTCATCCAATCCTTGTCTTCACGGACCACAAGAACCTCACCTATCTCCAGATGGCACAACGGCTGAACCCTCGTCAGACCAGGTGGTCGCTGTTTTTCGCTCGGTTCCAGTTTGAGCTCCACTACCGCCCTGCCGACAAGAATGTGAGGGCCGATGCCTTGTCTTGGTCGTTCAAGACAGAAGACACTGTGGAGTCCCCTCAGAATGTCATTGACCCTTCCTGCATCATCTCTGTCAACCCTCTGCAAACTAAAATAGGAAATAAAAAGAGACACGGCGCCACATGGTGCAAAGTAAAAGCAGGGTGGGGCAAGGGAGCAAACTTGGTTAGGAAAACGCTCACCTGGCCCAAGAACACAAGGGTAGTGGTGGTAATAAGGCTGCTGCTGCCAAGTCCAGATCACAACAAATGTTTTTTTATTTTTATTTTTACAATTAACCCTCTGCAAGATAGAGACATTCCTCTGGGAAGGACCTTTGTACGTCTGACAGACAGAGGAAGAATCCTTCACTGGGGACACAGCTCCAAGCTGGCAGGTCACGTGGGTGCCCGTAAGACCCAAGACCTAATTGCCCGTCAGTTCTGGTGGCCCACACTGCCCAAACATGTCACGGATTTTGTCTCCTCCTGCATGGTGTGTGCAGCAAATAAAGTTGCCCACTCCAGACCAGCTGGTCTGCTCCAGCCACTGCCTGTGCCCAATGACCCCTGGCGACATATTGCAATGGACTTTGTCACAGATCTGCCTCTCTCTTCTGGATGCAGTGTGGTCTGGGTGGTGGTGGATCGATTCTACAAAATGTTTCATTTTGTTCCACTGACTGGTCTGCCTTCTGCTTCCTGACTGGCCAGCCTCTTCGTCCAACACATCTTCCGTCTGCACGGCTTGCCTCTGCATATTGTCTCGGATCGAGGGTTCAGTTCACCTCAAAGTTCTGGAGAGCACTCTGCGGTCTCCTCGGTGTAAAGTTGGACTTCTCCTCGACGTACCATCCCCAGTCCAATGGTCAAGTCGAGGCGGTTAATCAGATTATGGAGAACTACCAGCGTCACTTTATCTCCAGGCAGCGTGATGACTGGGTGCAGCTGATTCCTTCGGCTGAGTTCTCTTATAACAACCATACTAGTGAGTCCACCACCTCCAGCCCATTCTTCATTGTCTATGGCCAACATCCACGAATACTTCTTCCTGTTTCCACTATGTCCCAGGTGCCTGCAGCTGACTCTATTTTCAGGGACTTTCTGCAGATATGGCAGCAGACCCGATCTTCTATTCTGCTGGCGGTCGACCGCATGAAGAGAAAGGCAGACACTAGAAGACGAGAACCTCCCCAGTTTCTTCCAGGTACTAAGGTCTGGCTGTCTTCCAAGTATATCCGGCTGAGGGTGCCATCTTGAAAGTTTGCTCGCAGGTTCCTCGGACCCTTCGAGATTCTGCTGCAGATAAATCCTGTCTCTTACAAGCTTCGTCTGCCTCCCACCCTCAAGATCCCAAACTCCTTCCATGTCTCCCTGCTGAAGCCTGTGGTCCTGAACCGCTACTCCAGGACTCCTAGTTCCGCAGTGGCTCCTGGCGGCTCGTCAAGGACATAAGAGGTGAGGGAGATCTTGTACACCAAGAGAGTAGGAGGAAGAACGTTTTATTTGGTGGATTGGAGGGGATTTGGTCCAGAGGAGAGGTCTTGGGAGCCAGAGGGGAAAATCAATGCTCCTGCCCTCGTGAAGAAATTTCTCTCCCGCTCTGGCCCCGTAAGAGAGCCGATACTGTAAAGTCTATGGCCGCGGACTTACCCTCTGACAGTTGTGGCCACGGACGAGTGAGTTCCCTGCAGCATCTCCCTCCTGGGAGACGCCGGCACTCACTTTCTGGTCCGGACACTGTCTCCTGCAGGGCCTTAAAGGGCCAGTACGCGCACATTTGCAGAATAACTGCAATTAGCCCAGAATGCTTCTGGACTATAAAAGGGCTTCTGCCCTCTCTTACCTTGCCTGAGCGTTGTTGTGTTACCTTAAGTTTGTCCTTGCAAATGGTCTCCTAGTGTTTTCCAGTTCTCAGTGTTACCCGTTCCTGCTGCCTGTACCCTGTATCTTGTGCTACCGTGCCTCTGTGCCTTCAAGAATTGGAGTCGTGTTTTGTCCTCCGCTGCATCTATTGTGTCGCACCCCGCTAGGTGTCTGTCTACTGTTGGAGCCTCATCCTAGCCTGAATCCACCACTGCTGTCTACATTGCCTCAGGTACCCTTTCTGAACTATAGACATTGCATTATACCTATTTGGCCAGCTGCTATCCAGCTATGCGGTATGGCCCAGTGGGTCCACACCGCGCACCGTGACAGTGGGGAAATGGCCATAGGTTATGTCACCCATCTCTCCTACAAGAAACTAGAATGTCGGGGGTGAAGGAGAGCAGCAAGCATTGTGCCCTCCCTTTCCCCGTTCTAGGATTATGTGCTGTATAGTTTAAACCAACACCAGCAATGGACCCATTGTTTTTTTTGATGGGGACCCCATTTGCGATATATGGAGAGTGGCTTTAGCTGTTCATGCCCTATGAGTTTAAAGGGGTCTTCCATCTATGAAGGAACTGTGGGGTTCCTATCCTGTTTAGTAAAAAAAGGGGCAGCATTGCTCGCTGGAGTACTGCCGCCCCTTCACTGTACGACTTGGCACAGCAACGTCTATATGAGTGTGGCTTTAACCAGTACTGGAGCTCGGACTATTCCACCAAGTAAATGAGGCTGAGGGAGGTTGAGCTGAAGTTACCAGGCGCAGCCACATTTGTATAGACGTCGCTGTGATGGACTAAGGATTTTTTTTTTAAGTAGTCCTTTATGCTGTACTCCTAAATAGATGCTGACAACATCCCCACAAAACTAACCTCAAAATGACATTGACCCAGGTCTAAAGTAATTTGTGATTTGCTTGCGCTCGCTGTTGCACCCGGCTGAATAACATGCCTTATCATGTATTAAGCAGCTGCTTTGAGCACCTTTGTGGAGCTATAATGTGTTGCCATTTTTTAAAGCTCATTCAGATGTTTGATTGTTTTTTTCAGACTTTAAAGGTAACGTGACGCTAGAATTATTTTTTTTTTAATTAAACAGTTAGTGTATAAGTGATTAAACATTGTTCTAATTTTTTTTCATTTTTTCACGAGTCAGGAAATATTATAAATTAGATTATAATTTATAACATTTCCCAGTGCTGGTCACTAGATGGAGCAATTCCCAAAATTGCAGCATTGGCATTTGGTAAAGCAACCACATTGCTTTATGCTGCAAAATTTGAGAAAACTCACTCGCTCTAGTGAGCTCACAGAATCCCCCCTCCCTTATCCTGGCTAGTGCCAGGAGAAAGGAGGGGATTGAACGGTCAAACCTCCTACACTGTGTGTCGCCATTTTTTGAGCTAACACAGAGTGTAGTAGGTTTACATACAGTAGTAAACACACAGTAAAACACGTACATACACAGACCTAACTTACCTGCTCCTGCCGCCGCCGCTCCCTCCGGTCCGTCCGCTCCGTCTGCACCCTCTGCTCCAAGTGCACAAGTCCGGAAGCCGCGACCAGAAGTAGTAATCTTACTGTCCGGCCGCGGCTTCCGGTACACAAGAAAATGGCGCCGGACGTCGCTCGGCCGAAGGCCTTCAATTTGGACTGTGTGGGAGCGGCGCATGCGCCGTTCCCACACAGACGGCGTACAGCATAGTGGATGGAACGGGCCCCGTTGGCATTCACTATGTGGCTGTATGTGCCGTATTCCATGTCTGTATGTGTCGTTAATCGACACATACAGAGATGGAAAAAAAAATGGCAGCCCCATAGACAAGAAAAAGTGAAAAAATAAAAAAAAGTAAAACAACAAACACACAAATAAAAATTTTTTTTAAAAATAAAACACTAAAAGCAAATTGATATAAAAAAAAAAATTTCCGCGACACTCGTCCTTTAAATCTGTAGGATTTCTTTTGTATCAAAACTGTGGCGGTGCCCATCAAATGGTTACCTAAAGTGGCAATTAGGCACCAAAAAGGAGCTCTGCCATTTTGACTGTTTAAGAATGTTTGACTTTCTGTTAGTAAAGAGTCGGTGCTGTGTGGAAACGTGCCCTGTGATAGCTCTCAGCTCAGGTGACGGGGCAGACGTTGCAAGCTCTTCTACTGCTGTCTGGTTATTTAGTGGGTGCCATTGTGACCTTAAACTTTATGAATTTAGGTCTGTAAGTTTATATTGTTTCTCCTTGCTGATAGTTTCCCTTTAAAATAGCCTCAACTAGGTCTGGCTTTTTAACTACCAAAATATTTTTTTTATTGATAAAACATAAAAATGTTCTTGATAAATAAACATGTTGATATCTTAATGTCAATATTTCTGCATAGAAAATTTACAAAGATAAGAAAGAACTACACTCCTTTATTAACATTTTACTACACAATTCGTAAGCAAATTTCAGAAAGTTTGTGAGTCTGACGGCAATTAAAACCATTTTAAGGCCCAGGGTAAATAATAAAAGTGTCACATTTGTTAGATTCCAGTATTGTTACTGCTTTTATCTTTATTCTCTATCTCTTTTATCTTATTACCGCATAGTATAACAGTTCTGCCAGTCATTATCTCACATGTATTGGCATATAAGAGTTCATGAAATGTTCTAGAATCTGTAAATGAGTTCATAGACTTGCTATATTATTTTCTTAGTTTTCATCAGCATATCTGACATTATCTCATACTGGGACCCATAAAAATCTTGGCAGGATAAATTTGGATTTCCCATAACTTAAAAATAGAATATTTGCCTGTTACTGCTGATATTTCTGTGTTATTAACCGAGTCTATCATATTTCACTTGCAAATGTCATGACTTCTTACATACCATCCGTGTCTTCAAAGTCAAGCAGCATGACAATCTAAGTCATCAGCCATGGGTCGAGGGACCACTCAGAAGTAACTGGCTTCCCCAGACCACCCTATTTTATAATAACACAGGAAAAAGGAAAAGATCCCAAATCACTTAAGAAGTTTTCGAGGCCAGTGCAAGACTTCACAACTTGATCTTTCGCAGATTGACAGGGGAAGGTTCTCCTCACTATGGCTTTATGTTATGAACATACAGTGTATATGGGATACTTTCAGTATGAGACTCATTAATCAGCACAATACCAGTCCTAAATGGTAGTGGTACAATAATCTTCTTAGCATTAAAGCATTTTACATAGTATAATCATATGACAAAAAAGAAGGTCTTACTCCATTATACAATGGAATATAGTTATCCGTATTGACTAGAATGACTACTACCTGTAAGAAATAATATTTATTCAGCCAGCATATTAGAAGTTAAAGGGGTTGTCAGGTTTAGAAAACCCATTAATAAAATACTCTATTATGAAATTCTGAGTTGGTGTCTTACACTTGTAACCTCCATCAATTAGCTAGAGTGTCAAAAAGTTTCTCTCTCTCTCTCAGGAGGATCCATAACGCCCCTACATTACACAGACAGTCCATTGATTTTTAAAGGCAACCATGTAATGCTTTATTTCCCCTGTTGTGGCACTGCAGGGGAATTGAACATTTGCTGCAAGGTTTTCCTGCAGGTTACAGCTGATCGCTTGGGAACCTAGCAGGGGTAGATCCTGTGATCAGCTTATCTTTGGGATCCTTAAAATGGACATCCTCTTTAAGTAGGGGGTGTTATCAGTAGACTGTTCATAGAACGCTCTTTGCCGATAATTGCCCTGTGTAAACAGGGCAGTGACTAGCAGATGAACGAACAAACGTTTATAAAAAGAAGCGGCAGAAGTGCTCGGGTGAGTGATGTGCCGTTTCTGATCCGCTTTTCTCAGAAATTCCAGTGAGCAGTGTACGGGCTCAATAGAAAGTCTATGGGTTTGAATACCGTTCGTTCAGCTTTCCGAGGAAAGATGATCAAAAATGGCTCATTCCTCACCCAAGCGCCTCTGCTGCTTCGTTTTAGTGATCGGTGGGAGTCTCAGTGCTCGGACCCCCGCCGATCAAAAGTGCTAACATGTCCCTATGACATGTTATAACGGTTCTCACCGGTTTGTTCGTGGATCCTCGGTGTCATCTGGGAGATGGTGCTTGGAACCCAGGCAACGCTTGGCACAGCGGGTAGAGGCGGTCGGATGGAAAGGCAGAAGTCAGGACAGGCAGCAGACGTCATAACGGGTATGGATAGCAATAGGTCAAGGCAGGCGGCAGGCAAGGATAGTCAAGTTCAGGCAGAGGTCAGCAACAGGAAATCCAGACAAAGGCAGAAGGGAAGGAAACAGAGAACCAGGGCACAGGGAAACTCACGGGGAACTTGGTTGAACAAGCATGGGTGAACGGAAGCAGGAACCTTAAATAGGAAGTCTTTAGAATTAAGGCGCGCGCTGGCCCTTTAAGACAGAACGAGTCAGTGCGCTCTCCCTCTAGTGACTGCAGCCGCACATCGAGGATGACGGCCGTGGAGGGAGGTAAGGGATGCACTTACCTGACGCCGCCCAGGGCCAGCAGAGCGTCCGGATCAGGTAAGTGGAGCTTGGGATGAGCATGCGGTAATGGAGGGCGCAGGAACCGGAGCAGAGGCCGTGGGGAAGGCGGGGAACGGCGCGGCAGCCGTTACACATGTCAAATGTTTTTTAAAAAATTAGGTACTCTTTAACCATAATATGTCGGGCATACTGAAAATCTTATAAGAATTGGTTATAACATAGTTCCAGCACCTGGTCTAAAGTGAAATGTTTAATAAATACATTTTATACATAATTATTCTTTAACTTTCTTTAATATTTGCATGCATTAGACATAGAATCCATATTAAATGCAGTCATGGTCTTCAAAATCTTCTTGCCTTTTGTGATTCACAACAGCACAATGTGCAGATGTTTTTCTCATTGGATGTAGATGTGAACACTTCTGGGATCCTGGGAGATCCTAGCACTCTATTACATAGCTTTGATGTGAAAAAGAAATGGATCCGGCGACTTTGGAGTGTTGTAATTCAGGAATTCTGTTAAACATGTCATTCCTAAACAGCTTGTATGCTACGGCTTTAAGGTTTACAAGACAATGTAATGCAGGATTCAGTTTTGTTCTTCCAAGACATTTTTATTCCCACTTTCTTAGCTTTGGCCTTTTGTTGAGTTAAAAATATTTCTATATATCCAGCCAGGGTGTAATGTCCGTGGTCGCTGACCGCGAACTCCTTACAGCTAGTCGACGCCCTTCTCTCAAGAGATGTCTGCACATACGGCCGTCCTGCTCCACTGTGACCATCAGGGTGCGATCACGAGCTCAGTCCAGACTTAAGAAGCCAGATCGCACGCATGTTGGTGATTGAGCTAATTGCTCCAGAGCACCCTGGGATATAAGAAGGTCCCAGCCCTATCCTCCCACGCCTGAGCTTTGTTGTTGTATTCCAAGCCTGTCTTGCAAATGGTCCCCTAGTGTTTCCTGCTCCCAGTGTTCCCTGTTCTTGTATCCTGTAACCTGTATCCTGATCTAGTGCTGTCCTTATCTGTAGCCGTGTTGTGCTGTATGCCACGCCTGTCCTGCTTCTCCACGCCTGAAGTCTACCTGCTGCCTAGTTCCTGCCGAGCCTGCCTTGCTACTGTCTGAGCTGCCACAGGTACCCTATATAAACTATAGACTCTGACCTGCGCCCTGTTGGCCAGCTGCCATACCGCCAAGGCGGTACGGCCCAGTGGGTCCACGAACCCTACATGACACAGGGCCTAGAACACACAGCAACATTTTTTTCTTAATATAGTGCCTGTTTTTCTTTAAAAATAAAGCTGCTGTGATCCTTCTGTGTTTGTCCATTGTCCTGGTAATCTAAAGAAGGAATAACCCACGAAACGCATCATTTTTAGACATTTTCTAATCTATTAAAATCTAACCTTCTTTATAATTTGGTAGCACTAGTTCCTTGGTTTTTACTCTTTAATTTTTGCATTGCCTAATACCTGATTGGACCTAGGAACTGAAGCCGTAACTTTGGTAGATGATGTGACTTAAAGGGGCTCTGTCACCAGTTTATAACTGCCCTATCTTCTACCTAATCTAATAGGCACTTTAATGTAGATAAGTAATGTGTTGTTTGTTTTTAAAAAAAATTTTTTATTTTTGACAAAGTTATGAGCATTTTAAGTGTTATTCAAATTTGTTCTTAATGCCCAAGTGGGCGTTTTTTTACTCTTGACCAAGTGGGCGTTGTAAAGAGAAGTATATGACGCTGACTAATCAGCGTCATACACTTCTCTTCATTCATGTCCAGCTTAATCCACAGCACAGTGTGATCTCGCGAGATCACACTGTGCTGTTACTTACTCCCGTAGTTCCTTCACACAAGCGACGGAAGAATGACCGGACATCGCCTCCAGGCTGGACATGAATGAAGAGAAGTGTATGACGCAGATTGGTCAGCGTCTCTTTACAAGGCCATGCTTGAACTTGTTCAAAGAATCATCCATCACAACCTCCTATGGCAGAGAGTTCCATAGTTTTACTGCTCTTACAGTAAAGAATTCCCGTCTGTGATAAAAGTGAAACCTTTTTTCCTCTAGACATAGAGGATGCCCCCTTATCCTTGTTACAGTCCTATGTGTAAAAAGCTCATTAGAAAGATCTCTGTACTGTCCAATTATATATTTGTACTTTTCAATTAGATCGCCCCAAGGCGTCTCTTCTCTAAACTGAATAACTTCAATTTTTATAACATTTTTTGGTACTGCAATCCGCCCATTCGCTTATTTACCTTGGTCTCCCTTCTTTGCACCCGTTCTAGTTCAGCTATGTTCTTTTTATACACTAGTCCCCAAAATTGGAAACAATATTTCATGTGTGATCTGACTAGTGATTTGTATAGAGGCAAAACTATGTTCTTGTCATGTGCATCTATGATTTTTATTTTTTTTGATACATTCCATGATTTTATTTTCTTTGACAGTAGCTGTCTGGCACTGGTTGCTAAAGTTAAATTTACTGTTCACCAATATTCCGTCTTTTGAAGTAGCAGTTTTTACTCAGTGTTTTACCATTTAACACGTAATTGTAGTATTTGTTTCCTCAGCCCAAGTGCATAACCTTACATTTATCCACATTAAACTTAATTTTACATTTCTCTTCCCAAACCCCCAGCTTCCCCAAATTCTTCTGTAGTATTGTATTATCCTCCATTTAATATTTATATTAATTTATTTTATTCATATTTAAAAAGTATCCATCCTTGGGTAAAAAAAAAAACAACTTAAAGGAACAAAGACACAATAATAAAAAATAATGGTTTAAAACATATATTTTTTACTTAAGGATGGAAGTACCAAATAAGTCCATATGTAGATTATGTATGTTTGTATGTTCATATCTGTATATATGTACCTTTAATAATATTTATATATTGCAGATTTACAGTATCATGTAGCACAATATGCAGAATCTCATCTGTCCCAACAGAGCTTATACTTAAAAGAGTTGATCACTTTCCTATAAAGTCAATTAACTTGCCCTAACCGAACAAGTAATGCCACTTACTAACAATAACTGCCTTTTTATTCCACCTCCTTTCACATATGCCAGCATCCTTATCGCAGTAGCAGTTACAATCCTGCTTTGCTTATTTTGCCTCCCACCCACGCATACGCATTCACATAGAGGTGGTTGTACAGATCAGGGGGTATAATCCCTTTCGTGTATATGTACAGGTGTAAGGGAGCTATGAGTGAAGCAGTCACATGACTACATCATGTGACTGCTACTGCGATGACGATGCCCGACACTGTTTATATGAGACGCCCAATGGCGGATTATAATATGGGCGGTTCGGGCGGCCGCCCGGGGCCCGAGGCACCCAGGGGGCCCATCGCCCGAACCGCACACACCGCAAAACTATGCAGCGCTGCCAGCTGCCGCGCTGTCCCGCTTACAACTGAATCTGCGTCCGCAGGACGCAGATTCAGTTGGGTTGAATGCTGGAGCCTCGATCCAGCATTCACTCTGCCGTGAGCGGCTCGGTGCAGGCAGGCGCGATGTAGTGACGTCATCGCGCCTGTCTGCACGGAGTCACTCACAGCACAGTGCAGAGGAGGAGAAGCATCCCGGAACCGGGATAAGTAAGTAATTATGTTTTTTTATTTATTAGGTACGTACATATGGAGGCATTATACTGTGTCACAGCTATGGAGGCATTATACTGTGTCACAGCTATGGGGGCATTATACTGTGTTGCAGCTATGGGGGCATTATACTGTGTTGCAGCTATGGAGGCATTATACTGTGTCACAGCTATGGGGCATTATACTGTGTCACAGCTATGGGGGCATTATACTGTGTTGCAGCTATGGGGGCATTATACTGTGCTGCAGCTATGGAGGCATTATACTGTGTTGCAGCTATGGAGGCATTATACTGTGTTGCAGCTATGGAGGCATTATACTGTGTCACATCTATGGAGGCATTATACTGTGTTGCAGCTATGGAGGCATTATACTGTATGGTGCAGCTATGGAGGCATTATACTGTGTCGCAACTATGGGGACATTATACTGTGTAGCAGCTATGGGGGCATTATACTGTGTCACAGCTAGGGGGCATTATACTGTGTCACAGCTATGGGGGCATTATACTGTGTTGCAGCTATGGGGGCATTAGGGTATGTTCACACGTAGTCAACAAAAACGTCTGAAAATCCAGAGCTGTTTTCAAGGGAAAACAGACCCTGCTTTTCAGACGTTTTTTTACCAACTCGCATTTTTCGCGGCGTTTTCGCTGCGTTTTTTACGTCCGTTTTTGGAGCTGTTTTTATTGGAGTCAATGAGAAAACAGCTCCAAAAACGTCCAAAGAAGTGTCCTGCACTTCTTTTGACGAGGCTGTATTTTTACGCGTCGTCGTTTGACAGCTGTCAAACGACGACGCGTAAATAACAGGTCGTCTGCACAGTACGTCGGCAAACCCATTCAAATGAATGGGCAGATGTTTGCCGACGTATTGGAGCCGTATTTTCAGACGTAAAACGAGGCATAATACGCCTCGTATACGTCTGAAATTTGGCCGTGTGAACATACCCTTATACTGTGCTGCAGCTATGGAGGCATTATACTGTGTTGCAGCTAAGGAGGAATTATACTGTGTTGCAGCTATGGAGGCATTATACTGTGTTGCAGCTATGGAGGCATTATACTGTGTCACAGCTATGGAGGCATTATACTGTGTTGCAGCTATGGAGGCATTATACTGTATGGTGCAGCTATAGAGGCATTATACTGTGTCGCAGCTATGGGGACATTATACTGTGTAGCAGCTATGGGGGCATTATACTGTGTCGCAGCTATGGGGACATTATACTGTGTAGCAGCTATGGAGGCATTATACTGTGTCACAGCTATGGAGGCAATATACTGTGTCGCAGCTATGGAGGCATTATACTGTGTCGCAGCTATGGAGGCATTATACTGTGTAGCAGCTATGGGGGCATTATACTGTGTCACAGCTATGGAGGCATTATACTGTGTCACAGATATGGGGGCATTATACTGTGTCACAGCTATGGAGGCAATATACTGTGTCACAGCTATGGAGGCAATATACTGTGTCGCAGCTATGGAGGCATTATACTGTGTCGCAGCTATGGGGACATTATACTGTGTCGCAGCTATGGGGACATTATACTGTGTCGCAGCTATGGAGGCATTATACTGTGTAGGGTCAGCTAAGGGGAAAATTATACTGTGTAGAGGCAGCTATGAAGGGCATTATACTGTGGGGGCAGCTATGGGTGGCAATATACTGTGGGGGCAGCTATGGGGGACATTATACTGAGCAATTACAAGAGCTGCAGGTCCAAGGGGGGAGACGCTGTGTAGCACTATATACAAGGGTGGATTGTTGTATAGCACTATATAGAAGGGAGCTGTAATGACAGGGATAGGGAAACAGACAAGTGAGCCCTAATCTACCCGCCACTCAGTCCCTGCCTACTTGCAACGACCCACCCTAGGCAATGGGGTACAACCCGGGCGACGGTCCCTACACTCAATAAGTGCACGACAGACAACAGACAAGGAAACACAGAACAAAGGGAAATGGGGCAGTTGCCCACGGCAACACCGTGAGCAACAAGAGTAGTAAACGAGCCGATTTAAAACAGGAGAGTACGAGGTGCCAAACGTAGAGCAGGAGAGTAGTGAACAAGCCGAGTCAAACCAGGAGTGTACGAGGTACCAAACGCAGAGCAGAAGAGTAGTCAGTAAGCCAGGGTCAATACGAAGCAGGGTCAAATAGTTCAGAAGCTGCTGCAGGGCCAGGAAACCAACAGAGAAGAATCACAAGCAAGGAGTAACAGGAAAGGCAGGTATAAATAGACAGAGGGCGGGAGCTAGCTCCTTCTGGCCAGGCTGTGATAGACTCTCCCACTCCTAAGCCTGCCATCCTGAGTGGTGGAAGATGGAGTCCGTCTCACAGACATAGAAGCAGGTGCAGACTGATTACCTATGGGCGTGGATACAGAAGCTGTGCCTGGCAGATCCTTAACAGTACCCCCCCCCCTTTTATGAGGGGCCACCGGACCCTTTCTAGATGGACCTGGTTTATTGGGGAAACAAAGGTGGAACCTCCTGACCAATACCCCAGCGTGAACATCCCGGGCGGGTACCCAAGTCCTCTCCTCAGGCCCGTATCCTCTCCAATGGACCAGGTACTGGAGGGAGCCTTGGACCATCTTGCTGTCCACAATCTTGGCCACCTCGAATTCTACCCCCTCAGGGGTGAGAACGGAAACAGAAGGTTTCCTCAAGGGAGCCAAGGACGGGGAGCAGCGTTTAAGGAGGGAGGCATGAAACGCGTCGTGTACTCGAATAGATGGGGGCAACTCCAGTCGGAAGGAGACAGGATTGAGGACTTCAATGACCTTGTACGGCCCTATAAATCGGGGAGCAAACTTCTTGGACGGGACTTTAAGGCGCAAGTTCTTTGACGATAGCCACACCAGATCCCCGACCATAAACAAGGGGTTAGCAGAACGTCTTCTATCTGCCTGAGTTTTTTGTATGCTCTGGGACGCCTCTAGGTTCTTCTGAACCTGGGCCCAGACTGTGCACAGTTCCCGATGAACGACCTCTACCTCGGGATTGTTGGAACTACCAGGTGAAAAGGAGGAGAACCGTGGATTAAACCCAAAATTACAGAAAAAGGGGGAGACCCCTGACGAGTTACTGACCCGGTTATTAAGGGATAATTCGGCGAGGAGAATGAATGAGACCCAATCATATTGACAGTCAGAGATAAAACACCTTAAATATTGTTCTAGAGACTGATTAGTCCTCTCGGTTTGGCCATTAGTTTCAGGATGGAAGGCAGAGGAGAAGGACAGATCAATCTCCAACTTTTTATAGAAGGCTCTCCAAAACAAAGAAACAAATTGTACCCCTCTGTCAGAAACAATATTGACAGGGAGCCCATGGAGACGCAGGATGTGTTTGACAAACAAGGTAGCTAATGTTTTAGCATTGGGTAGTTTTTTGAGGGGCACAAAGTGGCACATCTTACTGAAGCGGTCTACTACAACCCACACCACCGACTTGCCTTGAGATGGAGGCAAAACGGTGATAAAATCCATGGAGATATGGGTCCAAGATCTCTGGGGAATGGGCAAAGAACGTAGTAAGCCCGCTGGTCGGGACCTGGGAGTCTTGGACCTAGCACAAACCTCACAAGCGGCGACGTAGGCCTTAACGTCTTTAGGCAACCCAGGCCACCAATAGTTTCTGCCAATGAGGTGCTTGGTACCCAGGATGCCTGGATGACTAGATAGTGTGGAGTCATGATTTTCCCTAAGTACCCTTAGCCGGAATTGCAGGGGAACAAACAGCTTGTTCTCAGGAAGGTTCCCGGGAGCTGAACCTTGATCAGCAGCAATTTCAGAGACTAAATCAGACTCAATAGAGGAAATGATTATACCTGGAGGCAAAATACAAGCAGCATCTTCCTCCGAAGGAGGGCTGGCCATGAAGCTACGTGACAGTGCATCAGCCTTAATATTTTTAGACCCAGCCCTATAGGTAACCAAAAAATTGAATCTGGTAAAAAACAACGCCCATCGAGCTTGTCTCGGGTTTAGCCTCCGGGCCGATTCTAGGAAAATCAGATTCTTGTGGTTGGTAAGGACCGTTACCTGGTGCCTAGCCCCCTCCAGGAAGTGGCGCCACTCTTCAATTGCCCATTTAATGGCTAAGAGTTCGCGGTTGCCAATATCATAGTTACTCTCAGTGGGCGAAAACATCCTGGAAAAGTAGGCACAGGGACGGAGATGGGTGAGGGACCTGGTACCCTGAGACAAGACAGCCCCCACTCCCACCTCGGACGCGTCAACCTCCACGATAAATGGCTCCATTTGGTTGGGCTGAACCAACACCGGAGCCGAGATAAAGCACTTCTTAAGGACCTCAAAAACCTGGACAGCCTCAGGAGGCCAGCAGAGGAGATCAGCACCCTTGCGAGTGAGGTCCGTAAGAGGCTTAGCGATGACCGAGAAGTTAGCAATAAATCTCCTGTAATAATTAGCGAACCCCAAGAAACACTGTAACGCCTTCAGGGAGGCAGGTTGGACCCATTCCGCCACAGCCTGGACCTTGGCGGGGTCCATGCGGAATTCATGAGGAGTGAGGATTTGACCCAAAAATGGTATCTCCTGCACCCCAAACACATATTTTTCGGTCTTCGCAAACAGTTTGTTTTCCCGAAGGACCTGGAGCACCTTCCTGACATGCTCAATGTGTGAGGACCAGTCCTTGGAAAACACAAGTATGTCATCAAGGTACACTACAAGAAATACCCCCAGGTAATCTCTTAAAATCTCATTAATGAAATTCTGGAAGACCGCGGGAGCATTACACACCCCAAAGGGCATGACGAGGTATTCGAAATGTCATTCGGGCATGTTAAATGCAGTCTTCCACTCATCCCCCTCTTTGATGCGGATAAGGTTATACGCCCCCCGTAGATCAAACTTAGAGAACCATTGGGCCCCCTGAACCTGATTAAAGAGATCAGGAATCAAAGGAAGGGGATACTGGTTCCTTACAGTGACCTTATTCAAGTTATGGTAGTCAATGCATGGCCTAAGACCACCATCCTTCTTCCCTACGAAGAAGAAGCCAGCACCTACCGGAGAAGTAGGGGGGCGAATGTAACCCTTGGCCAGACATTCCTGGATATACTCTCTCATGGCTTCACGTTCGGGACAAGAGAGATTAAATATCCTACCCTTAGGGAGCTTAGCTCCTGGTACCAAATCGATAGCGCAATCGTATTCTCTATGAGGAGGTAACACTTCGGAGGCCTCCTTAGAGAAAACATCAGCGAAGTCCTGAACAAACTCAGGTAGCGTGTTCACCTCCTCAGGGGGAGAAATAGAATTAACAGAAAAACATGACTTCAAGCATTCATTACCCCATTCGGTAAGATCCCGAGTATTCCAGTCAAACGTGGGATTATGCAACTGCAACCAGGGAAGGCCTAAAACCAAATCGGACGATAATCCCTGCATCAACAGTACAGAGCACTGCTCCAAATGCATGGAGCCAACAAGGAGTTCAAAAACAGGGGTATGCTGTGTAAAATAACCATTAGCAAGAGGAGTGGAGTCGATACCCACTACCGGGACAGGTTTAGGCAAATCAATCAAAGGCATAGCTAGAGACATAGCAAATTCCACAGACATGATATTAGCAGACGACCCTGAATCCACGAAGGCACTGCCGGTAGCAGACCTACCACCAAAAGAGACCTGAAAGGGAAGCAAGATTTTATTACGTTTCATATTTACGGGAAATAACTATGCGCCCGATTGACCTCCCCAATGATCACTTAGGCGCGGAAGTTTTCCGGCTGCTTATTCTTACGCCTAGGACAGGTGTTCACTTGATGCTTGTCATCCCCACAATAGAAGCAGAGACCATTCTTCCTGCGGAACTCTCTACGTTGTTGGGGGGACACGGAGGCCCCGAGTTGCATAGGTACCTCCGAGTCTTCCGTGGAAGAACGAAGCAACGGAACCTCGGGAGGCATCATGGGGGAGTCAGAGGAGAAAACACATTAACGTTCACGTTGTCGTTCCCTGAGACGTCGGTCAAGTCGTACCGCTAAAGCCATAACCTGGTCTAGGGAGTCAGAAGAGGGATAGCTAACTAGCAGGTCTTTCAGGGCGTTCGACAGACCCAACCTAAACTGGCACCTTAAGGCAGGGTCATTCCACCGAGAAGCTACGCACCACTTCCTAAAGTCAGAGCAATACTCCTCAACAGGTCTCTTACCCTCACGTAAGGTCACCAGCTGACTCACGGCAAAGGCAGTCCTGTCAGTCTCGTCATAAATGAGTCCGAGAGCAGAAAAGAAAAGATCAGGGGCGTCAGGAGCCAAGGAGAAGGCCCATTCTTGGGGCCCTACCTGGAGCCGGGACATAATTATACCCACCCGCTGGCTCTCAGAACCTGAGGAGTGGGGCTTTAAACGAAAATAGAGCTTAAAACTCTCCCGAAAGGAGAGAAAAGTCTTCCGGTCCCCTGAGAACCGGTCAGGCAACTTGAGGTGGGGTTCAAGAGGTGAGGTGAGGGGTACTACCATGGTAGCATCAGGCTGGTTGACCCTCTGAGCCAGGGCCTGGACCTGTAGGGAGAGACCCTGCATTTGCTGAACCAGGGTCTCAAGGGGGTCTATAGTAGTGTGAGGGACCAGGGTAGAGTAGGTATATAGGCTTGTGATTATGTAATGACAGGGATAGGGAAACAGACAAGTGAGCCCTAATCTACCCGCCACTCAGTCCCTGCCTACTTGCAATGACCCGCCCTAGGCGACGGGGTACAACTGGGCGACGGTCCCTACACTCAATAAGTGCACGACAGACAACAGACAAGGAAACACAGAACAAAGGGAAACGGGGCAGTTGCCCACGGCAACACCGTGAGCAACAAGAGTAGTAAACAAGCCGAGTCAAACCAGGAGAGTACGAGGTGCCAAACGTAGAGCAGGAGAGTAGTGAACAAGCCGAGTCAAACCAGGAGTGTACGAGGTACCAAACGCAGAGCAGAAGAGTAGTCAGTAAGCCAGGGTCAATACGAAGCAGGGTCAAATAGTTCAGAAGCTGCAGCAGGGCCAGGAAACCAACAGAGAAGAATCACAAGCAAGGAGGAACAGGAAAGGCAGGTATAAATAGACAGAGGGCGGGAGCTAGCTCCGTCTGGCCAGGCTGTGATAGACTCTCCCACTCCTAAGCCTGCCATCCTGAGTGGTGGAAGATGGAGTCAGTCTCACAGACATAGAAGCAGGTGCAGACTGATTACCTATGGGCGTGGATACAGAAGCTGTGCCTGGCAGATCCTTTACAGGAGCGCTGTGTATCACTATATCTAAGGGGGATTGCTGTGTAGCACTATATACAAGAGGGGGAGGGCTATGTGATGCTATTTACAGAGGGGGAGGACTGTGTAGCGCTATTTACAGTGGGGCTGTGTCTGGTGCTATCTACAGTGTTTGACACAATTATATTCAGGGGCGCAGTCTATGGTGCTATAATATTTAGGGGCACAGTGTTTGTACTATTTTATTCAGGGGCGCAGTGTTTGGTGCTATTATATTTAGGGGCACAGTGTGTGGCACCATAATAATATTATCTTTGTTTATAGGTGTGGAAATGTTGGAAAAGTGAGGAGCCAAAGACATCTGAGTGGCAAATTCTGCAGAAATGGGTCAGGGCCGGGAAAAGTCGTCATGAAGTCTGGACTGGATGGAGAAGAAAAGAGGAAAAAAACTACGTCGTCACCTGTGAGTCACTAGGTTTATAGACAATCTGTCATCTCTACTGACATGTTTATTATAGGAAATCCTTGTATTTCACAAAGTCTTTGTGCAGTCCAGGACTGATAGACAAATAAGTGTTACTATTTCCCTTGTCAGGAGAATGTGTCCCTACACGGTGCGATACTGTCAGCGATGGTTGGAGACTGTCAGTATGTGGGGACACAGCCTTTTGACAAGGGGAGTAGTAACACCCATTTGTTAATGTCTGGACAAAAAGGAAGTGTTAACAATAGTTACAGGGCGGCGGTGGAGAAGGGGGGCCCAAGTTTGGATAACAGCCCAAGGCCTATGGTCTACTTAATCCGCCACTGGAGACTCTCTCCCCTACATACATACGCACCAACAAAAATGTCACAAGATCATAGTAAAGCTTGAAATTGGGACTATTCCTTCTTTTCATCTGAATTAAAGTTTCCACTCTCCTCTCTCATTTACAGATTACTAACTGCACCCTAATATGGGCCAACTTATCTGCCTGCTACCCTGGTACTGGTATTTTCACCCATGGCACTAATAGGGAACTGGTAGTATCACTTATTGATCGTGTAGCTCAAGAGCTTTGATTAGTCTAAAAACTTTGTGCCAGGTGTTAAACAAACCTTGAACATTCAGAAAACAAGCAGACACTTGCCAAACTTTACAGTAAAGAGATATCCTAGAGTTAGGTCAGTGTTGGTGGTGATGGTAGGTCAAAAATTCAAGTGGTGAATGTTTCTCAAATACATTTTATTAATAAGAGTATCATGGCTATAGTGGTTAGAAAGAGGCTCATGGCCTTTAAAACCTGGTGGTTAAGTTCACTCCCAGTACACCCGTGAGTGCTCCGATTACTAAATTTGCTCATATAGTTGAATATTTGATAGAACTGCTGAACATTACGGCTTAAATAAGTTTCAAGAATGAAGTAATTGACAATCACCCCACTTATCATTGGGGGTTACAATACAATCAAACAGATAATATTCCATCTGTTCTGTCCATATTTCCCATGACAGACAATATTGGTGGACTGTATAGCAGCCCCTATAGACATAAGTATGTATGTGAAATAGATTGAAATTCTATTGGCAATTTTACACAAGAGTTTATCTTAATCCTTTGTAGGTTAAATTGGATGTTCAGTTGTGAGATTAAAAAAAAGTCTGAAATCTACCGCCTGTCTCTTTATTTGTTTAGGCTGATGCTCCCCCCCCCCTACTGCAGCTCTGCCTCTTCAGATTGGGTTATGTGTACAAACACAAGCCCATCACAAGCTCACCAGGAAGTCAGTGCATGGACAGTGGATGTCTTTTACAGTAATTACTCTATGATTGATTATAAAGTACAGGCTACTAAACTTCTAGATCTCTAAAGCTCCCCCTTACTAAGATAAAATTTCACATACAGTACTGTGCAAAAGTTTGAGGCAGTTGTGGAAAAATGCTGCAAAGTAAATATGCTTTAAAAAATATACGTTTTATTAATTTATTCCAAACAGGTGATAATGATAATCAATTTCATATGTAGGTTGAAACACAGTCATTAACTGTGACAGAAACAGCTGTGTAGGAGGCTTAAAACTAGGTAAGGAACAGCCAAACTCTGCTACAAAGGTGAGGTTGTGGAAGACAGATTCATGTCACAGTTCCACCATGGCAAGATTGAGCACAGTCTACACAAGCTAGTTATACTGCATCAGAGCAAGTATTCTCTCAGCCAAAGATTTCAAATCAGACTGGGGTTTTAAGGTGTGCTGTTCAAGCTCTTTTGAAGAAGTACAAAGAAACAGGCGATGTTGAGGACTGTAGATGCAGTAGTTGGCCAAGGAAACTTAGTGCAGCAGATCAAAGACACATCAGGCTTACTTCCCTTCAAAATCGGAAGATATCCAGCATTGCCATCAGCTCAGAACTGTCAGAAACCAATGGGACCCAGATACACCCATCTACTGTTCGGAGAAGTCTGGCCAGAAGTGGTTTTCAAGGAAGAATTGCGGCAAAAAAGCCGTATCTTTGATGTGGAAACAAGGTTAAGCGACTCAACTATGCAAGAAAATAAAGGGACTGGGGTGCATAAATATGGCAGCAGGTGCTCTGGAGTGATAACTCAAAATTGTAAATATTTGACTGTAACAGAAGGCAGTTTGTTTGCTGAAGGGCTGGAAAGTGGTACAATAATGAGTGTCTGCAGGCAACAGTGAAGCATGGTGGGGGTACCTTGCAAGTTTGGGTCTGCATTTCAGCAAATGGAGTTAGGGATTTGATTAGGATTAATGGTGTCCTCAATCCTGAGAAATACAGGAAGATACTTATCCATCATGCAATACTACCAGGGAGGCGTCTGTTTGGCTCCAAATTTATTCTGTAGCTGGACAACGACCCCAAACATACAGCCAATGTCATTAAGAACTATATTCAGCGTAAAGAAGGAGCCCTGGAAGTGATGATATGGCCCCCACAGAGTCCTGATCTCAACATCATCAAGTCTGCCTGGGATTACATGAAGAGCCAGAAGGATTTGCGGAAGCCTACATCCACAAAAGATCTGTGATTAGTTCTCCCTGCCGAGTACCTTCAAAAACTATGTGAAAATGCACCTGGAAGAATTGATGCTGTTTTGAAAGCAAAGGGTGGTCGCATCAAATATTGATTTGATTTAGATTTCTCTTCTGTTCATTCACTATGCATTTTGTTAATTAATAAAAAAATAAAACTATTAACACTTCTATTTTTGAAAGCATTCTTACTTTACAGCATTTTTCCACAACTGTCTAAAACGTATTGCACAGTACTGGTTATTAATGTAAAATTGTCTTAGGGGGAGCCTGGAGAGTCACCTTAACCTTAAATATGAAGCAGAAGTTGAGAGGCAAAGTATGGAGCAGGCCCACGGCTTAGCCTGCTCCATAAGATGCGCTTGTCGGCTGTATGTTGTGCCCACTTTTAGTATGTTACACTTCACTGCAATGGGAGGAATCATAGATTACTACGATCCTGCTCGTTTAAGCCCTCAGATGCCACGGACAATAGCAACTTTGGCATCTAAGCTGTTAGAAAGTGTGGACGGCCTCCTCTGATGGCCCATCCCCCACCTATGATGTGGTCGTGGGGTGCCAATGGTTGTCATGGTCAAGACCTAATGAAGGCCCAAAGTCTGCGATCTTGTGCTCCTATTAAGCTCTACCAGACAGGGCTTAATAGAAGCCGGTAAAAAACACTAAATACTGCAATATATTAGTGTTGCAGTATAATATACAAGCGTTCGCTGGTACAAGTCCCATGGGGGACTAATAAAAAAAGTAAAAAACAGTTATATAGAGTTTTTTTGTTTATATACAAAAAAATATTAAACGTTCAAATACCCTACCTTTTCCCATTTACCCCCAAAAGCAATGTAAAAACATAATTAATATTGCCATGTCCGTTATTATTTAACCTGCACGGTGAACGCCACAAACAGAAACATTTAAAATGCTAGAATCACTGTTTTAGGGTCACCTTATCTCCCACAAAAAAATTAATAAAAAGTGATCAAAAAGACTCATGTACCCAAAAAAGGTAGAAATAAAAACGACAGCTTTCCCTGCAAAAAACAAGCCCTCCCATCGCTCCATTAATGTAAAAATAAAAAAGTTATAGCTCTCAGAATATGGCGACGCAAAACAAATTAGTTTTTTTACTAATTCGTTTTTTCTTTGTAAAAGTGGAAAAACGTTAAAAAAAAATATAAAGATGGTATCACCATAATCGTATTGAACCGCAGAATTACTTTAACATGTCGTTCTTGACGATCGGTGAATGCCATAAAAACTAAACCAAGAAAACAATAGAGGAATCACAGTTTATTTCCCATTCCCCCCAAATATTTTTTTCCCAGTTTCGCAGTACATTATATGGTACAATAAATGGTGCCATGAAAAAACTACAACTACAAGCCCTCATATGGCTATTTGCGGGAAACATAAAAAGTTATCGCTTTTGGAAGGTGGGGAGGTAGAAATGAAAATGAAAAATGGCTGCGGCTGGAAGGGGTTAAATGTTGACCCCAAATTTAAAACCTAAATGTTCTGTTTACAATTGACTTGGACCTAGATCAGGCACAATGGCTACACTAAGTATTCGGTTGATTAATTTGATAAATCTATTACTCATTTTCCTTTGGTGGGGTTTACATATTATACATTCCAAATCAAGATCCAAGTAGTTTGAAGTCGTTGCTTACTTTAATCTCCCGTGGGAACACTATCCAAAATATGTTTGGCATATTTAGCATATAAAATAAATTCTATAAACGCCTGCCAATGTTCTTTCTATTTAGCAGAATTACACTTATCTACTCTGAGCTTTATAAAAATCTTCATTTTTATAAAAAGCTTTTAAAATTCTAAAATAGCAAATAGCTACAAAACAAGTGAGAGTTGTTCAACCATTTCTACTACTCCAGTGCATGTTAAATAAATAATAAAATGATAAGAAATGTAATTAATAAATGTAAATCACATTAAATAATTTATGTGTCTCCATGGTTACAGACTAAAAACAAACCCTGTGTAGTTTTACTCCCTCCCCTCTTCTTGGTATTCTACGGACAGTAGAAAAGGGGTCAGAAGGAGTAGTATCACACATTACTGTAGGATTAGACTATTCTAATAATTTTGGTTCCTCTGTGTTCATTTATATCATAGTATGACACTAATGCATTTTGGCATGTAGATATTTTTCAGGGCACTGGTCTCCTTCTGCTGTGCTTTTTGATAGGTGTTTTTAACTTTTTTTATGGTAATTGTGTCAAACTATATATTTATTAAGAGATCATTCATTATTTGTGTATTGTTAGAACTTTTTCATTTGGGGGTTTTCGTGTAGATTTAGCATTTCCTAGGTTGTACCCTGCGGGTTTGCGATTTTTGGTATTTCTTTGAATTATAGGTGTACATAAGATTTGTTTGTAGTCTGTTAAAATGGATACACATAGCTATAAGCATAAAACAGGTCATTCTTTTTTTTTTTTAACTGAGACTGTGAGCAAAGTTACTGTCTTTTTTTTTTTACAATTTTAGATGCTTTGCAGGAATACAAAAGTGCACATAGCCTGTAAAGTGTTATTCCACTTTCGAATATAAAGTTACATTAATAATCCAGGGCCAGATTACAGGGAGGGCAAAAGTAAAGTATTTACACCAGGCACTGTAGAGTAATATGGAAAAAATAAATATGGAAAATATATAAGAAAAAAATAATTGTCTCAATGCACTATAGGAGCTTAAATAAGCTCTCATGGGTGTGCCTTATAACAAGCTTGCTGATTGTTTCCAGTATTAAAGAGGAACTCCAGCAAACACATGAAATGGTAAACCATATTGGGGGTCGCATCAATAGAAAGCACCACACAGGGCATCAATCAACCTAAGGCCGGCCAGGGATGTAGCCCCTCAGCCGCATAAGAATACACTAGCATTATAAATAATATGGTAAGTGGGGGTCCTGTTATAGATTTTGCATTAGGGCCCAGAAGCTTTAGGTTATGCCTTTGTGGCTGGCCCTGGGTCTTGCCATATTACGGTAAAATTAAAGTTCAAATTTTCAAGTGAGGATAAAAAACAAGTGTCTTAACAGACAAAAAAAGGTATGTAGGTATGCCTGATAAGTCAAAGTCCCATCCCTGGGACGAGAACATTTTGTGAGAATGGGGACCAAGTGACCACTATTCAGAAAACCAAGGTGGACATCGTGTGTGTTATTCTCCATGTAATTCTGTGGCAATTATGGAAACAGTTGTGCTTGGCCAATTCCGTAACTCCCATACACTTCAATAGAGAGCCATGTGACCACCTATACATTTGGCCCCAGCCTATATATGCCCACCGTCAACTGTCTAGACTTGCCAAATGGGGGTGAAGAGATGTGCCGTTTAGATTGAGGTGATTTGGTACAAAGTTATATTTTGTATAATTAATATAGACTTTTTAATGCTTTTACATAAAATATTTGAGGTTCACTATTAATAATACATTGTTTTTATTTGGAAGCATAAAACACACAAAAATGGTCTACAGAGGGGTTCTAAATAAGAAACTCCAGCATAAGTCTCTAAATGCCCAGGTTGGTAGTTTACGTTCTTTTTGTCTAATGATTGATACTGAATTTCCTGTATTTTACAGAAAATAGTTTATTTCAGGCTTATTTAATTTCGTAATAATATAGCGGTGGAAAAAGCTATTTAAGATACCCTTCAATAGCACAAAGATTGTCCCAGTGTTCTCGTAAACCACTGTAGACTGTTGTATAACCTAAAAAAAACTTTAACAAGCCCTGATATGTCGATAAGAAATATAAGCAACCGTCTCCATGAGAACTGGAGCCATGTATCAAAAATCATCATCAGACAAGGCATTCAGATAATCAGTATCTGCATATAAAAGAAATCCAGAAAACAAACTGTCTGCCCAACTGGGATCTGAAAACAGGCCATTTTGATCTGTATAGAATATCTCCAGCCAGACTTCATCTTCTGGCTTTAGGTAGAGTAGTGTGGAGCCTGAGGCAACATCATGATTTCCTGTGTTGGCATCAAATGTCTTTATTTTATATTCTCCATTATGTACCAGGCTGATGGCCAGGTGCTTGTTTGCAACAGTGATGTCATAGGAGAAATAATATATTCCGGGAATTGCACAAATAAACTTCCCAGTGGATGGGTTGTAGTGTTCTGCTTCGTTAAAGAGAATTTTGTTAAATAGAATTGGAAGTCTTTCCTGAGGGTAACTGGTGGTGATCCCGACTGAGAAAGCAGATTTGAGAATTATCTCACCACACTTGCACACTCCTGGTTCTCCTGGATCTCCTCTTGTCCCCTTATCACCTTTAGGTCCAAATGGTCCATCAGGTCCAATTTCCCCCTTGTCCCCGGATGATCCAAATGGTCCTTTTTTGCCAGTTTCTCCTTGATCTCCTTTTTCGCCAATCGGTCCAAGTGGACCTGTTTTTCCCCGTAAACCTTTAAACGAAAAGTTGATACTGTTAATTAACTACACATACATATACTGAGAAATATATATATATATATATATATATATATATATATATATATATATATATATATAGACCTTTCTATGCTGCTCTATCTTCAGAACTCTTGTGCAAAGGAGTATGTTTTATAAGGCCCCATGCACACAACCGTAAAAAATCTCCGTAATTGCGGACCGGTTCTATTGGCCGCGGACACCTTTCCGTACCGCTACGGATAGGTGTCCGTGCAATTATGGAGCATGTCCTACTTTTAGTTTGTATGGGAGCACAGCACGAAAACGCGGTCGTCGGCCGTGCCCGCAATCGTGGGCTGTGATTACGGGCATGGCCGTGTGCATGAGGCCTAAGAGTATATATTATAAGAGTACCAAAGGACATAGATCTGTAGCCCTTTTAACACAGATGTAACCTCACAAGTAGATATGGGGTACAGGTAAACTTGTAACAACGGCTGAACATTTTTTAAACAAGTAAATTACAAAGTATTTTTTATTTTTATTGTTTTTTTGTTTTTTCTCTTTAAGGAACTATATGAAAGGCATTTAGGTTTATGGGAAAAACCCCTTTAACTTCCTGCTGTTTAATTGCCCTACATCATGTGTTTCTCAATGTATTTTCCTATTGGCTCTTTGTACATTTAAATATATTATATTTGTTTAACCCAACTATGCTATGACTAAGGGCACGATGCGTAAACGCACTTCTGCTTGATATCTTGTGCCATATTTTATTAACCTCCATTGGTGTTGGACTTCTCTATTTCTGATTCTGTGGGATCTCCTGACCATCTAATGTGAAATCCAACATGCTCGATCCGTTGTTCCTCCTGGAAAGAAAGGCTCTTCACGCTCTTCCTATGCCAACAAATGTGCACGCTAAGCTGATTCAAGCATGCATGTTTATCGGGAAGATAGCGATCGGCGGATAAGTATCTTTGTATGGTCATTAAGAACTTAAAAGAAAACTGACATAAAAAGTTGACATGCTTATTACCACAAACGGCCATTTGTCTTCCAGATGAGACTAGATATTTGATATATTTTGGGTGTTTGTTTTGGGGTTGTTTGTGTAAATAAATCTTTGGATAGCTTAAATTTGTTGAAAATAGAAAATAAATACATTGTCATATACCCTTTAAAATGTCTCACAAGAACCATGCAATTCTTTAACAGCTGAGGCCTCAAGTCCAGGTGAAAGAGTAAGTAAATCAAACAAGCTGTAGATTTTTAAATATATTCAAGACAGGGTTCACCATTCCAGTTGATAGTGTTATACAATATCCAAGACCATAATAGCTGCTGGAAATTCATTTTTCAAATAGTTTTACAATCTGTTTCATATAATGTTACATCAATATGTTTTCATTCTTTCTACATAAAAATCATAGCACACATTTCATCGAATTGGTCAAAGATGTCCTTGATCTCACCAAAATACACACTGTGAAGCTTAGTATCTAAGCCTGCATAATGGAAACCACACAGTAGCTTGTATCTCAGCCCAATGTTGTCCTTCATAGTCAAAAGAATCTCCGTGTTTAAAATTGAAAGCAAAAAAACTAAACATAGAAACGTAGAAAATATTTTCATCTTTGTTGTAGTTCTGAGAGAATTGGGATGATAAATGATGTACCCATGTAACAAAAGATACAAGCTGTTCCCAGTATAAGACATGACAAGGACCCACTAAGGCCCCTTGCACATGACCGTAAAATCGGCTGTAATTACGGGCCCATTCATTTCTATGGCCGACGGACACCTTCCCGTATGTCTACGGGAGGGTGTCAATGCCTTAGAAACCTGCCGAAAAAAATAGGACATGTCCTATTTTTTCATTTTATGGACCTTGCTCCTATACTTCATAATAGGAGCCTGGCTCGTAAAAACGGCTTCTGTCCGCGGCCGGCCATGCCCAAAATTATGGGTCGTAATTACGGGCACGGTCGTGTGCATGAAGCCTAATGATGTATTTGCTTCTGTATAAAGTGAAATAAGTAATCCCTTGTGTATATTTAGGTCGGGTATGTTTTCACCATCAGCTCACAAATTGGTAAAAAGCAGTAGGCTGTGGTACTCCATGGAAGGAACATGGTGATAGCTTATGTTTTTTAAAGGTTTATATTAATAAAAATATGTTAAAGGTAAACAGCGCCACTCTTATCCATAGGATGTGCTGGGTATTGCAGCTCAGCCCCATACACTTAAAACCTAAACTATAGCGGTTACTACAGTAGATATGGAGGTTGGTGAATAGCAGTCCTATATAACAGTGTATATATATATATATATATATATAGTAGTCCTGTGTCACATAATAGTAGTAGTAGTAGTAATGATAATAATAATAATAATAATAATAATAATAATAATAATAATAATAATAATAATAATAACAATAATACTAACAATGAGAAGATGGATGAAGTTAAGTTCATTACCTGCAGTGCCCTTCTCCCCCTGTTCACCTTTTCTGCCATCTCTCCCATCTCTTCCAGGAAGGCCAATTCGTCCATGTGGCCCAACTAATCCATTTGACCCAGGGGATCCTGGAGGCCCCGGCAATCCTGGAATGCTGCAGACGTACCGTATATTCTGCTGTTCTCCTTTACGCTTATTGCTTGCTGGCTGCCCACTGACACAGAGTGCAAAACTTGTAACATATAGCAAAATAATCATCATCAACCCTGCAAAATCAGAAAATAACATTTATAGTGGCATTTTTCTATATGTAACTTTTTTAAATAAATATTCTTATATAGTGACATAACAATGCCTTTAAAATGGCCACACATTCAGCTTATTTCATGTACTCTTATCAAATAGACTGTCTTTATTCATCCATTATAAAATGCAGAAATCAATATAGATTCCTATGAAGTTGGCCTTAGCATATTCATGTCTGAGACAAGGACAAGAGATTGTGAGCCGCATGATGACAAGTTCGTTACATCTTTTGTGCACCACTGTTGTATATTTTAGCATTATATAAATAAGTAATAAAAAAAGCTACATGATAGTTAAACATTAATTAAAAGAATTTAAACTGGATCTCTTGACTGCATAGAAAAAAACCTCACACCAATTTCTATAGGGGTTGTATAGTTTAGGAAACCTATTTTCTAAGGGGCTACAAACAGCATCTCTGGCTCTCAGGGACTTGACACATACTTGCTTTATATGGACAGCCCATTGATTCCACTGAGAATGTGTAATGCTTTATTTCACCTGTGGTGGCACTGCAGGGAAAATGAACACTGGCTGCAGGTTTCTCCCACACATTACAGATGATCGCTGGGTGTCCCATCAGCGGCATTACCTTATTATCACCTTAAATACCCATAAATGACCACATGATGTAATGTCACCAGTGATGGCGGAATTTACGTGATTCTTTGCTTACTATCTTTTTTTATTTTTTTTATTTTGTTTATCACAATTTTCAGTTGTGTACATAATCAACAAGCAATAAAAACCAGCCTAGTTTCAACTCCTTTAATCCCATTTTCCCACAATGTATTATTATTCTGATTCCCCATACTGTAATAATATAACGTCTCATATTTCATTATAGATTCAACCTTGTTTTTCCAAGTTTTAACTTCTAAGGGACTATTTGAGAGCCACTTTCTTACAATTTGCAGTTTAGCAACAAACAGGAGTTTTCTTAAACAGTTTTTTTTCCCTCCTTGACATATTTACTTCCGAGTCATCTCCTAATATCACCAACTGTGGTAAAATTCGAGACATTCAGAGATTTCACAGAAAATTGCATCCCAGAACCTGACAATTACCACACATTTCCAAACAATATGAATATAATCCGCCCCTTCTTCGCCACATCTGGGACAAATATCTTTCTTACTATTATACATTTTACCCAGGGAGTGAGGAGTGTAATAGAGTCTATGAAGTAGGTGAAATTGAATCAACAGGTGGTTAAGGTTAATTGACATTTTCTTAATGTTTTTATAAACAGTTTCCCATTGAATCTCCCCAATTGCGTTCAACTCTTTCTCCCAGTTAGGAGCACTTCTAGGTTTTAACTGTTCTGTCTACCTTTCTATTAAATGTTTATATACACTACCGTTCAAAAGTTTGGGGTCACCCAGACAATTTTGTGTTTTCCATGAAAACTCACACTTATATTTATCAAATGAGTTGCAAAATGACTAGAAAATATAGTCAAGACATTGACAAGGTTAGAAATAATGATTTTTATTTGAAATAATAATTTTCTCCTTCAAACTTTGCATTCGTCAAAGAATGCTCCAATTGCAGCAATTACAGCATTGCAGACCTTTGGCATTCTAGCTGTTAATTTGCTGAGGTAATTGGGAGAAATTTCACCCCATGCTTCCAGAAGGCCCTCCCACAAGTTGGATTGGCTTGATGGGCACTTCTTGCGTACCATACGGTCAAGCTGCTCCCACAACAGCTCTATGGGGTTGAGATCTGGTGACTGCGCTGGTCACTCCATTACAGATAGAATACCAGCTGCCTGCTTCATCCCTAAATAGTTCTTGCATAATTTGGAGGTGTGCTTTGGGTCATTGTCCTGTTGTAGGATGAAATCGGCTCCAATCAAGCACTGTCCACAAGGTATGGCATGGCGTTGCAAAATGGAGTGATAGCCTTCCTTATTCAAAATCCCTTTTACCTTGTACAAATCTCCCACTTTACCAGCACCAAAGCAACCCCAGACCATCAAATTACCTCCACCATGCTTGACAGAAGGCGTCAGGCACTCTTGCAGCATCTTTTCAGTTGTTCTGCGTCTCACAAATGTTCTTCTGTGTGATCCAAACACCTCAAACTTCGATTCGTCTGTCCATAACACTTTTTTCCAATCTTCCTCTGTCTAATGTCTGGCGTTTTGCCGGTACTATTTAATGAAGCTGCCAGTTGAGGACCTGTGAGGCGTCTATTTCTCAAACGAGAGACTCTAATGTACTTGTCTTGTTGCTCAGTTGTGCAGCGGGGCCTCCCACTTCTCTTTCTACTCTGGTTAGAGCCTGTGCGTGCTGTCCTCTGAAGGGAGTAGTACACACCGTTGTAGGAAATCTTCAGTTTCTTGGCAATTTCTCGCATGGAATAGCCTTCATTTCTAAGAACAAGAATAGACTGTCGAGTTTCACATGAAAGCTCTCTTTTTCTAGCCATTTGGAGAGTTTAATCGAACCCACAAATGTAATGCTCCAGATTCTCAACTAGCTCAAAGGAAGGTCAGTTTTATAGCTCCTCTAAACAGCAAAACTGTTTACAGCGGTGCTAACATAATTGCACAAGGGTTTTCAAGTGTTTTCTAATCATCCATTAGCCTTCTAACACAGTTAGCAAACACAATGTACCATTAGAACACTGGAGTGATGGTTGCTGGAAATGGGCCTCTATACACCTATGTAGATATTGCATTAAAAACCAGACATTTGCAGCTAGAATAGTCATTTAGCACATTAACAATGTATAGAGTGTGCTTCTGATTAATTTAATGTTATATTCATTGAAAAAAACTGTGACCCTAAACTTTTGAACGGTAGTGTATACTTGACAGGGGTTTTTTTTTTTTAATCTCCTGTTCTCGTAACAATTTATAAATTACATACTTTTTTTTTAGTATGTGTAATTGCATGTTCCAATTGGACATATGAAAATCTCTCTTTTTCTGATAAACCAAATTCCTCCACCAATCTTTCCCATGGCTTAATTGTACCCCCCTCCGCAACATCCAATATCATCCTTATTCCTTTTAGCTTCAAGGGAGGTAACTCTTGAATATCTTTAAATTCATTGAGGTTCATGATATGCCATAACGGTGCAAAATCCAACGACCCCCTACGATCCAACTCCTGCCCCAATAGTGTCCAACATTTATGTAGATGTACAGCTGATGGAATTTGCTTAAAATTACCAGAATTTAATTGTCCCGATTCCAAAACCTCATATATGTGTGCGTAATACACCTTAGCTTTTTTAGTTAACAACTGAAAAAAAGTAATTCCTCCATTCCTTTATATACTCGAGTTGCGCTGCTAAGTAGTACGCTCTAACATTAGGAAGTGCGAGTCCACCCTTTATTCTTGGGATACAATAAACAGATGGATTGCACTGCTTGTCAGAATGTATAGGTGCTGTGAGGGTTTGGGTCAGATTAACCCACCATATAAGCAAAAGAAAAAAAACCAAATGTAAAGGATCTGCCAGACACAGCTTCTGTGTCGACGCCCGTGGTTAATCAGTCTGCACCTGCTCCTAAGTCTGATAGAGCGATCATCTACCACTCGGGCTGGGAGGCTGAGAAGTGGGAGAGCCTATCACAGCCTGGCCAGACGGAGCTAGCTCCCGCCCTCTGTCTATTTATACCTTCATTTCCTGCTCCTCCTTTGCCTGTGATTCTTTCCTGTTTCCTGGCTCTGCTGCTGCTGCTTGTACTATTGACCTCTGCTTCATATTGACCCTGGCTTTACTGACTACTCTCCTGCTCTGTGTTTAGTACCTCATACACTCCTAGTTTCAACTTTTTGGTCACCTATAGGACTGGGTCTAAAAATATTAAAGCTGATGCACTGTCGCGTAGTTTCATGGCCAGCCCTCCTTCGGAGGAAGATCCTGCTTGTGTTTTGCCCCCAGGTATAATCATTTCCTCTGTTGATTCTGACTTAGTCTCCAAAATTGCGGATGATCAAGGTTCAGCTGCCGAGAACCTTCCTGAGAACAAGCTGTTTGTTCCCCTGCAATTCCAGCTAAGGGTACTCAGGGAAAATCATGACTCTGCACTATCTGGTCATCTAGGCATCCTGGGTACCAAGCACCTCATTGCCAGAAACTATTGGTGGCCTGGCTTGCCTAAAGATGTTAAGGCCTACATCGCCGCTTGTGAAATTTGTGCTAGGTCCAAGACTCCCAGGTCCCAACCAGCGGGCTTACTATGTTCTTTGCCCATTCCCCAGAGACTTTGGACCCATATCTCCATGGATTTTATCACCGATCTGCCTCCATCTCAAGGCAAGTCGGTGGTGTGGGTTGTAGTAGACCGCTTCAGTAAGATGTGCCACTTTGTGCCCCTCAAGAAACTACCCAATGCTAAGACGTTAGCTACCTTGTTTGTCAAACACATCCTGCATCTCCATGGGGTTCCTGTCAATATAATTTCTGACAGAGGGGTACAATTTGTTTAATTGTTTTGGAGAGCTTTCTGTAAAAAGTTGGAGATTGATCTGTCCTTCTCCTCGGTCTTACATCCTGAAACTAATGGCCAAACTGAGAGGTCTAGTCAGTCTCTAGAACAATATTTAAGGTGTTTTATCTCTGACTGTCAACATGATTGGGTCTCCTTCATTTCCCTCACCGAATTTTCCCTTAATAACCGGGTTAGTAACTCGTCAGGCGTCTCCCCCTTTTTCTGTAATTTTGGGTTTAATCCACGGTTCTCCTCCATTTCACCTGGTGGTTCCAACAATCCCGAGGTAGATGTCGTTCATCGGGAACTGTGCACAGTCTGGGCCCAGGTTCAGAAGAACCTAGAGGCGTCCCAGAGCATACAAAAGACTCAGGCAGATAGAAGACGTTCTGCTAACCCCTTGTTTGTGGTCGGGGATCTGGTGTGGCTGTCTTCAAAAAATTTGCGCCTTAAAGTCCCGTCCAAAAAATTTGCTCCCCGGTATATAGGGCCGTACAAGGTCATTGAAGTCCTTAACCCTGTCTCCTTCCGACTGGAGTTACCCCCATCTTTTCGAATACATGACGTGTTTCATGCCTCCCTCCTGAAACGCTGCTCCCCGTCCTTGGCTACCTCGAGGAAACCTCCGGTCCCTGTTCTCACCCCTGAAGGGGTAGAATTCGAGGTGGCCAAGATTGTGGACAGCAGGATGGTCCAAGGCTCCCTCCAGTACCTGGTCCATTGGAGAGGATACGGGCCTGAGGAGAGGACTTGGGTACCCGCCCAGGATGTTCACGCTGGGGTATTGCTCAGGAGGTTCCATCTTCGGTTCCCAAATAAGCCAGGTCCACCTAGAAAGGGTCCAGTGGCCCCTCATAAAAGGGGGGGGGGTACTGTAAAGGATCTGCCAGACACAGCTTCTGTGTCGACGCCAGTGGTTAACCAGTCTGCACCTGCTCCTAAGTCTGATAGAGTGACTCGATCATCTACCACTCGGGCTGGGAGGCGGAGAAGTGGGAGAGCCTATCACAGCCTGGCCAGACGGAGCTAGCTCCCGCCCTCTGTCTATTTATACCTTTATTTCCTGCTCCTCCTTTGCCTGTGATTCTTTCCTGTTTCCTGGCTCTGCTGCTGCTGCTTGTACTATTGACCTCTGCTTCATATTGACCCTGGCTTTACTGACTACTCTCCTGCTCTGTGTTTAGTACCTCGTACACTCCTGGTTTGACTCGGCTTGTTCACTACTCTTGTTGCTCACGGTATTGCCGTGGGCAAGTGCCCCATTTCCCTTAGCTTCTGTGTACCCTTGTCTGTTTGTCTGTCGTCCACATATTGAGCGTAGGGACCGTCGCCCAGTTGTACGCCGTCGCCTAGGATGGGCCGTGCAAGTAGGCAGGGACTGAGTGGCGGGTAGAGTAGGGCTCACCTGACTGTCTCCCTACCCAGTCATTACATAATCACAGGCCCATATACCTTTTCTACCCTGGTCCCTGACACTACTATGGACCCCCTTGAGACCCTGGCTCAGCAAATGCAGGGCCTCTCCCTACAGGTCCAAGCCCTGGCTCAGAGGGACAACCAGCATGTTGCTACCCTGGTAGTGCCCCCCCACCTCACCTCTTGAACCCCACCTCAAGTTGCCTGACCGGTTCTCAGGGGACCGGAAGACTTTTTTTCTCCTTTCGGGAGAGTTGTAGGCTCTATTTCCGTCTAAGGCCCCACTCCTCAGGTTCTGAGAGCCAGCGAGTGAGTATAATTATGTCCCGGCTCCAGGATGGGCCCCAAGAATGGGCCTTCTCCTTGGCTCCTGACGCCCCTGAACTTTCCCCTGTTGATATTTTTTTTTCTGCTCTTGGGCTCATATATGTATGACGAGACTGACAAGACTGCCTTTGCCGAGAGTCAGCTGGTGACCTTACGTCAGGGTAAGAGACCCGTTGAGGAGTACTGTTCTGACTTTAGGAAGTGGTGTGTAGCTTCTCGGTGGAATGACCCTGCCTTGAGGTGCCAGTTTAGATTGGGTCTGTCGAACGCCCTGAAAGACCTGTTAGTTAGCTATCCCTCTTCTGACTCTCTAGATCAGGTTATGGATTTAGCGGTACGTCTTGACCAACGTCTCAGGGAACGACGACTTGAACGTTTTTGTGCTTTCTCCTCTGGCTCCCCCATGAAGGCTCCCGAGGTTCCATTGCTTCGTTCTTCCACGGAAAACTCGGATGAACCAATGCAACTCGGTGCCTCGGTGTCTCCCCAACAACGTAGAGAGCTCGGCAGGAAGAATGGTCTCTGCTTCTACTGTGGGGATGACAAGCATCAAGTGAACAACTGTCCTAGGCGTAAGAATAAGCAGCCGGAAGAACTTCCACACCTAAGTGAGCATCGGGGAGGTCACTTGGGCGCACAGGTATTTCCCGTAAATATGAAACCTAATAAGATCTTGCTTCCCTTTCAGGTTTCTTTTGAGGGTAGGTCTGCTACCGGCAGTGCCTTCGTGGATTCAGGGTCTTCTGCTAATATTATGTCTGTGGAATTTGCTATGTCTCTAGCTATGCCATTGATTGATTTGCCTAAACCTGTCCCGGTAGTGGGTATCGACTCCACTCCACTTGATAATGGTTATTTTACGCAGCATACCCCTGTTTTTGAACTCCTTGTTGGCTCCATGCATTTGGAGCAGTGCTCTGTACTGTTGATGCAGGGATTATCGACCTTGCCTGGTTGCAGATGCATAATCCCACGTTTAACGGGAATACTGGGGATCTTACCAAATGGGGTAATGAATGCATGATGTCATGTTTTTCTGTTAATTTTATTTCTCTCCCTGAGGAGGTGAACACTCTACCTGAGTTTATTCAGGATTTTGCTGATGTTTTTTTCTAATAAGGCCTCCGAAGTGTTACCTCCTCATAGAGAATACAATTGCGCAATCGATTTGGTACCAGGAGCTAAGCTCCCTAAGGGTAGGATATTTAATCTCTCTTGTCCCGAACGTGAAGCCATGAGAGAGTATATCCAGGAATGCCTGGCCAAGGGTTACATTCGCCCCTCTACTTCTCCGGTTGGTGCTGTCTTCTGCTTCGTAGGGAAGGATGGTGGTCTTAGGCCGTGCATCGATTACCGAAACTTGAATAAGGTCACTGTAAGGAACCAGTATCCCCTTCCTTTGATTCCTCATCTCTTCAATCAGGTTCAGGGGGCCCAATGGTTCTCTAAGTTTGATCTACGGGGGGCTTATAACCTTATCCGCATCAGAGAGGGGGATGAGTGGAAGACTGCGTTTAACACGCCCGAAGGTCATTTCGAATACCTCGTCATGCCCTTTGGGTTGTGTAATGCTCCCGCGGTCTTCCAGAATTTCATAAATGAGATTTTAAGAGACTACCTGGGGGTATTTCTTGTAGTGTACCTTGATGACATACTTGTGTTTTCCAAGGACTGGTTCTCCCACATTGAGCATGTCAGGAAGGTGCTCCAGGCCCTTCGGGAAAACAAACTGTTTGCTAAAACCGAAAAATGTGTGTTTGGGGTGCAGGAGATACCATTTTTGGGTCAAATCCTCACTCCTCATGAATTCCGCATGGACCCTGCCAAGGTTCAGGCTGTGGCTGAATGGGTCCAACCTGCCTCCCTGAAGGCGTTACAGTGCTTCCTGGGGTTTGCTAATTATTACAGGAGATTTATTGCTAACTTCTCGGTCATTGCTAAGCCTCTTACGGATCTTACTCGCAAAGGTGCTGATCTCCTCCACTGGCCTCCAGAGGCGGTCCAGGCTTTTGAGGTCCTTAAGAAGTGCTTTATCTCGGCCCCTGTGCTGATTCAGCCTAACCAAATGGAGCCATTCATCGTGGAGGTTGACGCCTCCAAGGTGAGAGTGGGTGCTGTCTTGTCCCAGGGTACCAGGTCCCTCACCCATCTCAGTCCCTGTGCCTACTTCTCCAGGAAGTTCTCGCCCACTGAGAGTAACTATGACATTGGCAACCGCAAACTCTTAGCCATTAAATGGGCATTTGAAGAGTGGCGCCACTTCTTGGAGGGGGCTAGGCACCAGGTAACGGTCCTTACCGACCACAAGAATCTGGTTTTCCTAGAATCTGCCCGGAGGCTAAACCCGAGACAAACTCGATGGGCATTGTTTTTTACTAGATTCAACTTTTTGGTCACCTATAGGACTGGGTCTAAAAATATTAAAGCTGATGCACTGTCGCGTAGTTTCATGGCCAGCCCTCCTTCGGAGGAAGATCCTGCTTGTGTTTTGCCCCCAGGTATAATCATTTCCTCTGTTGATTCTGACTTAGTCTCCGAAATTGCGGATGATCAAGGTTCAGCTGCCGGGAACCTTCCTGAGAACAAGCTGTTTGTTCCCCTGCAATTCCAGCTAAGGGTACTCAGGGAAAATCATGACTCTGCACTATCTGGTCATCTAGGCATCCTGGGTACCAAGCACCTCATTGCCAGAAACTATTGATGGCCTGGCTTGCCTAAAGATGTTAAGGCCTACATCGCCGCTTGTGAAATTTGTGCTAGGTCCAAGACTCCCAGGTCCCGACCAGCGGGCTTACTATGTTCTTTGCCCATTCCCCAGAGACTTTGGACCCATATCTCCATGGATTTTATCACCGATCTGCCTCCATCTCAAGGCAAGTCGGTGGTGTGGGTTGTAGTAGACCGCTTCAGTAAGATGTGCCACTTTGTGCCCCTCAAGAAACTACCCAATGCTAAGACGTTAGCTACCTTGTTTGTCAAACAAATCCTGCATCTCCATGGGGTTCCTGTCAATATAATTTCTGACAGAGGGGTACAATTTGTTTAATTGTTTTGGAGAGCTTTCTGTAAAAAGTTGGAGATTGATCTGTCCTTCTCCTCGGTCTTACATCCTGAAACTAATGGCCAAACTGAGAGGTCTAGTCAGTCTCTAGAACAATATTTAAGGTGTTTTATCTCTGACTGTCAACATGATTGGGTCTCCTTCATTTCCCTCACCGAATTTTCCCTTAATAACCGGGTTAGTAACTCGTCAGGCGTCTCCCCCTTTTTCTGTAATTTTGGGTTTAATCCACGGTTCTCCTCCATTTCACCTGGTGGTTCCAACAATCCCGAGGTAGTAGTCGTTCATCGGGAACTGTGCACAGTCTGGGCCCAGGTTCAGAAGAACCTAGAGGCGTCCCAGAGCATACAAAAGACTCAGGCAGATAGAAGACGTTCTGCTAACCCCTTGTTTGTGGTCGGGGATCTGGTGTGGCTGTCTTCAAAAAATTTGCGCCTTAAAGTCCCGTCCAAAAAATTTGCTCCCCGGTATATAGGGCCGTACAAGGTCATTGAAGTCCTTAACCCTGTCTCCTTCCGACTGGAGTTACCCCCATCTTTTCGAATACACGACGTGTTTCATGCCTCCCTCCTGAAACGCTGCTCCCCGTCCTTGGCTACCTCGAGGAAACCTCCGGTCCCTGTTCTCACCCCTGAAGGGGTAGAATTCGAGGTGGCCAAGATTGTGGACAGCAGGATGGTCCAAGGCTCCCTCCAGTACCTGGTCCATTGGAGAGGATACGGGCCTGAGGAGAGGACTTGGGTACCCGCCCAGGATGTTCACGCTGGGGTATTGCTCAGGAGGTTCCATCTTCGGTTCCCAAATAAGCCAGGTCCACCTAGAAAGGGTCCAGTGGCCCCTCATAAAAGGGGGGGGGTACTGTAAAGGATCTGCCAGACACAGCTTCTGTGTCGACGCCAGTGGTTAACCAGTCTGCACCTGCTCCTAAGTCTGATAGAGTGACTCGATCATCTACCACTCGGGCTGGGAGGCTGAGAAGTGGGAGAGCCTATCACAGCCTGGCCAGACGGAGCTAGCTCCTGCCCTCTGTCTATTTATACCTTAATTTCCTGCTCCTGCTTTGCCTGTGATTCTTTCCTGTTTCCTGGCTCTGCTGCTGCTGCTTGTACTATTGATCTCTGCTTCATATTGACCCTGGCTTTACTGACTACTCTCCTGCTCTGCGTTTGACTCGGCTTGTTCACTACTCTTGTTGCTCACGGTGTTGCCGTGGGCAACAGCCCCATTTCCCTTAGCTTCTATGTACCCTTGTCTGTTGTCTGTTGTGCACATATTGAGCGTAGGGACCATTGCCCAGTTGTACGCCGTCGCCTAGGACGGGCCGTGCAAGTAGGCAGGGACTGAGTGGCGGGTAGATTAGGGCTCATCTGATTGTCTCCCTACCCCGTCATTACACCAAGTACTCAAATATTCAAATAACCCAGCACAGTACAGTGCGATTATGACAAAGACCTGGGACACGCCGAAACGTCTTAATACATCGCAAGCCAATTTTGTTTGCATCAAGATTACACATATCTTGACAAATACATATATCTATTTTGAAAAAAGAAAAAAATTTAAATCTTTGGAAACCTTCTATCGATGAGATATTTTTAAATATATTTGCATATTTGAGTGCTTGCGTTATTTTCTTTTGCTTTTATTCTTGGGAGGCATAGATATTCTCGTTTCATGCGAACTCTCTTCCTTCCCCAAACTAAACTGCTTAGCAACGTTATAATTCTTTTAAACTGTTAATCTTGGATCCAAATGGGAGCTACCACGAAAACACATAAAAGCTTCGGAACCAAAACTGATTTTATCAAAATGATTCTATCTGCTCTGGATATGGGGAGTTCACTCCACATTTTGATTTTTCTTTCCACCGCGCTTATCAATGTGTAAAGATTCAATGCTGCAAATTGTTTAATCTCATTTGAGATTTTTATACCCAAATACTTAAAATTGTCACCCGGATAAACTACTCTTATGTCTCTATTTATCTTTACTTCCAAGTTGTCAAGGGGGAGAAGTGTTGATTTCTCCCAATTTATTTTAAGACCCGAGAAGTATCCAAACTCCTGAATCTTAGCAATTAAATATTCTAGCTTCTCCTCAGGATCAGCTAAAAATAATAAAACATCGTCTGCATAAAGAACAATTTTGTCCTCTCTCCCCCTAGCTCCAAATATTATAATGTTACTGTAATTTCTTATCAAACTAGCCAACGGTTCAATAGTTAATGCAAATAGCAGGGGGAAGAGAGGACAACCTTGCCTAGTACCCCTGGTTAAACAAAAAAACTCTGAATTCTTAACATTAATATTAATATTCGCCATAGGCCCAGTGTATAATAATTTGACTAGGTTGATAAAAGAATCTCCAAAACCTTCTTTCTTCATAACAGCCCATAGGTATCCCCACTCCACCCGCTTACTATCTGTAAAATAAAGATGAAGCCCAATATAGATGACTTGACGAAGGTACTGGTCCGGTCCTGAAAACCGTAGTCAACTTATAGGAGATTTAATTCTACCACCACGGCCTGTAGCCCTACCTGTTCCTGTTTTAACATATTTTTTTCACTGCCGCATATCTGCTGATGAGCTTCATTGTACCTCAGAGTAAACGGGCTGGAGCAGACGGCTATTGTTTTTCTGCATACACTGAAGTTATGTCTAGAGAAGTACAACTGTTAAAAGTGAGCACATTTATGAGAGATTCATTTAACCTAGATGATTATCTAACCCACCACCTTAGTGGACTGCCACTTCTCTTTTTGTTCCACTACAGATACCCAATACAGAAATTATTGTAACAGTATAAATTGTTGCTGACAGAAGTGCAACTATAGGGAGTGCAGAGGTTGCATCTGACTTACAGCTACTCTTCCACATAAGGGAATACAATTGTCTATTCTCTGTGCTGTGACATCACATTTTATCATCCCTTTACTGTGACATCACAGTTTATCATCCCTTTACTGTGACATCACAGTTTATCATTCCTTTACTGTGACATCACTGTGTGCATTGTCTTTCAGCTTTCTACTGTGTTTAATTCCACTGTAATTTCTGTACTGTGACATCATTGTGTTCATTACCTCTGTAAAGGGAACATCCACTGTGTACATTATTTTTGTATTGAGATACTTTGGCTATTATTCATATGCTGTGACATCGCTTTGGTCCTTATCCATAAGCTTTGACATCACTATCTATATTGTTCCTGTTATGTGAAATAAGCCCTGTTCTGTGATATCAATGTGGTTTTTATACCTGTTTTGTGTTATCAGTTTGTGCATTATCCCTAATAATAATAATAACAATCTTTATTTATAAAGCGCCAACATACTCATGCAGCACTTTGCAATTCAGAGTATACATGTGCAAACAAAATCCTACATTACAAGTCTGAAGTGACAAGTAATTAATAATTCAAAGAAGTGGAAAGAAGTGCCCTGCCAGCAAGTGCTTACATTTTAAGGGCCATACACATTAGATTAAGTTGGCCAAACTCACTGATTTCTACGGGATGGGTAAACTACTGTGTATGGGTGTGTCCCGGCTTTCACTCGACGGCAGATGTTGAGCAAAAGAAGGACCAGGCACATTGGATTTCAATATGCTTGGGACTTTGTTCCCACAGGAGCGGCGTCTGACAGTGACTTATACCTCCCTCCCTATTGAAAAAACACGCGTACTTGGGGAGAGCCGGCATGCATCTTTATTGGGAAGTCATGAGCAATAGCAGCTGGCAGCTTTTGTTAGTGTATGGGCAGCTTTTGAGGAAAAAGTGCTTGACTTGTTTAATGGTCCAGCCATCTTTTGTACAAAATTGGCGAAGACACATAAAGCTGCATGAGCCGGGTTCTGAGGAATAATGTAGAAGGGGGTATTAAAAGAAAAAGAGTCAAATGTGTTTTTAGTGCATGGTTGTGGATGTTGGGAATTCATTTGATTTTCCAACGTAGCGCATTTCAAACTGTATTTCTAAAAACTGTGATGATGATTACTGTCACATCACTGTGCTCATCATCCCTGTTCTATGACAACACTGTTTGCATCATTCCAATACTGTGACATCACTGAGTGAAATAACCCTTTCCTATGACTTAACGTTGTTTATTGTCCATGTTCTGTGACATTACTGTGTTTGTTATTCCTGTTTTGTGACATCACTGTGTGTATTATCTCTGTACTGTGACATCATTGTGACTATTATTTCTGTGCTATTACTTTACTTTGGTCCTTGCCCATATGCTGAGACATCACTGTGTTTATTATCCATGTACTGTGACTTCACTGTGTTTATTATCCATGTACTGTGACTTCACTGTGTTTATTATCCATGTACTGGGACATGACTGTGTTTATTATCCATGTACTGGGACATGACTGTGTTTATTATCTATGTACTGTGACATCACTGTATTTATTATCCATATACTGTGACATCACTGTGTTTATTATCCCTGTACTGTGACATCATTGTGTTTATTATCCATGTACTGTGACTACACTGTGTTTATTATCCATGTACTGGGACATGACTGTGTGGTTATTATCCATGTACTGGGACATGACTGTGTTTATTATCTATGTACTGTGACATCACTGTATTTATTATCCATATACTGTGACATCACTGTCTTTATTATCCCTGTACTGTGACATCACTGTGTTTATTATCCCTGTACTGTGACATGACTGTGTTTATTATCCCTGTACTGTGACATGACTGTGTTTATTATCCCTGTACTGTGACTTCACTGTGTTTATTATCCCAGTACTGTGACATCACTGTGTTTATTATCTATGTACTGTGACATCACTGTGTTTATTATCCATGTACTGTTACATCACTGTGTTTATTATCCATGTACTGAGACATCACTGTGTTTATTATTCCTATTTTGTGCTGTTACTTCACTTTGGTCATTACCCATGTGTGATGGCATCACTTTGTTTACTATCTCTTTGCTGTGACTTCATTATATTTATAATCCCAGTGGGATGACAGAAGAGGATAGTAGTACTTTAAATAACATGTTTAGTTTGGGAGAGCTTTCAAAAATTTTGGATCAGGAACTAGGAACTTAATTTTATGCCTCGGGTTGCTGGATATGTTATTACAATAAAATTCTAGAAATCTGGTTGTCAAAGTCCATTATGCCATAATGCAGAGGCACTGGAATGAGCAAATCTCACTCTGGCAGATTTATCCCCATCACAGATTATCAGCAAATGATTAGTGACAGGAATCCTTAGTATGCGACAATTTCATGAAGATGTATGGTGCTTTAACTGCAGTGGAGAATATAGAAAAGCAATTAGACATGCTTCATTTATATTCCTATACATCATATCTGACGTCTGAAATATACTAGTATGGTACAGAGGACTAGATCCTATGTCCTGGAACAACACGAAATCTTGATCTATAGCCAATAAATATCTGATCTGCTATTTATGATGCTTTTACAAAGCTATAGTCTTTACTGCTTGTTCGCTTACTGCATAGCACCATTATTGTCTTGTTTCTATTGCATTTACATTAACAACCACGTCTATGCTACTGCTATGGTATTTGATGTGAAAATGCATTTCCAGATTTGATATGATCAAACTTAAAAGTTAAAGGATGGCCTAATGTTAGAAAATGAAATGACAAATTAAAGAACTTCATGTTGTGGAGTTGAGATCTCTGGAGGTTCATCATGGGTTCACCACTAATCTTGGGGGTGAGGTGGTAAGGTCAGTGGTATAGTACAACTAGGGGTGGAGTGAAATAGCATTTTTTGTGTTGGTTAGGTTGAAGATGTGACAACACATTTCAAGGCACTCTCCACTGAACTAAATGGCAGTTCTAGACACCTCCAAGTGCTTGTCCCATTCAATGCAATATAACGACCTATGCATTTTCTCTGATAATAAGTGATATGAAACCCATAATAAAAGTCCTGAAATTCTCCTTTTGCTGTTTTAAAGTAATATGGAGTGTTTCTACCATGAAAAAATATATGTTTGTTTCATCATTTGTTGCTTTTATGTGTCCACTTTCGTGCTGCTGCTAATCTGTGCTACTGGGGAAGGGACACTGAGAAGAATAAGTCTCCTTCCTCTATGGCAGCTGATTATATAGTTCTTTCTTACTTTCCCTGCAGAAGGAGTCTCCTTAACTATACTGCCATGTTACTGCAGAGGCTTGGCTCCTTCCCTGACAAGCAGGGCAGAAAGCTATCAAAGGCAGAAAAAATCGCTATGCAGAGAACTGGCTGTCGGGAGAGTGACTGAGCATTCTATACACCTGCTCATAGCTCATTAGGTCGATGTGCACATTGCTATACACATTAAACATCAGGTAGAGCCATACAATGTAAGTAAACTTTATAACTCTTCACTGGATCGTTTTTTTTAACACATTTTTTTTAAATTATCTATACAATGAATATGATATTTAATGGTGGGATATTTAGTTCTTCAGATTATTGGAGGCCCTTAGTGCCAGACTTTGATTGACATACAATAAGGATATGTTCACACGGCAGCGTCCGTTACGGCTGAAATTACGGTGCTGTTTTCAGGAGAATACAGCACTGTAATTTCAGCAGTAATGGCATGTGCAGGCGTCTTTCGCTGCGTCCATTACGGACGTAATTGGAGCTGTTTTTCCATGGAGTCCATGGATAACGGCTCCATTTACGTCTGAAAAAGTGACAGGCACTTATTTGACGCGGGCGTCTTTTTTACGCGCCGCCTTTTGACAGCGACGCGTAACAAAAATGACCGTCGGCACAGAACATCGTAAGACCCATTCAAATGAATGGGCAGATGTTTGCCGACGCTTTTGAGCCGCATTTTCGAACGTAATTCGGGGCTAAAACGCCAGAATTACGTCCGTAAATAGTGTGTGTGAACCCAGCCTCAGTGTTTTGCAGTAAAACTGCTTTCAAATATAGTATAACAAGTGTCTTGCCAGCAAATACCATCTTAACTATTCTGTACCAGACAACAAAAATGATAGGCCTAATCTAGTTCTTTCCCATACTTTTTTTTTTTTTTTGGAACAACATCACCAATATTAAATGACTAGATGTCCTGAATATTGTCAGATAAATACTGAAATTATGCCTGGCACAATACATTCAGCAAAATGTATTTAGCATGGATAAGCCCAGACATCACCATGTTCTTGCTGGTAAAGGCTACAGTGGAAAAAGCTTAAGATGTCCTGTAGATTATTATACGCTAAGCCCTCGAGATCTTATTTTTTTTATTAGGAGTTTACAAAAGAAACCACTACTTCTCATATGGATATCCTTCCCTCTATAACCCATCTTATTCAGCCTATGACGTGTATAATAGGATCTATAGACCAGATACAATTGTGAAGTACATTGTGAGGAGAACATAGACATATCAAACATTCTCCATATAAATTCTTCCCACTCTTTTTCGGTTATCGCACCCACGTCCTCTTCCCATCTGGACTTAAAATGATCCAAAGTGGCGAGATCAGAGTAGCCACTCAAAAATGATGAGATCTTCCCAATACCTCCCTTTACATTATTGTTCGATAAAATAAAACTCAACCTGTCAAAACCATAAACATTTAATTTTTTATCCTAACCCTTTCAGCCCAGCATACAATTGCCAATATTGAAGATACAATTCTTTCTTTAACCCAAATTCCTAGCAGATAGTGTTGTTAAGTTTTGTCGAGGATCCCTCATAAAGCTGTTCCAATCTCTTCGCTCTCTTAGTTTTCAAACCCAGTTACAATTGTTTTTATCTCACACAACCTGTTATTATGCCAGATGGGGGTATATTTGGTATTTCCCTTAACTTTTAACAGCTTTTTTATCTCCTCCCAGAGCTTGTAAACAAAACCCTCTAGGATAGGAAAGTGCTTCACAATTATATTTCCCACCAGCATAACCATTAAATGGTCCCTGTTCTGACTGTGTTGTATCCTTATGTAACGTTTCAGGCAATTGATTTAACCCCCATGCCTGATCCCCATGCGTTGACTGGCTAGAAAATACAACCTTGAGTGTGGAATAGCCGTCCCCTCATTTCTTCTTTCCTTTTTTAAATAGTCCAGTTTGATCCTTGGCTAGGTTTGTCTCCAAACAATCTCCCTATAAATGGTATTTATCATGCTAAAGATTTCCCTAATAATCCAAGCTGGACTATTTACCATTATATACAACAATTGTGGATGGAGAACAGATTTAACTAGCGCAACTCTACCTGCCATGGACAGGGGGAGTTTATGCCATATTTTAGCCTTCTGCCTGGATCCTCAGGTCTACGAAAGTGTATGACAAGGCGGAGAGCCGACGACTCCCTGCTCACCCATAATATTTAACTGTATCCTTGTCCCAAGGACCCAGATCTAGTTGAAAAGGTGTGGTTTTAACCATGTGATCCCCCCCTGCATACGCCCCTGGAACACACCTGTTTATACTTTTAAGAGTTATGGCTGACTGCTAACAGATCATACTGAATGGCCTTTCAGCAGAATTTTGCTATGAATATATTTCCCACACAATGAGATTATGCAATGTCTCCATGGGATATTTGGGCGTATTCCAGAAACGTAATTTACCATCTGTGTTACAAGTAATCGGAGATAGAAGAGCATGTGGATGTTGTACAAGTTGACGATCAATGAGTCATAGCTATTGATCTCTGCATTCATTGAACTTACATCAGAAAATCATTCAAAGCAAGTACTATTTCCATTAGAAGATCTGTTCACTAAATGGAAGCCAACCAATAACATTGGCCCATATTCTTTTAGTTTCATGTGTCTTTTCGAACAGAAGTTTTGATATACAAATGAATCAAAATCTGAATGAACCTAAACAGTCAACAAAACAAATAAACTGAATGCCGTAAAAATAGGAAGTAAGCCTTCTTTAAAGAGCTGCCAAGATTTAATGTAGAACTCAAGCTGCGGGGAGATGTTCCTGAATGTTGTCATGATCACACTGGATAAATGAGCTGATTGCTAAACCTGGGGCTGTTTCCATTGCTGTTTTTATGTTATACTTAGTCATATAAGTGGATGGGGTATTAGGAGTCCATGATGTTATTAAAAGAGCTTCTGTCTTTGATAGAACATATGAAATGTTCAATTATATATATGAATTGAGATTTATAAATTCAGGAATATTTTCTTTTCCCCCATTGATTACCCAATTAGAAACCTACATATTGACCCGGTCTTTGTCTTGGTCATGTTAGTTTAATAATTCCCAATTATTTGAAAAATGTTTGTCCTTCCGGGGAACCCCTACTTCTTCCTCCACATCAAACCTCTTCGAATAAGCTGAAATTAGTTTACGTAGGGTCAACTCTTGGTCCTTGCTGTCAACCCTTGACCAGGTTTCACAGAACCCAGATTGGGTAACACTGTGGTAGCTAGGAGAATTCTCCTATTATACAGGTGTTTTGACTTGGCTTAGGGTATATTGACACTTATTTCTCAGCCTTTGTGCTGTGAACACATGACAAATGACAAAAAACAAATCTGACCAATTACAAAAGTTGCCATCTGTCGTATCATTTCTTCCACCAATTGTCCCATTCACTTCAATCGATGGAAAAAGATAAAATCTATTCTTTACTTGAAATTTTATTTTCCTTAACCTCTAAAGGCAGCACAGACTAGTCTTTGTTTTTTTTACAATTGTAGTGAATGAGAAAATGGCTGGTTTTTTTCTATCCGTTTTCACCTTTTCAATGGGACAACTCTTGGAAGAAATATATATGGTTTGTGACTTTGGTAGTTGTTTGCTATTGCATCCGTCATCCAGTTGACTTCAGTATTAGAATACCAGATAGGTTGATGGATTGAAGAATGGATGTCATTTGGAAGATCTGTTTCTTATATTTTTGAGCAAAAGTGAATCCCATGTAAGCCAATGTGATCTTTTTCGATGTCCATTTACAACTGTCTTTCGGTTTCCTAAGACAATATAAATGGATCCAAGCGGTGGACAAATGTGAACACTGCCTATGAGATCCTCATAACCTTACTATCTTGATGATTAAATTATACACTTTTTGCACAATCACAGTGAAATATTAACGTAATAGTAAAATAAACCAGAATTTCGAGCAACGTACAAAATTTGGTAATTTTACATGTACTGTACTTTTACATAGCACATGCTCACTTCTGTAGTATCTCATTGTTACCTGAATTTACAGAGGTTTACCATAAAGATTTAGAGCCAGCAGATGTTAGAAATTCTTACAGAGATATTGGCATTTTTCTATTCAGTTGTGACAACATGAAGTGCAGCCATATTGGTTGTCGTAGCAGCGGCCAGAGAACTCACTACTCAGATTTACACATCTTCCATTGAGAACAATACTAGCTATATAGATCCATATGCAATTAGCCCCGTACTCGTCAAAGTAAGTTTAATTTATCAAGTTAAAAAACAAAGCACTCCTACACAGATTCATTTTAATAAAGGCATAAGGCAAAGTTCTCACAGGAGGGGGGGGGGGGGGTTCACTTACTCTTTGTTTTGTTATGTGACCCTATGATTTTTGCGTACCCGCACCTGATTCATATGCAAGTAATAATACATAAAAAACATCAAAAAGGTAAAAGAAATAAAAGTTATTTTCTTCTTTTCGATGGTTTCAATTTTTTTCTACTGGTACCGAACCAGTCAGAACATGATGATTCCTGGGCATCACCGTTGGCCGTAAAATTTTTAAAAATTACCTAAAGTTATCTTTCATTTGTCTCCTGAACCCAGTATAACATCAAAATAAGTACAAATGTCAGTAATATTGCTAAACCAGAGATTGGTGCAGCCAGAGAAAGGACTGTGCAGCTTATACATAAACACCTAAGTCAAAACAGCCTCCCCAGCTGCCCCTCAATAACAACTGGGGAACACCTCACAGTTAGAAGCATTGTACTAGACCATGGTTTCCCAAATTGTGTGGTCATGTGAAGACATCTGGGGTGTCACGAGCCACTGACTGATGTCCCGGTTTTAACTATATCTGCGTCCTTAGGATGATGATACAGTTTAAATCAATGCTGGAGCATGGAGCTGACGGCTCCTTGCTCCAGGTTTCACTTTGCCGTGAGCGCTGAGCCGTAAGCGGCACGGAGCAGACAGGTGCGATGTAATGACATCATCGCTCCTGTCTGCGTTGAGCCACACCCTGCACAGACGCGAGAAGCCGAAGGATCTCATCCTCCCATTGTGGGAACGGGGAGAGGTGAGTATGTATTTTATTATTTTTATTAGGCACAATTGGGGTTTTGTGGAGGCAGCTGTAGGGGCATTATACACAGTGGGGGCAGCTGTGGGGCATTATACAGTGAGGTAGCAGCTATGGGTACATTATACTACGTGGGAGCAGCTGTGGGGTATTATACTCTGAAATGGCAGTTATAGGGATATTAAACTGTGTGGGGGCAGTTGTAGGGGCATTATACTGTGTGGGGGTAGCTATAGGGGCATTATCCTGTGGGGGCAGCTATGGGGTCAATATACTGCGTGGGGGTACTAAGGGGTCATTATACTGTGCAGGGGCAGCTATAGGGCATTAAACTGTGTGTGGGGCAGCTATAGGGGCATTATCGTGTGTGGGAGCAGCTTTACAGCCATTATACTGTGTTGGTGCAGCTATAGGGGCATTATACTGTGTAGGGGCACTAAGGTGTTATTATACTGTGTAGGGGCAGGGATGGGGGCACTATACTGTGTGGGACAGCTTTATGGGCATTATACTGTGGGGGGCAGCTATAAGGGCATTATACTGTGTAGGGGCAGCTATGGGGGCATTATACTGTGTGGGTATGCACTATAGGGATATTATAATGTGTGGGGCAGCTATAGGGGCATTATACTGTGTGGGGGCCACTAAGTGGTCATTATACTGTGTAGGAGGCCCACTCAGTTGGGGCCCACTCAGATGTGTTTCACCCCCTGTTCTAAACCCATAGCTACGCCTCTGTTGGCCACTAATGGATGGGTCGGGTCACATGACCCACCATCAGCAGCCATAGTCGGGCCTCAGTTACGCACAGCAGCAGGATACCTTGATAATTTGAGCCTGCCTCATCCCCCGCCCGCACAATTGTCACTATTTTTAATGTTGCAGGGTCTTACTTTTAGAATGAAGTTAAGTACATCTAACCACGAATGGGGCTAAGTGCGGTAGTGGGGGGTCCCAAACAAAAGTCTCGACCAAAAGTGGGTCTCAGAAAGCTTGGGAACCACTGTTCTAGACTATGAAGATTGTAGAAATATAATATATTTTGTCTTTAATAATGTAAGAAATCAACAACTTGCATTACAAAGCATCTCTGGAGTATGAACATAGTCGTTCTGTAATTTGACAAAATTAATGAAAATTTTCCAAGTATAAAATCATAACAAATGCTTGGATGCATGGGAGTAATTATATGAGTGAGCTCATTGATAGTCTGTTGCCTTTGAGATATGAGCTAGGCATGGACAGGATATTTGTACAATTAATAGGCAGTGCTTGTGGTCTCTTCAGAGCAAAACACAAACATCTGGATATTTATTAATCATATGTAGAGACGTCCATTAGCATTGTATCCTCTCTAACGGGTACTCCCATTTCAGCAATGCAATCTAGTATTATAGCTAATGTAAAATTATACATTTCTGTAAAGAGATTGATTTTTTAAAAATGTATTGTTTTGCCAGCTTCATCTCTTGATTGACCCAGGGTCCCCTTCATTGTTTTCTATCTGGCGTTCCTTGTTACGTCCACCGCCGTGGTCAAGCTGTGGTGGCCATGCTTGAGCCATTGTACCTATCCATTTTACAATGAGGATGGCTGTGACATTGGGTATGTATTTCATATATTTTGCATGTTCTGTACTTTTACATAGCACATGCTCACTTCTGTTGTATTTCATTGCTACTTGAATTTGCAGAGGCTTACCATAAAGATTTAGAAGATTGTTAGAAATTCTGTTGTGGAAGGAAGCAGTATCCAGAAGTAACATTGGTATTATGAGTATTGTCACAGGTGTAGGGTCAGACTGGACTAGAGTACCAAAGGATCTCTAATACAACAATGGGCTACAAATGTCCAGCAGGAGACAACCCCAATTGGAGGTAACTTTGCAGCCAACTCCTTGCCACTAGGGTCTATTTCATATGGGATCATTACCAAATTATCTATTATGCCCTATGTATGCAATGATAACAACAAAGTGTACAATGCATTTAAAGAGGCTCTGTCACCAGATTTTGCAACCCCTATCTGCTATTGCAGCAGATCGGCGCTGCAATGTAGGTTACAGTAACGTTTTTATTTTTAAAAAACGAGCATTTTTGGCCAAGTTATGACCATTTTTGTAGTTATGCAAATGAGGCTTGCAAAAGTCCAAGTGGGTGTGTTTAAAAGTAAAAGTCCAAGTGGGCGTGTATTATGTGCGTACATCGGGGCGTTTTTAATACTTTTACTAGCTGGGCGTTCTGATGAGAAGTATCATCAACTTCTCTTCAGAACAACCAGCTTCTGCCAGATCACGCTGTGACGTCACTCACAGGTCCTGCATCGTGTCAGACAAGCGAGGACACATCGGCACCAGAGGCTTCAGTTGATTCTGCAGCAGCATCGGCGTTAGCAGGTAAGTCGATGTAGCTACTTACCTGCAAACGCTGATGCTGCTGCAGAATCAACTGTAGCCTCTGGTGCCGATGTGGCCGACACGATGCAGGACCTGTGAGTGACGTCACAGATCTGCACTGCCAGAAGCTGGGCGTTCTGAAGAGAAGTTGATGATACTTCTCATCAGAACGCCCAGCTAGTAAAAGTATTAAAAACGCCCCGATGTACGCACATAATACACGCCCACTTGGACTTTTACTTTTAAACACACCCACTTGGACTTTTGCAAGCCTCATTTGCATAACTACAAAAATTGTCATAACTTGGCCAAAAATGCTCGTTTTTTAAAAATAGAAACGTTACTGTACTCTACATTGCAGCGCCTATCTGCTGCAATAGCAGATAGGGGTTGCAAAATCTGGTGACAGAGCCTCTTTAATAGTGAACGTGAAATGATTGTGACGCAATGGTGGAGAGTTCTTTGGAGCTACTTTGCACATCAGTTGTGTGTTTGGTTTTTACAAAAATGCACAACTTGAGACTGCAATGCATTGTCCTGGAATGATACATATAAGGTGGAGAACAAATGTCCCTGGCCTGTTTGACCCTTGAACTTAAAAGGTTATTGAAACTGCTTTTTATCTAACTTATGTCTTCTGGGAACCCCACTGATACAAAGAATGAAGGGTCCGCAATGTTACTTTAGTGTTCATTTTTTCCCTGCACAGTGGTTCTCCCAGCCACCCGCTGTGCAGGGAAAAACAATGAAGTCCCTTCATTCTCAGGATTGGCAGGCGTTCAGGCAGCTGAATAACACCGGTCAGAAAGTAATGGCATACAGTATCTTAGCGATATGCCATATCTTTCTATAACGGGAATTATCCTTTAACTATGCTCCATTGGTTAAGATCCCCAAGACGCTCCAAAGAAATCATTGCATTTTGGGTCATTTGTTCTCCATAATTTATGATTTCTTTTGGCTAGGAAAAGCAGTAAACTGATATTATTCCACAATGCCATTAATTCAAGTCGTATTGATATCAATACTCTGATGAGATATTTGTCCTGGAAAAGTGGAAATAGTCAGAAGCCAATTATCTGTCTGCCATGAATTACTTCCCACAAGTTTCCAAGGACAAGAAATAAATGATTTCTCTTTGTAAAATAGATCATTTTGTGAATCGGGAAGAACCTGATGTTCTGGCAGACACAGCTAAGCACGGCTTCTGAATGTACCGTATACTTAATTCTTTCTAATGTATTATTATCATTTATAATAAATGATTGAAAATTCCATGAATATTTGTAGTATCACATATATGTATCAGCGGGTTGCTTTGTAGCCTTAAGATTTATCATACAATAACACATGGAAATATATTGTAATAATATCAGGACGTGTATATTAGAATAAAGCTAAGAAGAATGTTTGATTTATTTTAGAATAGTATGTCGGATATTTATCTCTAAAAAAAAAAGGAAATGAACAATTCACGGTTATTTTTACAATTAGCAGAACTATGGAATATGTTTCCTATGGTCCCTCATAGAGAAACACTGAAGTCCTGGTGCAATTGTGATAATCTCACTGGCAAGCAATGCTGTGATGCCATAGTGCCGTAACGTTAGGCTGGGACTATGCACAAACATTTAGTTGCACGTGAAACACGGTTAAATCACAGGAATATTGAGACTGTAATTCAACCTCAATGTTTCCCTATAGGAAATAAACTTGTGGGCAGCCTTTCGACCGTTTCCAAAAATCTGAGTGGTTTGGACTTTTTGCAGCAGTTATAACATGGTAACATTGAGGTCTCATTGTCATGGCAAGACTACGATTTTATCAAATGTAATTTATAAATGGGTTTCAATTAATGCGACTCTCTAGCACAGTCTACTTTTCCTGAGACATCCATATGTGTCAGAAGGTGTTTGGCTCAAGCAACTTACACTATATGGAAACAAGTATTGGGTCACCTACTCATTATACCTACAGGAGCTTTTAAGACGTCCCATTCTAAATCCACAGGCATTAATATGGAGTCGGTCCACCTTTGCAGCAAAAATAACTTCCACTCTTCTGGGAAGACTTTCTACAAGATTTTGGATTGTTCGTGGGAATTTTTGCCCAGTCATCCAGAAGAATATTTGTGAGGTCAGACACTGATGTTGGAGAAGGGGGCCTGGCTCACAATCTCCATTCTAGTTCATCCCAAAGGTGTTTTATGTGGTTGAGGTCAGGGCTCTAAGCGGCCAGTCAAGTTCTTCCCCATCAAACTCACCCAACCATGTCTTCTACAGAGTCCAGTGGTGCCGGCTTTACACCACTCCATCTGACGCTTTGCATTGTGCTTGGTGATGTAAGGCTGGCATGCAGCTGCTCGGCCATGGAAACCCATGTCATGAATCTCCTAGGGCACAGTGTTTGTGCGGTTGTTAATGCCAGAGGAGTTTAGGCACACTGCAGTTATTGAGTCAGCAGAGCGTTGGCGACTTTTATGCACTATGCACCTCAGTACTCGGCGACCTGCTCTGTAACTTTACGTGGTCTTTTAATGGCAAAGTTCCACTTTGTAATAATTTCACTATAATATCTAGAAGGGATATTACACAAACTGACTTGTTACAACGATGGCATCCTATTACAGGACCACGCTGGAATTCAGTGATCTCCTTAGAATGAACCATTCTTTCACAACTGTTTGTAAAGGCGACTGCATGGCGAGGTGCTGGATTTTATACACCTGTGGCAATGGGACTGAATGAAACACCTGAATTCAATAATTAAGGGCTGTGTCCCAGTACTTTCCATAAAGTGTATTTTTCTATGAGTTAATGCAAAAATCTGGTGTAAATATATTTATTAATTTGCCCATAGCAGGGGTAGATTTACATTTCTGGCGTTTGGACAGCCTTGTACCTCTTTACAAATTTGGCTTAATTTGGACCGTGCCGATGAAACGCCAGTCTTAAAAATGCCCCCTATGATTAAATGTTGGGAAGTAGGAGAAGCAGTTCAGTACTAAGTTTGCCTGTCACCACAGGCCACATAGCAATCACGTAGTCTGTATTTATGGAAGGTGCGCCACTGCTACCACAAGCATTACATAAAAGCTTCCTTACTACTCATTAGAATGTAAATGTGTTTTGGGGATCACTGATTGCTAAATCAATAAAAATCTAAACAAAAAGAAAACTATTTTCTATATACACTGAGAGGCCACTTCATTAGAGACACTCCTCCAATAGCATGTTAGACCTCCCTTGGCCTTCAGAGCCCATAGAAATTCGTCGTGGCATAGATTTCACTAGGTGTTGAAATTGTACCGCAGGAGTATTGGCCCATGTGGAGAGGATAGCTTCTCACAGTTGCCTTTAAACTGTCCTTCTGCCATAGAGTAAACAGCGGCCATTAACGGACAAACTTGGTCAGCCACAATGCTTAGGTAAGTCGTACTGTTCAAATGTCCATCCATAGGTAACAGAGGACCCAGGGTGTGCCAAGAAAACGTTCTCCACTGGAGAAACCCCACAAGGTTGACAGTTTCTTTTAAATACTGGCCACAGCTAGTCTTAAACTGATGACCTTGGCTTGTACGAAGTCTCTAAAATCGCTCGATCTTTCCATTCTAATGTAGATTCAGACCGCAACTGAACCCCGGAAAACTTGCTCACTTGATTTCATGCTGCACTCCGGTGTCACATGTCTGCTTTTATAGGGAAAGGACAGGTTTCTCTAATAAAGCCGCTATTCAGTGTATATGTGTGCATAAGGAATTAAAGTACTTGTCTTCTTTAGACAATCCCTTTAAGGGATCTGTATAAGGCGGTCCTTCTCCAGGGAACCCAAGTGCATCTTCAAGGTACCTGGAAATGTGTTCAATTTCCCTACAGTGCCACCTCAGGAGGAATAAAGCATTACACTATACCCATTGAAATGAATGAGCTATTTCTGTAATGCATGAATATGACAAGTCCTCCAGAGAAACTATTGTAGCTGTCTTGAATGAGGAACTCTACTCTATTAACCTATTATTCCCTAATATAGTATTTGAAAATTGGTTTTCTAAACCCGACAACCTCTTTAAAGGAGAATACAACAACAATGGATATCTAAGTATTGGAACATGCTAGACTCTGTCTGTTCATGTTACGTATCGTCTGCCAAAGTTAATACAAAATAATTTGAAATCTGTAAAGCGCAAATGAAACCAAAATTGGAAGACTTGAAGCCAGAAAGAGCCTTGTCAACAGCCAATAATTCTGGAGAACCATATCCACAGTATGAAGAACACACTCCACAACAGGAAATATTCCTGTTACTTCAGAGCGGCTTATTTGCCAAAATCTCTTATCTATTTTTGAATAGTTTACAAAAAAAATAAACATTATACTTGTAAAGACAAGAAAAATAAAAACATATTGCAGTGGAGGGCAGTCTTTGACACCAAGTCACCCACCTACACACAAGTATACAAGAACATGCCTCTACTTCAGAATACCTAATACTTCATTGCATCGGCTTCACAGTCTAAAACCTGGATTGTTCTGATAGAGTCTAGCTACCCCAGCAACAGGGACCAATGCAGAGAAAGCACACTTTTTAAGCCAGTAAAGACCTTGTGGTTGCTATGTGCACCTTTGGAAATTATATATATATTTTAAAATAAAACAGTATTTCATTGTGTTTGATTCAACTTTGTAATTACTTTTAATTAAAAATAATTTTTACTTTTTGAGATACAGCTGCTTTGTACCCTGGATACCCAGCAGCTGTATCATGCGCTGAAACCTAAATCCGTCAAGTCAGCGCCACTGACGGGTACAGTGACAGCGGATCCTGCATGTCTCTGACACGCAGGATCGAGCTGTTATCGCTCACATCTAAGTTCATAACCGATATCATGATCGATAACAGATGGATCATGTGTGTCAGAGACATGAAGGACCCGCTGTTACTGAACCCACCAGTGCTGCTTTCAAAGGTGTACATAGCCTTTAAGGTAGTTTCACTAATTTAAAGGGGTTGTCTGAGGTTAAAAGAAGAGGCAACAGTGCAACTCTTGTCCATGAGTGATGTCTGAGTTTGCAGCTCAACTCTATTTAAGTGCATATAATTCAAGTGAATGGGGCTAAGCTGCAATACCACAAACAGCACATGGACAAGAGGGGCGTTGTTGCTTCTGTTTTCTGATCTCATACAACCCCTTTAGATAGCTTGCCTTCTACTTCTAGTATAGTCATTTTGATTCTCTTACACTTCTTGCAAACGACCAAGTTTGGGCCGTGAAAAACAGTCTGTGTGTCAGCCGCATTTCCCGGCCCAGTCGCGGTACAGGTGAATGCGACTCCTGGCATCATAGACATTTTATGATGCCAGGAGTCCCTGCCTCTCCACGGAACTGCTGTTCCATACTGAACAAAATGATACAGTACGGATCAGCAGTTCCGCAGGGAGGTAGGGACTCCTAGCATCATAAAATGTCTATGATGCCAGGAGTCCGTTCATCTGTCAGGGGCGTTACTGGGGGGGGCAGGTAGGGCATGTGCCCCGGGCGCAACTTAGAGGGGGGCGCCAGGACCGCACCGTCCATGTCGGTGGCCTGCTGCATCTCTGAGGGGTTGGTGGTGCCGCCACCCCCTCCGGCACTATAATTGTACCTGCGTCTATAGGACACAGTTACAATTAGAAGCAATGAATGGCCAAGTACGTTCCATGCCCGGCCATTCAGCGCCTTTCTACGAGTGAAGCGGCACGATACTTTGCGCTGCTTGCGTCGTTAAAAGGCGCTGATTGACAGGGAAAGTCATTCTGCCCTGCCAATTAGTGCCTTTCATAGACACAAGCGGGGCGATCACGTCATCGAGCTGTTTGTGTTGTTCAACCCCAGGAGACCTGCGCAGAAGAGAGCAGGTCTCCAGACGGCACGGGAAGGGGATTAAGGTGAGTTTGTATAGTTAGTGTTTTTATCCTAATAAAAAAAGTGTGTGGCATTATCTACGGGGGGGGGGGTGGCTTTATCTGCGGGGGTGGCTTTATCTACAGGGGTCTTTATCTACCGGGGAGGGGGGCTTTATCTATGGGGGCTCTATCTACAGGGAGCTGTATACTGGGGTGGGCTATATGTGGAGCACTATATACAGTGGTGGGCTATATGTGGAGCACTATATACAGTACAGGGATGGGCTATATCTACAGGGGGCTATATACAGGGGTGGGCTATCTGTGGAGCACTATATACAGGTGTGGGCTATATGTAGAGCACTATATACAGGGGTGGGCTATATCTACAGGGGGGTATATACAGGGGTGGGCTATCTGTGGAGCACTATAGGGGAGCTATATGTGGGACACTATATACAGGGGTGGGATATATGGGGGGCACTATTTACTGGGGGCTCTATGGGGGGCACTATCTACAGGGGGCTCTATGGCAGGCACTATCTACAGGGGGCACAATGTGTGTGTGTGACACAGTGTATGGTGCTATTATAATTAGAGGTGCAGTGTATGGCGCTATTATATTTAGGGGCCTAGTGTGTGGTATAATGAGAACTTTATCTTTGTTTATAGTTGTAGAAATGTTTGAAAAGTGAGAAGCTGAAGACATGTGAGCGGCAAACTGCAGAAATGGGCTGTGACCGGGAGAAGTTATCATAGAGGTCTGGACCGGATGGAGAAAAAGAACTAGAATCTGAGACGTCATGGGGGAGTCACTTAATGTAAATGTTTATTCTGCCTCTAATCAGTACTGTAGTCGCTGTATAATCTGCAGCGAGATAATGAGAGGTATAATTATGATATGATATTTTTGGGAAACAGCAACTCCCAGCATATCCTTACCATTGATCAAGCCATGCTGGGAGTTGGAAACAATTTAGTACAAACCTATATTGCAGGGGTTGCACTAAATTGAGCTGTATTTGTGCTGGTGTTGTATATATGTACTGAGCTTGGTTCTGGTACTATATATATGTACTGAGCTTGGTTCTGGGACTGTATTTATGTACTGAGCTTGGTTCTGGAGCTGTATTTATGTACTGAGCTTTGTTCTGCTGCTGTACATATGTAATGAGCTGGGTTCTGGTGCTGTATATATGTAATGAGCTTTGTTCTGGTGCTGTATAGATGTAATGAGCTTTGTTCTGGTGCTGTATATATGTAATGAGCTTGGTTCTGGTGCTGTGTATAGAACTATATTGCTTGTAAAATGTACAAATGTTTTTATGCTCGAGTTACATAAAAAAAATTGTGGAAAAGAAATGACACGTCATTGACTGTTAGAGAAAACAAACATGGCGAGGGGGAAGGAGATGTCGGGAAAGAGGTTGGGGGGGGCGCCAAACTGAATCTTTGCCCTGGGTGCTAGAGAACCTAGCTACGCCTCTGCATCTTTACCTGCTTTCACGGCCCATGTGCAAGAGGTGTTAAGCATTATGGATTCAATAATTTTTAATGCAATAAACTAAATATATCACAATACATGTTATCTGTACAAAGTTTACACAAGAAAAACAATAAACATGTAAGTAAAAAAAAAAGTGCCGTAACAGAGCTATTTACATAAAAGAAAGCCCTATACAATCGTGGCTGCTGAGGCTGTGAGATCCTAGACCAGTCCCTAACATCCCTGGACTCCAGGGTGAATGAGATATAATACTTGTCTAACATGTGGATCACTGGTAGAAGAATTCTTGCATCTGACGTCCCTTTGCTGCCAGCACCTGGATTACTGTAGTTCAATGGTGTTAATCTGCAGGCCTAGGTGGGGCTGTGAGTGTGGAATTTGGATAAAATTTAACATTTGCAATATTTTTATTTTATCTTTAAGAATTCTTTGGATTTTAAGATTGTAGACAAAGGATTTTGCGGACAAAGACATATGTACTGAGCTTGGTTCTAGTGCTGTATATATGTACTGAGCTTTGTTCTGGTGCTGTGTATATGTGCTGAGCTTTGTTCTGGTGCTGTATTTATGTACTGAGCTTGGTTCTGATGCTGTATATATTTACTGAGCTTGGTTCTGATGCTGTATATATTTACTGAGCTTGGTTCTGATGCTGTATTTATGTACTGAGATTGGTTCTGATGCTGTATATATATGTACAGAACTTGGTTCTGCTGCTGTAGTTATATGCTGAGCTTGGTTCTGGAGTTGTATATATCTAGTGAGCTTCTCTTTGGTGCTGTATATATGTATTGAGCTTGGTTGTTTATGATGTATATAACTCCAGAACAAAGCTCAGTACATATATACAGCAACAGAACCAAGCTCAGTACATAAATACAGCACCAGAACAAAGCTCAGTACATATATACAGCACAAGCACAAATACAGCTCAGTGCAGATATAATTTGCAAATTCAGTTTAACCCCTGCCATATAAGTTTGTATGGCCTAAAACTACAGCTCCCAGTATAGTCAGAATGATAGTAAGGATCTGCATGGAGTTGCTGTTTCACAAAAAAAGAATGATACACCCATCATTTCGCTGCAGTTCATGCAGTGACAGCAGTGCTGATCAGTCCCAAGGAGAATAAACATTTACATTTAGTGACTCACCGGTTTTGACTTCTCAGATTGCAGTTGTTTAGTTTCTCTTTTCTTTTCCATCTGGTCCAGACCTCCATGATGACTTCTCCCGGCCACGACCAATTTCTGCAGAGTTTGCCGCTCAGATGTCTTTGGAAGCTCACTTTTCCAATGTTTCTGCACCTATAAACGAAGATAAAATTCTCATTGTCCCACACTATATTCCACTGTATATAATAGTACTATACACTGTGCCCTGAATATAATAGTACTATATATTGCGCTCCTATATATAATGGTACTATACACTGTGCTCCTGAATATAATAGTACTTTACTCTGTACTCCTGAATATAATAGTACTATACACTGTACTCCTGAATATAATAGTACTATACATTGCGCTCCTGAATATAATAGCATCATACGCTGTGCTCCTGAATATAATAGTACTATACACTGCGCTCCTGAATATAATAGTGACATACAGTGTGCTCCTGAATATAATAGTACTTTACTCTGTACTCCTGAATATAATAGTACTATACACTGTACTCCTGAATATAATAGTACTATACATTGCGCTCCTGAATATAATAGTATCATACGCTGTGCTCCTGAATTTAATAGTGCTATACACTGCGTTCCTGAATATAATAGTGACATACAGTGTGCTCCTGAATATAATAGTACTATACACTGCGCTCCTGAATATAATAGTGACATACAGTGTGCTCCTGAATATAATAGTACTTTACTCTGTACTCCTGAATATAATAGTACTATACACTGTACTCCTGAATATAATAGTACTATACATTGCGCTCCTGAATATAATAGTATCATACGCTGTGCTCCTGAATTTAATAGTGCTATACACTGCGTTCCTGAATATAATAGTGACATACAGTGTGCTCCTGAATATAATAGTACTATACACTGCGCTCCTGAATATAATAGTGACATACAGTGTGCTCCTGAATATAATAGTACTTTACTCTGTACTCCTGAATATAATAGTACTATACACTGTACTCCTGAATATAATAGTACTATACATTGCGCTCCTGAATATAATAGTATCATACGCTGTGCTCCTGAATTTAATAGTGCTATACACTGCGTTCCTGAATATAATAGTGACATACAGTGTGCTCCTGAATATAATAGTACTATACACTGCGCTCCTGAATATAATAGTGACATACAGTGTGCTCCTGAATATAATAGTACTATACACTTTGCTCCTGAATATAATAGTAGCATACACTGTGCTCATGAATAAACTTGTGTCAACCACACACACACACACACACACACACACACACACACACACACACACACACACACACACACACACACACACACACACACAGTGCCCCTAGTAGATATTGCCCTTCATAGAGCCCCCTGTAGATAATGCCCCTCATAGAGCCCTCTGTCGATAGTGCTCCCCATAGAGCCCTCTGTAGATAGTGCTCCCCATAGAGCCCTCTGTAGATAGTGCTCCCCATAGAGCCCTCTGTAGATAGTGCTCCCCATAGAGCCCTCTGTAGATAGTGTTCCCCATAGAGCCCTCTGTAGATAGTGCTCCCCATAGAGCCCTCTGTAGATAGTGCTCCCCATAGAGCCCTCTGTAGATAGTGTTCCCCATAGAGCCCTCTGTAGATAGTGCTCCCCATGGAGCCCTCTGTAGATAGTAGCATTCCCTGTAAATAGGGCCCCAAGGTTCGAATCTGACCCAGGCCACATCTGCATCGAGTTTGTAAGTTCTTTTTGTCGTTTTTTTCACCCAAGGTTCTTACGTTTCCACCAACACTTCAAAAACATACTGATAGGTGAATTGGCTTTCTATGGATATGGCCTTAAGGCCTATTACACAGGCCAATGATCGGGCAAATGAGTGTCCATATCATTGCCGTGGGTAATAAGGGCAACAACACTGGCGTAGCTATAGGGGTCGCAGCGGTTGCAATTGCGACTGGGCCCCGAAGCCAGGGGGGCCCACAGTCCCCCGCACCACATCAATAAAAAGTTACTATAGTAACTCGGGCCGCGGGCCCCTGTTACTATAGTAACAGACTTTACTTACCTTCCTGGTTCCGGATCGTAGCGGAGGTCCTGATGTCAAGCGCTGTGCGCAGCGCATGACGTCACAGCGCTATGCGCCGCGCACGGCATCGAGACAACAGAACTACCGCCGCGGCTGAAGAGGAAGGTAAGATTAGCCCTGACTGGCGGGGTCCGAATCCCAGGACCCGCCACTCAGCTGTTTTGAAGGGGCCGCAGCACTCGTACGAGAGCTGCTTCCCTTCATTCCGGTCACACTGTGAATCGGTGTCGGCGATTCACAGTGTGAGCGAGTAGTGAAATGAAGGGGAAGCAGCTCTCGTACGAGTGCTGCAGCCCCTTCAAAACAGCTGATTTGCGGGTCTCGGGAGTCACATCAGCTATTGATGGCCTATCCTGTGGATAGGCCATCAATGTTTAGGGACTGCACAACCCCTAAGCCTACGATGTAGCAGGCTTAGGGGGCCCATGAGACAGGATCACAGATTGTGTGATGCTGTCTGCTGGGCCCTGTATCTAAGCCAATCACATGGTAGGCTTAGATACATGGCCCATGTGTGATCCTGTCTGATGGGCCCTGTATATAAGCCTACCACACTGTAGGTTTAGATACAGGGCCCCAGCACACAGTAATCTTATACAGTATAAGATTACTGTCTGCTGGACCCTGTATCTAAGCCTACGTTGTGGTAGGCTTAGATACAGGGTCCCACAGACAGTATCACACATGGGCCCTGTATCTAAGCCTAACACATGTGTTACTAATCGTTTTTCTTGTGTGTTTTCTTACAGGTTCAGTCGTTGGACTACGGCGGATTCCAGGACTACTTCGATGACGGCTTTTTTTTTATTATCAATAAAATGGTTAATGAGGGTTGTGTCGTTTTTTTTAATTTCAATAAAATATTTTTTCTATGTCTTTGTGTTTTTTTTTTAAACTATATTACTACCGCCTTAGTTATGGCCGCCGGCTGATTGACAGCATCCATTGCTAAGGCGGGGCTTAGTGTTAGCCGGTGCAGAGGCTAACACTAACCCCCATTATTACCCCGGCACCCACCGCCACCAGGGGTGCTGGGAAGAGCCGGGTACGATCCAGTACCTGACCATCTGTAGTGATGGTCGGCCACTGGGGTGGACGCAGGCTGGTATTATCAGGAGGGGAAAGGCCAGATACAGTGGCCCTTCCCACCCTGGTAATGCTAGGCTGCTGCTGCTTTATTGTATCTGGCTGGTTATGAAAAATGGGGGGACACCACGTCATTTAAAAAAAATAATAATAATTGGAAAGAACGATGTCGGGTCCCCCCCCCCCAATTATCATAACCAGCCAGATACAACACAGCAGCAGCAGGCAGCATTACCAGGGTGGTAGGGGCCACTGTTTTTGGCCTTCCCCAGCCTAATACTAACAGCCTGCGGCCACCCCGGTGCCTGCCCGTCACTACAGATGGACGGGTACTGGTTCGTACCCGGCTCTTCCCAGCACCCCAGGTGGCGGTGGGTACCAGGGTAATAATGGGGGTTAGTGTTGGCCTCTGCACCTGCTAATATTAAGCCATGCCTTAGTAATGGAGGTTGTCAATCAGCCAGCGGCCATTACTAAGGCGGTGATAATAAAGTTTAAAAAGATACAAGCACATAGAAAAAATATTTTATTGAAATAAAAAAACACAACCCTCATTAACCATTTTATTGAGAATAAAAAAAACGCCGTCATTGAAGTCCTCGAATCCGAAGTCCAACAACCGAACCTGCAAAAAAAACACAAACACACAAAAATAATCAGTAACACATAAAGAAGCAAAATTATTATTCTTACCTTTCCTGGGTCCAGCGCTGGAGCCGCAATGTCAGCGAGCTGAGCCCTGTATCTAATCCAATCATATGTGATACTGTCTGCTGGGCCCTGTATCTAATCGTATCATGTGTGATACTGTCTGCTGGGCCCTATATCTAATCCTATCATGTGTGATACTGTCTGCTGAGCCACTGTATCTAATCCTATCATGTGTGATACTGTCTGCTGGGCCCTATATCTAATCCAATCATGTGTGATACTGTCTGCTGAGCCACTGTATCTAATCCTATCATGTGTGATACTGTCTGCTGGGCCCTATATCTAATCCAATCATGTGTGATACTGTCTGCTGGGCCCTATCTCTAATCCTATCATGTGTGATACTGTCTGCTGAGCCGCTGTATCTAATCCTATCATGTGTGATACTGCCTTCCGAGCCACTGTATCTAATCCGATCATGTGTGATACTGTCTGTTCAGCCACTGTATCTAATCCTATCATGTGTGATACTGTCTGCTGAGCCACTGTATCTAATCCTATCATGTGTGATACTGCCTTCTGAGCCACTGTATCTAATCCTATCAGGTGTGATACTGTCTGCTGAGCCACTGTATCTAATCCTATCATGTGTGATACTGTCTGCTGGGCCACTGCATCTAATCCTATCATGTGTGATACTGTCTGCTCAGCCACTGTATCTAATCCTATCATGTGTGATACTGTCTGCTCAGCCACTGTATCTAATCCTATCATGTGTGATACTGTCTGCTGAGCCAATGTATCTAATCCTATCCATAGTTTACAGGGTCGTAGTGCTATAGATATGCTATGCTGTCTCCTATACACACATTTTTTTTTGGGCGGACACATATGTATTGGGGCTATTTCCCCTGACATTTTAAGCCCTGAGGGTATGTTCACACGGCAGCGTCCGTTACGGCTGAAATGACGGTGCTGTTTTCAGGAGAAAACAGCTCCGGAATTTCAGACGTAATGGCATGTGCAGGCGTTTTTCGCTGCGTCCATTACGGACGTAATTGGAGCTGTTTTTCCATGGAAAACGGCTCCATTTACGTCTGAAGAAGTGACAGGCACTTCTTTGACGCGGGCGTCTTTTTTACACACCGCCCTTTGACAGCGGCGCGTAAAAAAAATGACCGTCGGCACAGAACATCGTAAAACCCATTCAAATGAATGGGCAGATGTTTGCCAACGTTTTTGAGCCGCATTTTCGGACGTAATTCAATGCTAAAACGCCCGAATTACGTCCGTAAATAGGGTGTGTGAACCCAGCCTTAGTGACGCCCCGGCTGCTAGTGCTGCATTGTTGGGTCACTTAGGAGACCCAGCGATGCAGCTGAAAGCTGCGGACCGTCGGCCATGAGGAGTTTGCGGGGGGGGGGGGGGCCAATAAGAACTTTTGCATCGGGGCCCATGAGCCACTGTCTGCTGAGCCACTGTATCTAATCCTATCATGTGTGATACTGTCTGCTGGGCCACTGCATATAATTCTATCATGTGTGATACTGTCTGCTCAGCCACTGTATCTAATCCTATCATGTGTGATACTGTCTGCTCAACCACTGTATCTAATCCTATCATGTGTGATACTGTCTGCTGAGCCAATGTATCTAATCCTATCCATAGTTTACAGGGTCGTAGTGCTATAGATATGCTATGCTGTCTCCTATACACACATTTTTTTTTGGGGGGACACATACAGTGAAGGAAATAAGTATTTGATCCCTTGCTGATTTTGTACGTTTGCCCACTGTCAAAGACATGAACAGTCTAGAATTTTTAGACTTGGTTAATTTTACCAGTGAGAGATAGATTATATAAAAATAAAAAAAACAGAAAATCACATTGTCAAAATTATATATATTTATTTGCATTGTGCACAGAGAAATAAGTATTTGATCCCTTTGGCAAACAAGACTTAATACTTGGTGGCAAAACCCTTGTTGGCATGCACAGCAGTCAGACGTTTTTTGTAGTTGATGATGAGGTTTGCACACATGTTAGATGGAATTCTGGCCCACTCCTCTTTGTAGATCATCTGTAAATCATTAAGATTTCGAGGCTGTCGCTTGGCAACTCGGATTTTCAGCTCCCTCCATAAGTTTTCAATGGGATTAAGGTCTGGAGACTGGCTAGGCCACTCCATGACCTTAATGTGCTTCTTTTTGAGCCACTCCTTTGTTGCCTTGGCTGTATGTTTCGGGTCATTGTCGTGCTGGAAGACCCAGCCATGAGCCATTTTTAATGTCCTGGTGGAGGGAAGGAGGTTGTCACTCAGGATTTGACGGTACATGGCTCCATCCATTCTCCCATTGATGCGGTGAAGTATTCCTGTGCCCTTAGCAGAGAAACACCCCCAAAACATAATGTTTCCACCTCCATGCTTGACAGTGGGGACGGTGTTCTTTGGGTCATAGGCAGCATTTCTCTTCCTCCAAACACGGCGAGTTGAGTTAATGCCAAAGAGCTCAATTTTAGTCTCATCTGACCACAGCACCTCCTCCCAATCACTCTCAGAATCATCCAGATGTTCATTTGCAAACTTCAGACGGGCCTGTACATGTGCCTTCTTGAGCAGGGGGACCTTGCGGGCACTGCAGGATTTTAATCCATTACGGCGTAATGTGTTACCAATGGTTTTCTTGGTGAATGTGGTCCCAGCTACCTTGAGATCATTAACAAGTTCCCCCCGTGTAGTTTTCGGCTGAGCTCTCACCTTCCTCAGGATCAAGGATACCCCACGAGGTGAGATTTTGCATGGAGCCCCAGATCGATGTCGATTGACAGTCATTTTGTATGTCTTCCATTTTCTTACTATTGCACCAACAGTTGTCTCCTTCTCACCCAGCGTCTTACTTAGGGTATGTTCACACGGCGGGGGTCCGTAACGGCTGAAATTACGGGGATGTTTCAGCCTGAAAACATCCCCGTAAATTCAGCCGTACCGGCATGTGCAGGCGCTTGAACGCCGCGTTAATTACGGCCGTAATTAGCGCTGCTATTCATTGGAGTCAATGAATAGCGGCTCCAAATACGGCCAAAGAAGTGACAGGTCACTTCTTCTACGCGGGCGTCTATTTACGCGCCGTCATTTGACAGCGGCGTGTAAATATACGCCTCGTGTGAACAGACAAACGTCTGCCCATTGCTTTCAATGGGCAGATGTTTGTCAGCGCTATTGAGGCGCTATTTTCAGACGTAATTCGGGGCAAAAACGCCCGAATTACGTCCGTAAATAGGCCGTGTGAACATACCCTTATGGTTTTGTAGCCCATTCCAGCCTTGTGCAGGTCTATGATCTTGTCCCTGACATCCTTAGAAAGCTCTTTGGTCTTGCCCATGTTGTAGAGGTTAGAGTCAGACTGATTAATTGAGTCTGTGGACAGGAGTCTTTTATACAGGTGACCATTTAAGACAGCTGTCTTTAATGCAGGCACCAAGTTGATTTGGAGCGTGTAACTGGTCTGGAGGAGGCTGAACTCTTAATGGTTGGTAGGGGATCAAATACTTATTTCTCTGTGCACAATGCAAATAAATATATATAATTTTGACTATGCGATTTTTTTTTAATTTTTTTTATATAATCTATCTCTCACTGGTAAAATTAACCTAGCCTAAAAATTCTAGACTGTTCATGACTTTGATAGTGGACAAACTTACAAAATCAGCAAGGGATCAAATACTTATTTCCTTCACTGTATGTATTGGGGCTATTTCCCCTGACATTTTAAGCCCTGAGGGTATGTTCACACGGCAGCGTCCGTTACGGCTGAAATTACGGTGCTGTTTTCAGGAGAAAACAGCTCCGGAATTTCAGACGTAATGGCATGTGCAGGCGTTTTTCGCTGCGTCCATTACGGACGTAATTGGAGCTGTTTTTCTATGGAAAACGGCTCCATTTACGTCTGAAGAAGTGACAGGCACTTCTTTGACGCGGGCATCATTTTTACGCGCCGCCTTTTGACAGTGGCGCGTAAAAAAAATGACCGTCAGCACAGAATATCGTAAAACCCATTCAAATGAATGGGCAGATGTTTGCCAACGCTTTTGAGCCGCATTTTCGGACGTAATTCAATGCTAAAACGCCCGAATTACGTCCGTAAATAGGGTGTGTGAACCCAGCCTTACTGACGCCCCGGCTGCTAGTGCTGCATTGTTGGGTCACTTAGGAGACCCAGCGATGCAGCTGAAAGCTGCGGACCGTCGGCCATGAGGAGTTTGCGGGGGGGGGGGCGCAATAAGAACTTTTGCATCGGGGCCCATGAGCCTTTAGCTACGCCCCTGGGCAACAATCAGCCGATGAACAGGCAAAGGCTTATTCATTGGCTGATCTGCTCTTTTATGCAGAATTAAAAATCATCGTTGTCGGCAGCACATCTTCCTGTGTAATCAGTGAGACGTACTGCCGACATGGTGAAAATGTATAGGGACGAGCGATCATACTAACGACCACTTGTCCCTATACATATCCAATCATTGCTCCATGTGATCGGCGCAAACGAGTGCCGATCAACGAACTATCTCAAAGACCAGTTAAGAAAATCTCCCCAAATATCACAATAAGAGACATGACCTATAAATTGATACAAAAAAATGTGCAATGAAACTTTAATTGCATTATCTTTCTACAGTCTTTATTTTTGTGTCGGATACTCTATGTCTATAGACAGTTGCAATTGCCAAGATTTTACAACTTCCCCATGCGCGACTGATCGATTGTCATATATGTGAGACAGCTGCTGTCCGACAAAGGAGATAAATTTAAGTCCAGATGTTAAAAGAAAGTTGGGACTTGCCAATATTGTCATAGTTTACCAAACTGTTATTGGACAACCTATTCAAAGGGACTAAGTCATTTTTAAAGAGTCACTGTATATAATACTTGTATATCAGAAGTGATAAGGGAAATTGTGTGGCAGACATCAATATGTGTGCCATTATAAATGAAGAAAGGGGGGGTCTAGAAAGTGTCTAACATAATGAAAAATGAAATACCAAATAGGCACATACAGTATAAAGAGAAACGTATTAGGACACACCTTAATCGTCTTAATCATTGAATTCAGGTGTTTCATTCAGTCCTATTAACGCAGGTGTATAAAATCCAGCACCTCGCCATGCCGTCTGCCTCTACGAAAACTTGTGAAAGAATGGGTCGTTCTAAAGTGCTACTGAATTCCCGCATGGTCGTGTAATAAGACGCTACCATTGTGGCTATGCAGTCGCCTTTACAAACATTTGTGATAGAATGGGTCATTACAAAGTGTTCACTGAATTCCAGTGTAGTACTGTAATAGGATGCCACCATGTTAGTTAGTTAGTTAGTTAGTTAGTTAGTTAGTTAGTTAGTTAGTTAGTTGTTTAAACTTTTCCCTCCTATATATTCCATGATCAACTCTGAGTTATATTATTGCAAGGTGGAAGTGTTTAGGAACCACAGCAACTCAGCCACAAAGTGGAGACCACGTAAAGTTACAGAGCGGGTTCACCGAGTGCTGAGGCACATAAAAGTCGTCAACGCTCTGCTGACGCAAGAACTGCAGAGCTCCAAACCTCCTCTGGCATTAACATCAACACAAAAACTGTTCCCCAGGAGCTTCATGGCATAGGTTTTCGTGGCCGAGCAGCTGCATGGCAGCCTTACATCACCAAGCACAATGCCAAGCCTCAGATGGAGTGGTGTAAAGCATGCCGCAACTGGACTCTGGAGCAGTGGAAATGTTTTCTGTGGAGTGATGAATCACGCTTCTCTATTTGGGAATCTGATGGACGACTCTGAGTTTGGTGAATGCCAGGAGAACGTTTCCTGCCTGACTACGTTGTGCCAACTGTAATGTTTGGTGGAGAAGGGATAATGCTATGGGGTTGTTTTTTAGGGGTTGGCCTATGCCTCTTAGTTCCAGTGAAGGGAAATAACGCTCCAGCATAAGGGTATGTTCACACGGGCTATTTTCGGCCAAAAAATCGGGAGCAGAACGCCTCCAAACATCTGCCCATTGATTTCAATGGGAAATACGGCGTTCTGTTCCGACGGGGCATTTTTTACACAGCCGCTTTTCAAAACGCTCGCGTAAAAAAAAAGCCCACGAAGAAGTGCATGTTACTTCTTGAGACAAATTTTGGAGCCGTTTTTCATTGACTCTATAGAAAAACAGCTCCAAAACGGCCTTAAAAAACGCTGCGAAAAACGAGAGTTGCTAAAAAGACGGCTGAAAATCAGGAGCTGTTTTCCCTTGAAAACAGCTCCGTATTTTCAGACGTTTTTTAGTAAGCGTGTGAACATACACTAACAAGACATTTTGAACATTTATATACTTCAAACTATGTGGGAACAGTTTAGGGTACGGCCTTATTCTATTCTAGAATGACTGTGCCCCAGTGCAAAAAGCAAGGTCCATAAAGACATGGTTGGGTGAGTTTCGAGTGGAAGAACTTGACTGGTCCGCACAGAGCCCAGACCTCAACCCAATTTGGAATGAACTGGAATAGAGATTGTGAGCCAGGCCCTCTCCCCCAACATTAGTGTCGCAATAACGCAATCTGATCCAGCCACCCAAAGCAATATAAGAGCATTGAATTGAGCATTTGTGCTGTATGCTGTCAGATTTAGTTTCTCCTATCTGTGGAGAATTTGTGTCCGGCATGTTACAGCACCAGCACATCTGAATCTGATTAATTATTGTGTATATTCTATTATCCCGCCTGATTCTTCTTATGAGGAAAATCTGTTTACTTACATTGGACCCAAGATGTACTCACAGCTGCAGAGAGTGGATTATTTTAGATGCAGATGTTTAGTATTAAGAATGTCTCTCTTTGTGTCACTTGAGATATCACTAGAAGTGTCTAAGGCTGATAAGCAATGTCCTTAAAGGGACTCTGTCACCACATTATGAAGAGAAGTGGATGATACTTCTCGTCAGAACGCCCAGCTAGTAAAAGAAGTAAAAACGCCCCGATGTACGCACATAATACACGCCCACTTGGACTTTTACTTTTAAACACACCCACTTGGACTTTTGCAAGCCTCATTTTCATAACTACAAAAATGGTCATAACTTGGCCAAAAATGCTCGTTTTTTAAAAATAAAAACGTTACTGTAATCTACATTGCAGCGCCTATCTGCTGCAATAGCAGATAGGGGTTGCAAAATCTGGTGACAGAGCCTCTTTAAGCCCTTAAAGACACAGCCTGTTTTCGCCTAATGGACCAGGCCATTTTTTTTTCTTCAAATCTGACGTGTCACTTTATGTGGTAATAACTTTGGAATCCTTTTATTGTTTTCTCGTGACACTTTGTACTTTAAGTTAGTGGTACAACTTTTAGTCTAGGATGTTACAAGGCTTATAAATTTAGCAGCAATTTCTTACATTTTCAAGAAAATGGACCAGTTGAGTGGCTTTGAGGGCCCTATATATTAGAAACCCCCTATAAATCATCCCATTTTAAAAACTGCAACCCTCAGTATTCAAAACAGCATTTACAAAGTTTCTAAACACTTTAGACGTTTCACAGGAATTAAAGCAAAGTGGAGGTGAAATTTACAAATTTAATTTCTTTTTGCAGAAAATCTGTTTTAATCCATTTTTTTGTAACACAGAAGGTTTTACCAGAAAATGCAACTCAATATTTATTGCCCAGATTCTGCAGTTTTTAGAAACATCCCACTTGTGGCCTTAGTGTGGTAATGTACTAAAGCGCAGGCCTCAGAAAATTTTGGGGCCTCCTTTTTATTAGAATATATTTTAGGCACCATGTCAGGTTTGAAGAGGTCTTGTGGTGCAAAAACAGTGGAAACGCCACAAAAGTTACCACATTTGGGAAACTACAGCCTGCAAGGAATTTATCAAGGGGTATAGTGAGCAGTTTAACCCCACAGGTTTATTGCTGAATTTAGTGGAATTAGACTGTGAAAATGAAAATCTATGTTTTTTCTAATTAAATTTATTTAGCTCAGATTTTTCCATTTTCACAATAAAGAAAGGAGAAAAAGTACCCCAATATTTGTACAGCTAACTCTTCTGAGCACGGCAATACCCCATATGTGGTAATAAACTGCTGTTTGGACACTTGGCATGGCTTACAAAAGGAAAGAGCACCATTAGGCTTTTGGAGCTGAAAATTTTCCTGGAAAGGTTTGCGGCACCATGTCACATTTGCAATGCCCCTGCAGCACCAAAACAGTGGCAACCCCCCAAAAGTGACCCCATTTGGGAAACAATACCCCTGAAAGAATTTATCGAGGAGTATAGTGAGGATTTTGATCCCACAGGTTTTTGATGAATTTAGTGGAATTAGGCAGTACAGAGGCGTAGCTGGGGGGGGGGGGAGGCGGGGCATGTGCCCCGGGCGCAACCTGGAGTATAGGGAAGGGGGGGCGCCAAAGAGCAGCTGATCGCTGCTGACAGGCACCCCATATGTCGGACACCTGCAGCAGCTTTAGGAAGAGCCAGGAAATTACGGCGTTCTGACTGGGGTCTGTGACGGCCAGGGAGTGGACCAGTCCAGTCACCTGACTTGTCACCTGACCTCACATCAGTGACATGAGGTCAGATGAGACTCAGGTCAGGGGACAGGTCCACTCCCGTGCTGCAGCCTTCCAGCTCTGCTGTTACACAGCCGAGAAGCAGAGAGGAAGCTCCACCCACAGCCCGTCCTGACCTGTGATGCTGTCAGCAAGGAGACATGGTGAGTGCATGTGTGTGTATGTGTGTGTAGTGTGAATACAGTGGGTGTCTCTGTGTTTGTATCTGTATTTGTTACAGTGTGTGTGTGTGTGTGTGTGTGTCTCTGTCTGTCTGTGTCTCTGCATGTGTTTGTCTCTTACATTATCTGTTCTCAGAGAGTTATCACTGTGTTATCTGTGGTGTTACATAGGACTGCAGGCAACACTACTACATTATCTGTAATCAGAGAGTTATCACTGTGTTATCTGTGGTGTTACATAGGACTGCAGGTAACATCTGCTACATTATCTGTACTCAGAGAGTTATCACTGTTATCTGTGGTGTTACATAGGACTGCAGGTAATAATACTACATTATCTGTAATCAGAGAGTTATGACTGTGTGTTATCTGTGGTGTTACATAGGACTGCAGGTAACACTACTACATTATCTGTACTCAGAGAGTTATCACTGTGTGTTATCTGTGTTGTTACATAGGACTGCATGTCAAATCGAATACATTATCTGTACTGTGTACATATGTGCCTGTGTGGGTATATATGGGTCTGTTTGTGAATGTGTCTTTGTGCTTGTATATTTGTGCCTTTTATGTATTTGTATATGTTCCGGTCTGTGTATTTATCTGCCGGTGTGTGCGTATATGTGTCTGTACGTCTATATATTTACCTGTATGTATATATTCCATAATGTGTGTATGTATATTTGCCTGTATGTCTAAATATCTATCTTTATGTATGTACAGTATATATGTTCCAGCGTGTCCATATATGTGGTTAATTTTTGGTTTGTGTAGGGGGCGGCAATAGAGAGTCCCGCACAGGGTGCCATCCAAGCTAAGGCCGGCACTGGCTGTCACCAACCCTAGTCAGAAGGAACTCCGTCGCTGCCTGTGCCGAATGACCACCTCGGCTTCTCCGGTAAGTCACACCAGGCAGAGCGGAGAGTGGTGGCGGTAGGCTACCGCTCACTGGTCTGTTCACAGTGTGGCAAGTACAAGGGGTGGAGTGTGGCGCTATTTAAAAGGGGGGGAATGTGGCACTATTTACAAGGGGGGGGAGTGTGGCGCTATTTACAAAGGGGCAGCGGGCTGTGTGTGGCACTATCTACAAGGGGGGCTGTGTGGCGCTATCTACAGGGGGCTGTGTGTGGCCTCTTTCATTTATTTTATTTTAATTTATTTTTATGTTAATTACATTATAGAACTACATCGCTTGTAAAATGTAGAAATGCTTTTATACTCGAGTTACATTTAAAAAATTGTGAAAAAAAATGACACCTCATTGATTGGTAGGGAAAAAAAACATGGCGAGAGGGAAGGAGATGTCGGGAAATAAATGGGGGGGGGGGGGGCGCCAATCTGAATCTTTGCCCCGGGTGCAGGAGAACCTAGCTACGCCTCTGGGCAGTGAAAATGAAAATCAAAGTTTCTTCTAATAAAATGTATTTAGCTCAATATTTGTAAAGCAAACTCTTCTGAGCACGGCAATACCCCATATGTGGTGATAAACTCCTGTTTGGACACATGGCAGACCTTACAAAGGTAGGAGCACTATTTGGCTTTCGGAGCTCAAATTTTGCAGGAATGGTTTGTCACATTTGCAAAGCCCCTGCAGGACCAAATCAGTGGAAACCCCCAAAAGTGACCCAATTTGGGAAACAATACCCCTGAAGGAATTTATGGAGGGGTATAGTGAGCATTTTGACCCACAGGTTTTTTTGCTAAATTTAGTGGAATTATGCTGTGAAATTGAAAATTTAATTTTTCTGATAAAACAAGGAATAAATGTAATGGCAGGAAGGAGGTGAAGGGAACAAGTGAGCCCTAATCTACCCACCACACTGTCCCTGCCTACTTGCAACGACCCGCCCTAGGCGACGGGGTACAACTTGGCGGCGGTCCCTACGCTGTCTAAGTGCAAGGGAGTACAAACAGGGAACACGCAAGGGAAGGGGCAGTAGCCCACGGAACGCCGCGAGGAAACGGTGCGGTGAATGAGTCAGTCAGGATCAGGATGAAGTGGAGTATACCAACGAGAGCACGGAGCAGGAAGCAAGCCAGGGGCAAAGCGAAGCAGGATAAACGGAGCTGAAGCAAGGCAGAAGCACGGCAGAAGCAGGCTGGAGCAAGGCAGCAGTGGGGCCAGGAATCCAAGAAGAATAACAAGCACTGAGGAAGAGAACACGGCAGGTATAAATGGACAGGGGGCGGAGCTAACTCCGACTGACCAGGCCGCGATAGGCTCTCCCACTCCTGAGCCTGCCACCCTGGTTGGTGGGAGCCGGTGTCAGTCTAAGAGGTCTGGCCTCAGGTGTCGACTGATTAATCCCGGGAGTATACCCAGACGTAGTACCTGGCAGATCCTTTACAATAAAGTAGAAAAACCAGCCAAAAAACATTTGAAATGCAATTTCTCCCGATTACTGTAATACCCCATATGTGGTAATAAACTGCTATTTGGTTAGACGGCAGGGCTCTGAACGGAAGGAGCGTCATTTGGCTTTTGGAGCTCAAGTTTTGCTGGAATAGTTGTCGGGTGCCATGTCGCATTTGCAAAGCCCTTGAGGGACCAAAACAGTGGAAAGCCCCCAAAAGTGAACCCCATTTGGGAAACTACAGTTCTCAAGGAATTTATCGAGGGGTATAGTGAGCATTTAGACCCCACAGGTCTTTTGCTGAATTTAGTGGAATTAGGCCGTGAAAATAACTAATTTTCCACTAAAATGTTGAATTTTTTCATTTTCACAAGGAATAAAAAAGAAAAACCCGCCCAACATTTGTAAAGCAATCTCTCCTAAGTATGGCAATACCCAATACATGGTCATAAACTGCTGTTTGGACACACGGCAGGGCTCAGAAAGGAAGGAGCGCTACTTGGCATGCAGATTTTTCTGGTTTGGTTTTTGGGCGCCATGTCACAATTGGAAATCCCTTTGGGACCAAATCAGTGGAAACCCCCCCAAAAGTGACCCGATTTGGGAAACTACACCCCTGAAGGAATTTATCAAGGGGTATAGTCAGCATTTTCACCCCACAGGTATTTTGCTGAATTAAGTAGAATTATGCTGTGAAATTGAAAATTTAAATTTTTCTGATAAAACGTGGAAATTTTCAATATTTACAAGGAATAAAAGAAAAAAAGCACCCTAACATTTGAAAAGCAATTCTCCTGATTATGGCAATACCCCATATGTGGTCATAAACTGCTGTTTGGACACACGGCAGGGCTCAGAACGGCAGGAGCGCTATTTGGCATGCAGATTTTGCTGATTTGATTTTTGGGCGCCCAGTCGCATTTACAAAACCCTGAGATACTAGAGTACAGTGGAAGACCCCAAGAAGTGACCCTATTTTAGAAACTACACCCCTCAAGGCATTTATAATTTGCCTGGACATATGACAGGACTCAGAAGTGAAGAGAACCATGCGCATTTGAGGCTTATTTTGTTGATTTTCACAGCATTGGCCCACAATTGCAAGACTCTGAGGTCAAATAGTAAAACAAACCCCCAAGAAGTGAACCATATTTTGAAACCTACACCCCTTAGGGCATTTAAGAAGTGTTGTGAACATTTTGACCCCACGTGTTTTTTCATTAGAAATTAATGCGCAGCGGATGGTGAAAAGTGAAAATTTTAATTTTCCACTGATATGTCATTTTAGTGCACAATATGTTGTGCCCAGTTTGTGCCACATAAGACAAATACCTCATAAAATGTTAAGCAAGTTCTCCCGGGTATGGCGATGCCAAATATGTGGATGTAAACTGCTGTTTGGACACGCTGCAGGGTTCAGAAGGGAGGAAGCGCCATTTGGCTTTCGGAGTGCAGATTTTGTTTGGTAGTAGTTCTATTTGAGGTTTTTCTGGTATTTCAGTTTATAATGTGGGGGCATATGTAAGCTGTGCGGCGTACACCAGGGTATATGTAATCTCTGCGGAGAACATCAGGGTATATGTAAGGTGTGCAGAGAACATCTGGGTATAAAGAGGGTATAATAATGCTGTAAATAAATAATAATGTTGCACTGATAAATGGTGGCCAATCTTATCCGCGTTTGGAACACTCTGCACATTTTGCATCGCTATATTCTGAGAGCCAGAACTTTTTTTATTTTTTTCTCCCCCAGAGCTGTGTGAGGGCTTATTTGTTGCTGGGCAATGAGTCGTTTTCATTGGTATAATTTTGGGGTGCATGTGATTTTTGATCACTTTTTATTCCATTTTTTGGCAAGCAAGGTGACCAAAAAACTATAAATGACATTTTACTGTATTCTGCGGGTCGGTACCATTACGGCAAAATCAAATGTATATAGTTGTTTTATGTTTTGCAGCGTTTGCATAATAAAATCACTTTTTTTGTATTGGTACTATTTTGGGGTACATGCAACTTTTTAATCACTTTTTATTTTGTTTTGTGTGGGGTGGTGTAACAAAAATAGTGATTCTGGAATTGTTTTTCTACTTTGTTCACCGTCTGAGAAAAATAACATTATAGTTTTATAGATTGGGTTGTTACAGACGCGGTTATACAAAATATGTGTACTTTTTTTAACGGTTTCAGTTTTTTTCCTAATATAAAAGACTTTTAGGGTATGTGCACACGACAACGCCAAATACGTCTGAAATTACGAAGCTGTTTTCAAGAGAAAACAGCTCCTGAATTTCAGACGTTTTTACAAGTGCACGCTTTTTTCGCGGCGTCCATTACAGACGTAATTGGAGCTGCTTTTCAACGGAGTCAATGAAAAACGGCTCCAATTACATCCCAAGAAATGTCCTGCACTTCTTTGACGCAGGCATATTTTTACGCGTCATCTTTTGACAGCGACGCATAAAATTACAGCTCGTATGCACAGAACATCGTAAGACCCATTGCAAGCAATGGGCACATGTTTGCAGATGTACTGGAGCCGTCTTTTCAGGCGTAATTCGAGGAGTAAAACGCCTCCATTACATCTGAAAAGAGGTTGTGTGCACATACCCTTATTTTTACACTTTCACTCAACATTTTTATAAACTTTTTTGTCCCAACAGGGGACTTGAAGGCCTGCACTTCTGATCTTTACTCTAACCCACGTAGTGCAATGCATTAGAACTGTCTGTTATTCACTGACAGCAAGCCTATTAGGCCCCGCCTCCTGGTCTTCCATACGTGGCAGACCAGGAGGCCATTGTTAGGCCTTCGGTTGCCATAGCAACGATCGACACCTCCACGATCAAATCGCTTTTGATCGGCTACAAACCACTGAGATGCCGCAATCGCTTTTGATCGCGGTATCTAGGGATTAATGTTAGAGATCGGAGCTAGGTCCATTCCCTGCCATTACAGCCGGGTGTCAGCTGTAACATACATTGTTAGGCCTCTGGTCTGCCAAAGCAGCAATCGGGTTGCCGATCTGCTAGTAAACCCATAGATGCAGTGCTCGCTTATGAGCGCTGCATCTAAGGGGTTAATCGGCCGGATTGGAGGCTAGCTCTGGTCTTGGCCTTGCAGCAAAGTGTCAGCTGTAAAATACAGCTGACACCCGCTGGCGATGGTGCGGGCTGAGCTTCTTCACCATAAACACAACGTACCTATAAGTTGTATTGCGTTAACGTCGGATGTCGTTAAGGGGTTAAAAGATGCCTGCCACTGACTGCACTGTGTCAGGTTAATATCTATCTATCTATCTATCTATCTATCTATCTATCTATCTATCTATCTATCTATCTATCTATCTATCTATCTAATAAAAAATAAGAAAATAGGCTGCACTTCAAAAAATAAGTGAGAAAAAGTTTGGACTTCATTAGGTCACGTGCAACATTTCAGTCCTTGTGTCCAGGACCTTTCTCAAGCTTGTAAATCTCCTGTAAATCTTGGAGGATGCCCCCTTCATCTTGTTGGGAACGTTTTAATATCTAAAATTACCTTATACAGCGTAATATTGTCACTCACGTATTTGCATTATGTTTACATCATGTGATTCACTAGATAGAGGTGCCGTAATCACATATCCATGCCTCATACTGGATGGTCACATGATCGGCCCATATAATGACGCTGCGTGTCAGCAACGTCATTGGATCACATGAGGCGAAGTATCCTTTAAATACACGCTGCATACATTCTGACGTGGCGCCATTTACTACAGCAACGGATGTTGCGTTTGAGAGCGATTTACCGGGTCTTAGAGCCTGCTTTTTTCCGTCACGTTCTCGAGCAATCCAGTAAGATGATTTTTCCTCTCCTTTGCATTATGTATCACGGGATACCCTCCTTGATAAACTTTTACTGATATCATTGTCTTATACAGATGCCAGGACATGTGGACTAGTTTTGTTTAAACACTATGTAACTAAGCAAGTTGTAAAAATAATTTTTGTTTTGGCTATTACACTTGAAATAGTGTACGTCACAGTTATGTAAATTTTATGAAGTTTATAACTCTTAAACTATTTGTATACTATATGTGATCTCCAACTTGAAAAGGAATGTTCCGGATATTCGATGGTGATGTTTTTGCCCTATTTCTCTTAGTCCTTATTTCTATATTCTTTTTGAATAACGCTGTTCTTTGTCTTCATAAAATTATGATGTGACATAAATATGATATTATACTATTATATTTTTCTTCTGTTCTGTTTTGTATAGAATCCGATGAAGGTCCAATTTGGCCGAAAACTTTCATACAAGTGGATTTCATAATAAAGATGACGAATTATGTCACCAAATACCTGAGTGCCGAGTTCTTGTATTTACATCCGTAGCTATCTATCTATCTATCTATCTATCTAATCTATCTATCTATCCATCCATCCATCCATCCATCCATCCATCTATCTATCTATCTATCTATCTATCTATCTATCTATCTATCTATCTATCTATCTATCTATCTATCTATCTATCTATCTATCTATCTATCTATCTATCTGTCTGTCTGTCTATATTAGTAAGATATGTAAAGTTAAAGTGTACCTCCAATTATATAGAAATACGATTATACTGCATGAGTGTGCACAATAATTGTTTTTCTGATTCACTTGCATTGCTGATTTTGCTCCTATATCGCAGCATGGACTGCACTGTAGAATCACATTACATTATACTGCACTGTCTGCCATACTAGATACGGGAGCCTAGAAGGCTTTGTCTCTTGATGTACAGTTATGTGCAGATTGTAGCATGCTGTTATTTAGAAACAGAATCGACAATGAAAGTTATTTCTAAAAACCATTATTGTGCACACTCCTGCACTATATTCATTTTTCTATATATTCGGAGGTGCACTCTAAATTTTAATAGAATTTCTGTAATGCTAAAAAATAATGTTATTAGTAGTATTTAATATTATGTAATAATATCTGTACATATGTACTGCTCAATAAAATTAATATTAATTAATAATAACAAACTTGAATGTAAAGCAATATAGTCAATAATATTCAACTTTTATGTATATTATATCAAAATAGGTATGATCACTTTTTTGTTAAAAGGATGCCCTGACAATAAGCTGATTACAGGTTGTCCGGCTACTGGGACCCCAGCGATCAAATGGGAAAACCTGGCACCAAGTATTCCATTGTCCTGCAGCACCAATGCAGGGGAAATAAGGCATTACACATTTCTTAGAGAAATCAGTGGGATTGTGCCAGGTCCTCTAGGGGGGTGGTCTCTATGTCATTGCTTTTTGCCCTTGCTAATAGATAAGGGTCCTGAACGGCAGACCCCCTTCTATTAAATAAGAATTATAAACTACACAAACCCTTTAAGATGTGTTCACAAGGGGGTTTTCAAGTGGAAAATTCCGACGTGCATTTGCAAGAGAATCTGACCCTCTGGCTGACCATCGGATTTCTCCTGCAGATTTGAAGTTTTATCTGCCATGGATCTGCACACAGATTAGCCCCATTCAATTGGGCTAATCCTTCTGTGGCTATCTACGCACGGAAAACGAGTCAAGAAGTGACAACAGGGTGGATTCCCATAAAACAAATGGCATGCTGTTTATGGGCGGCTTCTTTGCAGATTTTAGTGTGGAATATGTGTGGTTTTCGTGCTGAAATCCGTGTGAAAATCTTTTGTGTGAAATTGGCCTTAAATGGTGTTAATTGTTAAACGCTGTTTAAGGATTGGTCTACATTTAATATGAAAAATAGAATTTAATATTATAAGCAAATTATTCGCAAATCCATTTCTATGGGAAAAAGCCCCCAAGAAGTAAATTTTTTCCTACATTTCCAAAGTGTATTATGGATTGGGTGGAATATAAGTCACATTGAGGATCACGCTTACTTTCAATGGTTGATGAAATGAATAGTGTAAACATTAGTAGGATGTTGGTTGAAATTCCTAGAAAGGTTAGGAGTCAATGGGATTAGTTATGAGATTATGAAGTCCTAGTTCCTAAGGAATTTGGAAGTGAACCAGAAGTAAACACATTAATGATAAGGAGGTTTGGTGTAAATATTACACAAGCTATTTTGTTGTATATTGGAACTAACGTCTGTTATACAGTCTAGAGGATGTTAGTTAACCCGTTGATGACCACCCATTGCCGTTTTTATTGCGGTCACTAACTGTCTTTATTCTGATGCATTGGCCTTTTTACAGCACTGAATCAGAATAAATCAATGCCACCAGGAGCAGAAAAAGCTCCCTGCTCCCAGCTACCAGAGGTAGCTGGGAGCTTGCAGAAGACCTACCATAGCAGGCGGGATAGAAATCAGTATCAATCCCGCCTGTTTAACTCTTTAACACCTCAAATGTGGCGGTCAATAGCGACCGCCGCATCTCAGTGGTTTTAAAGGGAGGGGGCTCTCTCTCTCACCCTACCGATGGTTTTTATGGCAGCCTGGGGCCTAACAGAGGCCCCCAGGTCTGCCTTTAGTGAATGCCTGCTAGGCCATGCCAGAAGCATGGCCTAACAGATGCCTGTCAGTTTTACACTTACAGGCAATAATACACAGCAATCAGTGGCTTCACTACTGCTGTAGCAGCCGTAACGGCTGCTATGGGGCCCGCGGCATGAGAGAGCCCGTGCCGCCTGCCGACACGACCCCCCCATACCTGGTGGCGCCACTATGAGGCCCGCGCCGCCCGGCCTCTAACATTTATAGGCCGGGAAGCACGGGCCCCCTCACCCCCGGTGCTAGCGACAGCCACATTTACCTGTATCTGCGTCTTCTGGACATAGATTCAAATAATATTATAGGCTGCTGCTGCCTCTCTGAAACCAGCCGCCGCCACCCCCTCTTGCACTAACTATACCTGCATCTATAGCACGCAGATACAAATACATGCATTAGCGCTGAATGGCCAGGCACATTCCGTTCCCGACCATTCAGCGCCTTACAATAACGCTGATTGGCAGGGCAAAATCCGCGCCTTTCAACAAAGCTAACGGCACGATGATGTCATTGCGCCGCATGCGTCGTTCAGCCCTAGCAGACCTGTTCAGAAGAAAGCAGGTCTGCATTGCCACCGGACAGCACGGGAATGGGATCATGTCAGTATGTAAAGTTTTTGTTTTTTTCTAATAAAACTGTGAGTGGCATTATCTTATCTATAGGGGGGCTCTATCTACAGGGTGGGTCTATATGTGGGGATGTGGAGCACTATATACAGGGGGGCTTGAAAATGCTTCCATGGAGGTAGTGAAACGTTGCTGTGTTGGGTGAATAAATTCACATTTTTTGCTGAGTGCTGCTTCCAGTCTCTTTTTCTTGGATATATGCATGAGGAGCCCGTCACTCCTTGATATTTTGAAGCTAGCACCAACCGTTTCTGGCTATTGACGCAGTGCTGCTCCTATGTTTGGATCTTCTATACAGGGGGAGCTATATGTAAGGCACTATATACAGGGGTGGGCTATATGTGGGACACTATATATAGGGGTGCTCTATATATTGAGCACTATCTATAGGGAGAGCTATTTGTAGGGCACTATCTACAGGGGTGGGCTATATGTGGGACACTATATACAGGGGTGGATTACCTGTGTGGCACTATCTACAGGAAGGCTATATGTAGGGCACTGTCTACAGGGGTGGGCTATATGTGGGACACTATATACAAGGGGAGCTATATGTGAGGCACTATCTACAGATGTGGACTATATGTGGAGCACTATCTATAGGGTGAGCTATATGTAGGGCAGTTGGGGGGCTCAATGGTTAGCATTATTGCCTTGCAGCTCTGGAGTCCATGTGTGGGCAATTTCTACAGGGGGCTGTATGTGGGGCACTATCTACAGGGGCATCTATGTAGGGCACTATCTACAGTTGCTCTTTGGGGGTGACTATCTACAGTGGGGCTATGGGGGCACTATCTTCAAGGGGCACAGTGTGTGTGTATGTCTGTGGAACACAGTGTATGTTACTATTATAATCAGGGATACAGTGTATCGCGCTATTATAATTAGAGGTGCAGTGTATGGCGCTATTATATTTAGGGGTGTTGAGTATTTTATCTTCGTTTATAGGTGCAGAAATGTTTTAAAAGTGAGAAGCTGAAGACATCTGAGTGGAAAACTGCAGAAATGAGCCGGGGCCGGGAGAAGTCATCATAGAGGTCTGGACCGGATGGAGAAGAAAAGAGAAATAAAACTAGAATCTGAGACATCACCGGTGAGTCACTTAATGTAAATGTTTATTCTGCCTCTAATCAGTAATGTAGTCATTGTATGATCTGCAGTGAGATTATGGGTGGTATGATTATGATATGATTTTTTTTTTGGGTGAAACAGCATCTCCTAGCATATCCTTAACATTGTTCGGGCCATGCTGGGAGCTCTAGTTTTACACCGTACAAACCTATATGGCAGGGGTTGCACTAAATTGAGCTGTATTGTTCTGGGGCTGTATATATGTACTGAGCTTGGTTCTGGGGCTGTATATATGTACTGAGCTCAGTTCTGGTGTTGTATTTATGTACTGAGCTTTGTTGTGGCGCTGTATTTATGTACTGAGCTTTGTTCTGGTGCTGTATTTATGTACTGAGCTTGGTTCTGGTGCTGTATTTATGTACTGAGCTTTGTTCTGGTGCTGTATTTATGTACTGAAGTTTGTTCTGGTATTGTATTTATGTTCTGGTGCTTTATATATGTATTGAGCTTGGCTCTCGTGCCGTATATATGTAGGAGCTTGGTTCTGGAGCTGTAATTATATAGGATATATTTATAATAACAAAATTGCAGGACAGATGTTTTCAATTCATTGTATACATAACAGGAACCTGTCTGGTAGTTTTAACGCTGCGGGTGTCGGGAGGTAAGTAAACCCGACGGCCCGCGGCCATGGAAGCTACAGTATCCCCCCCTCTTACGCCCCCTCTTTTTGGGGCCAGAGTGATAGAGGAACTTTTTAATAAGAGCAGGAGCGCTGAGGTTCTCTTCTGGCTCCCAGGACCTCTCCTCAGGACCAAACCCTCTCCAGTCCACCAAATAGAAAGTCCTTCCTCCTACCCTTTTGCAGTCCAGGATCTCCTTTACCTCGAATACATCAGAAGGACCGCTGGGAGCAACTGTGGAACTAGAAGTCTTGCTGTAGCGGTTCAGTACCACTGGTTTCAGGAGGGACACATGGAAGGAGTTAGGGATTCTGAGGGTAGGAGGCAGCCGCAGCTTGTAGGAGACAGGGTTGATTTGTTGCAGGATCTCGAAAGGACCAAGGAACCTGGGAGCAAACTTGTATGAAGGCACCCTCAAGCGAATGTTCAGAGAGGACAGCCAGACTTTAGTCCCCGGAAGATACTGAGGAGGTTCTCTTCTCCTAGTATCTGCCTATCGCTTCATGCGATCTACCGCCAGCAAAATAGAGGACCGGGTCTGTTGCCAGATTTGCAGGAAGTCCCCATACGCAGAGTCAGCAGCGGGTACCTGAGATTAAAGAGGCTCTGTCACCAGATTTTGCAAGCCCTATCTGCTATTGCAGCAGATAGGCGCTGCAATGTAGATTACAGTAACGTTTTTATTTTTAAAAAACGAGCATTTTTGGCCAAGTTATGACCATTTTCGTATTTATGCAAATGAGGCTTGCAAAAGTACAACTGGGCGTGTTGAAAAGTAAAAGTACAACTGGGCGTGTATTGTGTGCGTACAACGGGGCGTGTTTACTACTTTTACTAGCTGGGCGTTGTGTATAGAAGTATCATCCACTTCTCTTCACAACGCCCAGCTTCTGGCAGTGCAGACACAGCCGTGTTCTCGAGAGATCACGCTGTGACGTCACTCACAGGTCCTGCATCGTGTCAGACGAGCGAGGACACCGGCACCAGAGGCTACAGATGATTCTGCAGCAGCATCGGCGTTTGCAGGTAAGTCGATGTAGCTACTTACCTGCAAATGCTGATGCTGCTGCAGAATCAACTGTAGCCTCTGGTGCCGACACGATGCAGGACCTGTGAGTGACGTCACAGATCTGCACTGCCAGAAGCTGGGCGTTCTGAAGAGAAGTGGATGATACTTCTCATCAGAGCGCCCAGCTAGTAAAAGTAGTAAACACGCCCCGATGTACGCACATAATACACGCCCAGTTGTACTTTTACTTTTCAACATGCCCAGTTGTACTTTTGCAAGCCTCATTTGCATAAATACGAAAATGGTCATAACTTGGCCAAAAATGCTCGTTTTTAAAAAATAAAAATGTTACTGTATTCTACATTGCAGCGCCTATCTGCTGCAATAGCAGATAGGGGTTGCAAAATCTGGTGACAGAGCCTCTTTAAGTCGACACAGGAAGAGGGACTCTGGGATGTTGACTGTACACGATGTGAAACGGAGTGGAAGTGGTGGACTCACTTGTGTGGTTGTTGTTTGAAAACTCGGCCCATGGAAGAAGCTGTACCCAGTTATCGTGCTGTGAAGAGATGAAGTGGCGGAGATAATTTTCCATGATCTGATTGATCCTCTCAACTTGCCCATTGGACTGGGGGTGATAGGCTGAGGAAAAGTCCAAACTCACATCCAGGAGTTTACAGAGGGCTCTCCAGAACTTAGAGGTAAATTGAACACCCCGATCTAACACGATGTGTAGAGGCAAGCCATCCAAGCGAAAGATGTGCTGAATGAAGAGACTCGCCAGTCGGGGAGCAGAAGGTAGGCCAGTCAGCGGGATAAAATGAGCCATCTTAGAGAACCGGTCCACCACCACCCAGACAGTGTTACATCCTGCTGAGAGGGGAAGGTCTGTGACGAAGTCCATCGCAATGTGCTGCCAGGGTGCATTGGGTACAGGCAGAGGTTGAAGCAGGCCGGCAGGGTTGGAGTGAGTCACTTTGTTAGAGGCACACACCGTGCAAGAAGTGACAAAGTCCAGAACATCTTTAGGTAGCGTGGGACACCAAAAGTGACGAGCAATCAGGTCTCGGGTTTTACGGACACTAGCGTGCCCAGCATGTTTAGAACTATGTCCCGAGTGGAGAATTCTTCTCCTGTCTGCCAACCGAACAAAAGTCCTCCCAGGAGGGATGTCTCTAACCTGCAGAGGATTAGCAGCGACAATGCAGGATGGGTCTATGATTGTCTGAAGGGACTCCACCGTGTCTTCCATCTCAAACGATCTGGACAGGGCATCGGCACTCACATTCTTGTCCGCGGGACGGTAGTGGAGCACAAACTGAAAACGGGTGAAGAACAGCGACCACCTGGCTTGACGGGGATTCAGTCATTGTGCAGACTGAAGGTAAGTAAGGTTCTTGTGGTCGGTGAAGATCAGGATGGGGTGAGAAGCGGCCTCCAGAAGATGTCTCCACTCCTCCAGAGCCAATTTGTTGGCCAGCAGCTCCCGATCTCCAATGGAGTAATTGCACTCAGCAGATGAAAACAGTCTAGAGTAGTAGCCACATACTACTGCCTTTCCTTTGGAGCTCCTCTGTAACAGAAGTGCACTTGCACCAACAGAGGAAGCGTCCACTTCCAGTGAGAACTGCCGAGATACGTCAGGGTGATGGAGAATCGAGGCTGAAGTGAAGGCTCTCTTGAGGCTAATAAATGCGCGTACTCTGCCTCTGGAGTCCACACTTTGGCGTTCACACCCTTCTTGGTAAGGGTCGAGATGGGAGCCGTCAGAGAAGAGAAGTTAGGAATAAACTGCCGGTAGAAATTGGCGAATCCCAGGAACCGCTGTATGGCCCTTAAGCCTTGAGGACGTGGCCACTCCAGGACAGCCTTCACTTTCTCAGAATCCATCTTGAGGCCTTGATCCGAGATGATGTAGCCCAGGAAGGGCAGAGAACTCTTCTCAAAGACGCACTTCTCCAACTTGGCGTATAAATGATTCTCCCTCAATAGTAGTAAAACCTGACGGACATGCCTCCGATGAGTCGTCGGATCTGGGGAAAAAAAATCAAAATATCATCGAGATAAACAACAACACAGACATAGAGTAGATCCCGGAAGATATCGTTAACGAACTCCTGAAACACTGCGGGAGCATTACACAGTCCAAAATGCATCACTAGGTATTCATAGTGCCCGTCCCGGGTGTTATATGCCGTCTTCCATTCATCACCCCGGCGAATCCGGACTAGATTGTAAGCCCACTGCAGGTCTAGCTTAGAAAAAATTTTGGCCCCTCGTATGCGATCAAACAGCTCAGAAATGAGTGGCAACAGGTATTTGTTCTTGACTGTGATAAGGTTGAGGCCCCGGTAGTCAATGCAGGGAAGAAGGGATCCGTCCTTCTTTTTAACGAAGAAGAATCCAGCCCCGGCCGGGGAGGAAGACTTTCGTATAAAACCCCTCTCCAGATTCTCCTTGATATAGGCCGACATGGATAGAGACTCGGGCAAGGAGAGAGGATATACCCGTCCACGGGGGAGAGAGGCATTAGGAACCAGTTCAATGGGGCAGTCATAGGTCCGATGTGGAGGCAGCGTCTCAGCCTCCCTTTTGCTGAAAACATCTGCATACTGAGCAAAATGGGGAGGCAGTCCCGCCAACAACTGAGGCAGAGGAGGCTTGACAGGATGGATCTGCAACAGACAACGACCATGGCACTTGGGGCCCCATTGGAGAACCTCTCCAGAATTCCAGTCCAGGACTGGGGCATGTAGTCGAAGCCAAGGCAGGCCCAGCAGAACAGGATTGATGGCCTTGGGCAAAACAAGGACGGACTTAATTCAGAATGCAGGACTCCAACCTTGAGCTTCAACGGCTTGGTTTTAGAAATGATGGGATCCGGCAGAGGCAGTCCATTAACAGAGGCAACAGCCAAAGACGTCTCATGGGGAACTGTGGGCAACTGAAGATGATCCACTAGCTCTTTCTGGATGAAGTTAGCAGCAGAGCAAGAGTCAAGATAGGCAGAAACTTGATGCGTCCTCTCACCGGATGCCAGGGTCACATGAATAGTCAATTTGGAACCGAATGCTCTGTTAGATTCCGTTCCACCTAGGGTTGTCTCTCCAACCAATCCTAGGCAATGGGGTCTCTCCGGCCTCTGGGGACACAGACGCACAATATGGCCTCCACGGCCGCAATACAAACAAAGTCCAGAAGTGTGTCTGCGTTGTCTCTCCTGGGTAGACAATTTTACATAATTACCCCGCATCGGATCCTCTGGTGGGACGACTGAGGGGGATTGCAGGATGGCAGAATCCAGACTAGGAAGTTCCCTTTCCCTCTTGGGAACGTTCCCGGATCCTCATGTCAACCCGGGAGGCGAGTAGGATAAGATCGTCCAGGGTAGATGGCAGATCGCGAGTAGCCAGCTCGTCCTTGATCCCTGAAGACAGTCCCTGCCAGAATGTAGCCACCAAAGCCTCATTGTTCCAGGTCAGTTCAGCAGCCAGGATACGGAACTGAATGGCATACTCGCCCACGGAGAGGTCTCCCTGGTGTAGGGTTAGCAAGGATGCAGCAGCCGAAGAAACTCTCCCAGGTTCCTCAAAGATCGAGCGGAAGGTCTGTAGGAAGCACTGCAAGTCCCGGGTCTCTGGTCCCTGATGTTCCCACAGAGGATTAGCCCATACCAGGGCTTTGCCAGTAAGGAGAGAGATGATGAAGGCGATCCTGACGTCATCCGAACAGAAGGACCTGGCATGTAGTCTGAAATGGATCAGGCACTGATTCAAAAATCCCCTGCAGGACCTCAGATCTCCGTCATAGCGTCGAGGTAGCGGCAAGAAACACAGGGGGTTGGTACCGGTACAGGCAGGAAGTGTAGCAGGAGGAACCGCGGGAACGGGTGTGGTGCCGACTGTGGTTGGAGCGAGCAACCGATGGGCTATGGCGTTCACCGACAGGAGAAGCTGGTCTTGTCGTGACTGGAGATCCTCCATCTCGGTCAGCATGGCTTGTGTCGTCAAAGTCTCAAGTTGACCAGCGGGGTCCATGGCCTGAGCGTACTGTCACGAAGCGGGTTAGTGGACCCACTAGGCCATACCGCCGTAGCGGGGAGGCAGCTGGCCAAACCACAGGAAACCCCAGAGATACAATGTCCCGCACAAGGGTACCTGGATAGTCCAGACGGTGGCCGCAGCTCTGGCACAGATGGAGATGTTGCAGCAGACAGCGCCAAACGCGGATGACACAGGAGCCGCAAGTTGCGCAAGACGTGGCGGATTCCTCCGGACATGGCAGATGACACAGGACGTGGCAGATTCCTCTGGACGTGGCAGATGACACAGGACGTGTCAGATTCCTCTGGACGTGGCAGATGACACAGGACGTGGCAGATGACACAGGATGTGGTTGATTCCTCGGGACGTGGCAGAAGACACCCGACGTGGCACGACTTGATACTAAGGCACAGCACGGGAAACAGGAACGGGGAACAAGGCACGGGTAACAACAGGAGCGGGAAAGACTAAAGGACCATTTGCAAGACAGACTGGGAAAACTAACATTGCTCAGGCAAGGATTAGAAGGCCAGGGGCCTTCTTATAGACCAGGAAATCGTGGCAGTTGATGATGATGACTTCCTCCTATTTGCGCGCGCTGGCCCTTTAAGGCCGGGCACGAGCGTGCGCGCACACCCTACGGGACACAGCCAAACGGAGCGGAAGTGAGCGCTGGTGTCTCCTAGGAAGGAGATGGGGACCAGCGCTCACAGATCCATGGCTGCGGGCGTCAGGAGGTGAGTAAACCCGACGGCCCGCGGCCATGGACGCTACACCCAGTTTGCTCAGGTGAAGCTAGTGGGCTCAATACTGAACCATAAAAACTCTGGAGTTAGTGCAGAGGGTGTCAGAGCCTGGGAATCGACACAAGGATTGTCTGGAAAGCCTGATCCAAGGGTTATAATAGGTGAGGAAACCTGCTGTTTAGTTAGTGCCCAAATGGGACAGGTGTTTGTGTTATTTATATGCTGCAAGTCTTGTTTGCTGGACAAGCACTTGGTTATTTATTGGACTGCAATAAAGCCGAGCGTGGACTTTAAACATTAAACAGTTTCTACATTTTCATTGACAATCGCAACCCCTCCATACGTACAGATCTCAACAATGGGAATCAAACTTTCTGATCCGTGGTAGATATTTGTTCAACATTGTAAGGGCCAAAGATAAATGTGATATAATTGAACAAAAAACTGACTTTGCAAAAATGTATTAAACAGGAAATTCACAAATGCAAAAAACGTGAAATGACTGCGGTGTGAATAGATTCTAAGTATACTATCACTACCAGTGGCGTAACTACCGCCGTAGCAGCCGTAGCGACTGCTACGGGGCCCGCGGCATGAGGGGGCCCGTGTCGCCCGCCGGCACGGGCCCCCACCATGGCCGCAGGCTCCGCTAGCAGCCGCTATGGCTGCTACAGTGGGACGCAACTGAACACTACGGCAGAGCAGGGAGGTATCTCCCCGCACTGCCATTAAACAAAAGACATGTATCCCCTATCCACAGGACAGGGGATACATGTGGGATCGCTGGCAGCGATAGGGAGAACGGGGCACTGAAAGTCCCCTGAAGTTCTCCATCACAAACCTCGGACTTCCGGGGTCTGTGTCGGCAGCTCCGTAGAAATTAATGGAGCGCCGGTCGCCGGAAGTCAGAGGTTAGTCATGGAGAACTTCAGGGGACTTTCAGTCCCCCGTTCTCCCTATCAATGCCAGCGATCACACATGTATCCCCTATCCTGTGGATAGGGGATGCATGTTATTTGTAGGACACACTATAGGTCGCATTTTTTTTTTGGGGGGCGGGGGGGGCGCTGTATGGCGTTCCCTGCAGGGGGGGGGCGCTGTATGGCGTTCCCTGCAGGGGGGGCTGTATGGCGTTCCCTGCAGGGGGGGGCACTGTATGGCGTTCCCTGCAGGGGGGGCGCTGTATGGCTTTCCCTGCAGGGGGGGGGGCGCTGTATGGCTTTCCCTGCAGGGGGGGGCGCTGTATGGCGTTCCCTGCAGGGGGGGCGCTGTAGGGCTTTCCCTGCAGGGGGGCGCTGTATGGTGTTCCCTACAGGGGGGGGGCTGTATGGCGTTCCCTACAGGGGGGTGCTGTATGGCGTTCCCTACAGGGGGGGGCTGTATGGCATTCCCTACAGGGGGGGGCTGTATGGCGTTCCCTACAGGGGGGGCTGTATGGCGTTCCCTACAGGGGGAGGCTGTATGGCGTTCTCTACAGGGGGGGCTGTATGGCGTTCTCTACAGTGGGGGCTGTATGGCGTTAGCGCCATACAGCCCCCTCTGTAGAGAACGCCATACAGTCCCCCTGTAGATAACGCCATACAGTCCCCCTGCAGATAACGCCACACAGCCCCCCCTGTAGATAACGTAACACAGTCCCCCCTGTAGATAACGCCACACAGTCCCCCCTGTAGATAACGCCACACAGTCCCCCCTGTAGATAACGCCACACAGTCCCCCTGTAGATAACGCCACACAGTCCCCCCTGTAGATAACGCCATACAGTCCCCCTCTGTAGATAACGCCATACAGTCCCCCCTGTAGATAACGCCATACAGCCTCCCCTGTAGATAATGCCACACAGTCCCCCCTGTAGATAACGCCACACAGTCCCCCCTGTAGATAACGCCACACAGTCCCCCCTGTAGATAACGCCACACAGTCCCCCCTGTAGATAACGCCACACAGTCCCCCCTGTAGATAACGCCACACAGTCCCCCCTGTAGATAACGCCACACAGTCCCCCTGTAGATAACACCACACAGTCCCCCCTGTAGATAACGCCATACAGTCCCCCTCTGTAGATAACGCCATACAGTCCCCCCTGTAGATAACGCCATACAGCCTCCCCTGTAGATAATGCCACACAGTCCCCCCTGTAGATAACGCCACACAGTCCCCCCTGTAGATAACGCCACACAGTCCCCCCTGTAGATAACGCCACACAGTCCCCCCTGTAGATAACGCCACACAGTCCCCCCTGTAGATAACGCCACACAGTCCCCCCTGTAGATAACGCCACACAGTCCCCCCTGTAGATAACGCCATACAGTCCCCCTCTGTAGATAACGCCATACAGTCCCCCCTGTAGATAACACCATACAGCCCCCTGTAGATAACGCCACACAGTCCCCCTGTAGATAACGCCACACAGTCCCCCCTGTAGATAACGCCACACAGTCCCCCTGTAGATAACGCCACACAGTCCCCCCTGTAGATAATGCCACACAGTCCCCCCTGTAGATAACGCCATACAGTCCCCCCTGTAGAGAACGCCATACAGTCCCCCTCTGTAGATAACGCCATACAGTCCCCCCTGTAGATAACACCATACAGCCCCCTGTAGATAACGCCACACAGTCCCCCTGTAGATAACGCCACACAGTCCCCCCTGTAGATAACGCCACACAGTCCCCCTGTAGATAACGCCGCACAGTCCCCCCTGTAGATAACGCCATACAGTCCCCCTCTGTAGATAACGCCATACAGTCCCCCCTGTAGAGAACGCCATACAGTCCCCCTGTAGATAACGCCATACAGTCCCCCTGTAGATAACGCCACACAGCCCCCCCTGTAGATAACGCGATACAGTCTACAGGGGGGGGCTGTATGGCTTTATCTACAGGGGGGACTGTATGGCGTTATCTACAGGGGGGGCTGTAAAAAAGGCACTATCTACAAGGGGGGGGGGGGGGGTTGTGTGACACCCAGGGGAGGGGGGGCCCCAGTCAAAAGTTTGCTATGGGGCCCAGTCTTTCCTAGTTACGCCCCTGATCACTACCTTAACATTTTCCCGCAAAACTAAGTACTATTATGTCCTAATTGTGGTCACCTAACCGCATTAGAACTTAATAGTACATCCTGGTAATCATGCAGGCACAGAAGCTGTGCTCGTTCGATCACTGTGGGAGCCTGGCCGTGATTGACAGCTATGCTCCCACTGTAATGGCCAGGTTTAGAGAAACCTCTGATCCTGGCTATTTATCCCCTTATACTCCGAAGTCAATAGTAACCGCAGCATAAATGGGGCATGACAGAGGGAGGAGGCTCACTGTCAGCCCATCGACGTGATCAACTCTATCGTGGGGTGCTGATGGGTTACCATGGCAGCCGGGGGCCTAAAAAAGGCCCCCAGGTCTTTAATATGTATCTGCCAGAGGCATGGCCTAGTAGATTGCCTGTTAGTGTAACGCTCGCAGGCAAAAATGCTTTGGGAATGCTAAGTATTTGAAAGCATTATGTAAGGGATCAAGAAATTACAGCTTCAAGTCCCCTATTGGGACTAATAAAAAATTTAAAATCACGTTTAATAATAAAAAAAGACTCCGTCCCCCCAAAAATATAAACCATTTTTATTTCAGAACAAAATATTTTATTGTTTAAAAATACCGTAGTAAGCCATAACAAAAAAAAAGCACAAAAAAAGATATTGGGTATCACCTTTCATAATGACCGGTAGAAAAAAGTTAACCATTTTTACCACATGGTGTAAAATACAAACTGATAAACGATGGTTGATTTGCAGTTTTTTTTTTTACATTCAACAGCACAAATATTTATAAAAATTAATTAGTAAATTATTTGTACCCCAAAATTGCGCCAATAAAAACGACATCGGCTACATTGACTAAAAAATAAGAGTCAAAAGCAAAAAGAGGTCCTCTGCTCACATTCCACTAATACACCACAAAACAATTCACCTTAGGGACTTCATGTGGGGTGTGCTGCTTGCATTGTTATGAAAAAGTTCTGTTTTGAGAGACTACATTGCGGAGCAGAAGCATTCGGGGAGAATTGGTTGTCTTTTGATCTGAACGGAGCAAACACTGGAAGGAGGTTTGGCCTGAAGAACATTTTTCTGCACTTCTAGAGTAAGATCACTTACACGTTTACTACAAGCTGGAGTTGAAGGGAGAACAGTCCCTTAGCTGGATAGTTTTGCGGTGTATTACCGGAATGTGAGCGGAGGACCTCTTTTAATTTTGTTTGGACATTTTTTTGGACTTCGAGCTCCATTTTGCTTTTTTGTAGTGTCCTGTGGTTTCTAGTTACATCATATTGTATGTTCTGAAAAATAAGAGTGACTTAAAAATCACTTTTTTTTTCCATAAAACAGTCTTTTATTGTGTAAAAGTACTGAAACATAAAAAAACCCGATATATATATTTGAGATCGCTGTAATTGTACTAACCCATAGAATGAAGTTACCATGTTAGTTATACCACCAGGTAAATAGCGCAAAGTAATTACCCAAAAACAATGGCGTGATTGCTGTTTTTTCCATCCCACCAAAAAAAATAATGTATAAAAGTTTATCAAAGTTTACCACATATTAATACCGTATGTCCACAAATACTGTGTCTAAGAGCTTAATAAAGATTCATAATTTTACTGCAATAGTAGAACTGGATTTCCATACTCTCCAGTTATTCATCTGGTTCCACAATACAGTAGCTCCATTCATCCATATAGACCCTGAACATACATTATGAAAACCTGAAGTATGGGGTGAGCTGATTATATTTTGTCCATCTAACTTTCAAAATGCTTACCACTCTGCAATTTGGCACCATCTGAGATGAGGGGGAAAGCCGAGGCTCAGATGTGGATGAAGACTTCAGAGAGGTTAAGGGAGGTCATCATCAGGAACCTAGAAGACACACCAAATTCTTTCTAGCTTCCTTTGGTTCTTCAAGACCCATTCTGTTGTGTTCCGGGCATTTCTTGAATTCTCTGGTGGATTCCCTGTTACTGACCAAGCTTGACCTTGACCTGGCTCTTCTCACTGACCTCAGCTCCAGCTATCTGTGAGTGCCACTGCAGAGTGCCAACCACTGCTCTCTACCCTATTCTGTTCCAGATGTGGTTGGCACTCTGCAAAGGTAGACAGCAATGGTTGGCACTCTGCAGTTCCAGCATTCTCTATGCTTAAGCTCATATGCCTCACTACCGCTGTTATCTGCCGTACTCTTCTCCAGCTGTCTCTACTTCTCATCTGATATCCTTCACGAGTGCCTCTCCAGACTGTTAGATAATGCATCTGCCAAACTCACCTCTACATTGCCAGTCCATGACTGGCACTCCCGACTGCCAGCTGCTTCTGTCTGTCATATTCTGCTCCAGCTAATAGTGATGTTGAAACATGGAGGTTGGTGTGTGATGGTCTATGGCTGCTTCTCGTCATCTAATATTAAACCATATCAACAGCAAAATGGATAATATGACTTTCAAGAATATTCCAATTGTGGCTACTCTACCTTATGCCCACAAAACAGAATGGATTTTGTTACACTCCCTTCTTCTGAAGCTAGACGGAAGGGTAGGAGAAGTATTAAAGGGGTTGTCCAGTACTCAACAACTGATGACCTATCAACTGGATAGTTCATCGGTATATCATCGGTGCGGGTCCGACACCTGGACCCCGCACCATTAAGCCGCTCCGGCTGCATCCGGGCAAGAGATGTTATGGCCCATTTAGCGATGTACGGAGCCAGAAGCATTTGCTCCGAACATAGCATAGCGGCCGAACTGCAGTTCCCCTCCTATTTACTTGAATAGGAGCAGAGCTGCAGTACTGCAGCTCGGCTGCTATTCAGTGGCCGGAGCCAACTGCTTCCGGCATGTACGTCCGGTGCTCGGAGGCAGCCAGAGCGGCTTGACTGTGCAGGGTCAGGGTGTCGGACCCCCACAGATCATGTACTGATGATCTATCTGGTGGATAGGTCATCAGTTGTCCAGTAGTGGACAACCCCTTTAAGTCTGGGAGCTGTCTGTCACTCAGCTGTTCTTGCTCATGATTAGCTGAGAACCTATCTATTAGTTCTGTCTTCTATTTCATCCTGCTTTTCACTGGTATCCTTGCCAGTTATTGAATTATCTTCCTGGTACCCTCTGCTAATGTGCTCTGTGTTCTGGTTTGTAAACTCAGGTTGGTTTTTTCTTTTTCCTATTACCCTTTTTTGCATTCTCCCCTACTGCTACTGTGTATGATCTTAGACTGTTTAACTGTTCTCCTATCTGCTGATGTGGTACTGGTTTGACGCTCTTGGTTTTTTGACATGGTTATCGTTTTGGCTCTGACACTACTGCTCTGTTACTGACATTTGCTATTTTTACATTTCTACCTGTCCGCTCCACCTGCCAGCAGCTGGTAGATTCCCTGCCTGGTGAAAGCAACATATTCCTAAACACCTCTCAGGGTGGTTTATCTGCTTTAGGCAGAGCCCTAGTACTTTGAGGGGGGTAGCAGGGCTAGTTTGCCACATCTTTCTGAGTTTGGCAACTAGCACTAAGTCTGGCAGTGGCAGCGGAATTTCTGGACTGGTACTTTCGTCAGTCTTGTTACAGATTTATAGAATGCCCAAAGACTCATAACATCAATCCCAGCTAATGACAAATTAGACAGCCAATCACTATAGCTAATAGGGAAATGCCAGAAGGGTGGCGATCATGGAATTTTCCCCTATGAGATAAACATCTATTATATTCTACCCCTTTAGTGGTCACTCATTAATGTAAAATTTTACTACAGTATGTATTATAAAATTCTGTAAAAATTCATAACATTGATGGACCTTATTGGAAAAATGTATTAAATTTGGTATGGGTTTATAGTTCTGGCTTTCTTTTTATAATGTGGGATCCCTAGGCTAAAGCTCTTTTGTTTGACATTGCTCTACAGAACATTGATGGACACATTTTAGAATGTATTTCTATTGGTGTGGATTTATTTTTCCTGGCTGTTAATACTATTCTACCACAGCTAAATTTAGGATAAGCCCTTTGTTGGCAGCAGAATTGCTTCTTATACATGCCTGAAGTTTGACTAAATGATCACTTGTGCCCAAGTAGACATAGAGAATATTTATACAGAAATATTATTCCTATAGTAAGTGATAATTGCCTACTGCCTAATACAGTTTTAATCCTCCTAAAAATTCACACAATATACCAATAAGAACTGCAGTTTTCACATTGGCCACTAGAGTTGTCACAATAGGCTGAAACTTTGTGATTTCTTGTCAGCTTTGCTGTATAGACTAGGGTTGAATGTGTGTAGTCATCACAAAATCATTAGACGGCAGGGTATTTAATTACAGCTCTATTGTACTGTTGAATGCCTAGATAAGGATACATATAGATAATGCTCTGTATGCATCTCCCCTGTAACTCCATGGTCTCTTGGTCAATTCATTACAGCTGCCATAAAGTACAGACACGCTGTTATACTGTCTATACAGACAATCCGGACAAGAAGTGTGTGTCTCTCATATTGCTGCCCCAGGGTAGTTTTTAAAAATAAAAAATAGTAGCTACACCATTAAAAATACAGAATAAATACATTATTTCTCTTCTACAGACTTACATCTATATAATTAAACTAAACCTAAAAGCATGAGACACCCCCTTCAAAAGCGTTTTTCGCTTTGGTCAATCCCTTCTTATTAGAAAGGTCTCCCGAACACAAGGTGGGTGAACCCAGCAGCAAGTGTTACATTTCCCTGCCGTTGTCATTGAAATCAATGTGCTGTCTGTCACAATAGGACAATACAGGTTTTATATTTTAGTGGATTCCTGGATGATGCTGTTTTTTACTTTTATAAATTACAGAATTGGTAAAGAAAATAAATCAGATTATACAATTGTTACTTACAGTCTTAGGGGGACTTTACACGAGCGTGTGTGCGTGCGCAAAAGGCAGTTAACAGCTCCGTGTGTCATCACATAGGATGTGCGGCTGCGTGATTTTTGCGCAGCGACCATCATTATGACACTCCGTTTGGATCTTTGTAAACAGAAAATCACGTGGTGCTTTTCTGTTTGCAAACATACTTTTGACTGCTGTTGTGCGAATCACGCACATCCCACGGAAGTGCTTCCGTGTGGTGCGCGTGATTTTCACGCACCCATTGACTTCAATGGGTGCGTGATGCGCGAACAACGCAGAAATATAGGACCTGTCGTGAGTTTTACGCAGCGCAAAAATCACTGATAGTCTGCACTGCCCCATAGACTAATATAGGTCCGTGCGAGGCGCGTGAAAATCACACGCTTTGCACGGACGTATATCACGTTCGTGTAAATCCGCCCTTATTTGAATGATTGTTTTTATTAAAGGGAAGGTGTCATAATTTTTTTTTTTATCATATTGCTTTTAATATGATATTAACATACATTTTATTTATTTGTGTTCTTATGTTCCACTTTTTACTTTGTTCTTACTTTTACTTCTCTATGGGGGCTGCCATTTTTTTTTTCATCTCTGTATGTGTCGATTAACGACACATACAGAGATGGAATACGGCACATACAACCCCATAGAGAATGCGAACGTGAGCCGTTCCATTCTCTAAAGCGTACGCCGTCTGTGTGGGACCGGCGCATGTGACGCTCCCACACAGACCAAAACTAAGCTTGTTCGCAGAGCGAAATCCGGCGCCATTTTCATGTGGACCGGAAGCCGCTGCCAGACAGTAAGATGACGATTTCCGGCCGCGGCTTCTGGCCATATGTTCAAGGAAGCGAAGGCGCGAGGAATAGGAGCGGAGGCGGCGGCGACGGGAGAAGGTAATTTATGTTCGTGTATGTGATGTGTGTATCATGTTCGTGTATGTTCGTGTTATACTGTCTGCTGAGCACTGTATCTAATCCTCACACACTGTGCAGTCGCTCAGAAAATGGTGGCACACAGTGTAGGAAGTTTGAAGATTCAAACCCCTCCTTCTCCTGGCACTAGCCAGGAGAAGGGAGGGGGGATTGTGTGAGGACACTAGAGAGAGTGTGTCCACCCCAAATTTGCGGCATAAATCAATGAGGTTGCTTTACCACATTGACCATGCTGCAATTTTGGGAACTGCTCCCTCTAGTGGCCAGCACATAGAAATGTTATAAATTAGAATCTAATTTATAATATTTCCTGACTTGTGAAAAAAATTAAAAAATTAAAACAATGTGTAATCACTTAAATAATAATTGTTTAACTAAAAAAAAAATTTAAAAAAATTCTAGCGACACATTCCCTTTAAGTAAAGAAGCAAATCTCTATACTGTACAAATTGACAATCCCATGTTATTCTCAAATGAATTCCTGCAATGTCTAACTTTGAGATCTAAATTCTTACATGTAAAAGATCAAACTGCTGGATTGTGTGTTCTGGAAAACAGCCATGAGCCATAACAATAGAAAATGTATTACATGCCAAAAACATTATAGTATCCTCAAAAGCTGTACAACTATAACAATAAAACCTTTAAGATCTTAAGCCACAAGATATATTTATGATAGTTTACTCTTTGGTTTCTGATGTATCTTTTACTCGGAGATTCTTCTTAACGATCACAAGAGTTAACCCATTCCCAACTGCGCACTCTCTTTTGACGGCGGGGGCGGTGCAGGTCCCGAGTATCAAATGACATTGCTGTAGAGCGCTTTTTGCTCTAACCTGGTGCTGGAACTAACAGTCTTTGTACTTAGTGCAGCCTACTGAATACAACTGGGATCGGACTGGACTTTTAACCATTTGATCGCCGTGGTCCGTGACCGTGGCATGATCAAACGGGACTCACCTCTTGGAAACGCAGTGATGCAATCAGAGACTGGAGAACCCTCTGTAGTTAGCCCTGGGGACCTAGAAAGGACCCCAGGGCTGCCTGTTAAGTAAGACTGCTGTCAGGACACACTATGTGTTGCCCTAACAGCAGCCTGTGTCGTAGGGACACAGTGTAATGTATTAGTATAGTGTGCTAATACATTATAAGTATAAAATAAAGTTGTTAAAAAAATATAACATCAAGAAAAAAAGTCATTATTTAGTATTAAATATATTTTATTGCCCATACATTACATAAAATAAAAAAAAACCTATATATATTAAGTATCTTTACAAGCGTAATAACCTGAAGAATTAATTTAACAGGTTATTTCATGCGAAACGTGAACAATATAAATTAAACAATGCCAAAAATATATATTTTTTTAAAATATTCACGCTATAAAAATAATTTACATAAATTACACAGTAATTTATTTGTACCACAAAAACTGCGCAGGAAAAAAAATGCAATTTCTTCCCACAAAACAGAGCTTCATAAAGCCACGTCAATGAAAATATAAAAAAGTTGTGGCTGCTGATAAACAGAGAGGCAAAACCCCAAAAATTTAGCTGGTTATTAACCCCTTCGCGCACCATGACGTAATAGCACACCCCGGTGCGCGGGGGGTGATGTAAGGAGCGGACTCACGCGCTGCGCCTGCTCCATACGTTGTGGGTATCAACTGGGTAACACCCAGGACCAATGGGCAGGAACAGTGATCGCGCTGTTCCTGGCCGTTTAACCCCTCAGATGCCGCGGTCAATCCCAACCCCAGCTTCTAAGGTGTTAGAAAGAGGGGGGCGATAGCCCATACCCCCCCCACCACACGATCACGGTGTGCCGATGGTTGTCATGGCAGCCAAGGGGGCCTAATGAGGGCCCCTAGGTCTGACTACTCTCTGCCTCTGTTAAGCCCCTCCTCTGGCGGGGCTTAACAGAAACCTGTAAAAATTACAATATACTGCAAAATATTAGTATTCAAGTTCCTTAGGTGGACTAATAGGGGGACTAATAAAATTTGTAAAAAAAGTTTAATAAAGTATATAGTACTGAAAATAGAAATATTAAAAGTAAAAAAAAATTTTTTTTCCTCTAAAGTAATGTCAAAAATAAACAAAATAAAAAAATTGGTATCGCCACGTCCCTAAAAGCTGAATTATTACGATATAACATTATTTAAGTTGCACAATGAACGCTGTAAAAAAAAAGTAAAACTTGCAAAATCCACAGTTTTTTGGTCACCTTAGCTCACTAAAAAAGAATGTGGTGAAACAAAACAATTTTTTTTAACAAATGTTTTTTTCTTTGTAAAAGTAGCAAAATATAAAAAACCTATATAAAGTTGGTATCACTGTAATCGTATTGACCTGCAGAATAAAGTTAAATTTACTTTTTACCGCACGGTGAAAGTCGTAAAAACGAAACCTAAAAAACAATGAAGGAATCACAGTTTTTTCCAACTCCACCCCACAAAGAATTTGTATTCAGTTTAAACAGTGTCAATAGAAACTACAACTCCTCCTGCAAAAAATAAGCCCTGACACTAATCCATTGACAGAAAAATAAAAAAAAGTTATGGCTCTTGGAAGGCGGGGAGTGAAAAACGAAAATTAAAAATTAAAAAATGGCTTAGTCTTGCAGGGGTTAAGGGGTGAATGATTTCCATTTGCAAAATCTTGAGTGTTGCACTATGGGAAGTTGCTGAAGCTAGACAAGGATCTAGGAAGAGATCGTCCCTATATCAAAATGACTGTAACGGAAATGAAAAACCCATTTTTGCAATGTATTTTAGCGGAACTTTATGCTATTAACCTCTTCACGCACTGCGCCGCAACTGTACGTCCTGCAGAGGGCTTGCTTCTCGCACCAGGACGTACAGTTGCGTAGCCGTTCCCGGCGCACACTGTCCTAACGGACAGAGTCCGGGAGCCGAGAGGTCAGCTGTCCCCGACAGCTGACACTACAGTCTTGCCGGTCAGCGGACCTTCGCCGCTGATTTGGGCAATTAACCCCATAAATGCGGCGACCGATTGCGATCGCCGCATTTAAGGGGTTTGAAGCACACAAGAAGTGATTGTGGGGGCTGCCGATGCTTATCGTGGCAATCGGAGGCCAGACAATGACCTCCGGGTTGCCATGTACGGAAGCCTCGGAGGAGCAGCCTCCGGCCGGTCTCCGGGGCTTCCTGTCAGTGTGACTGTCACGTCACAATGACAGCTAGAATAGATTACACTAAGTAGGTAGTGTAATGTACTCTAGCAGCGATCAAAGCTGCAAGTCTAAATGTCCCCTTGTGGGACAAGTAAAAAAAGTTAAAATAAAAGTTAAAAGTTATATAAACAAAAAATGCTTTTTTTCCTATAAAAAGACTTTCATTATAGGAAAAAAAACATGTTAAAAAAAGTACACATATTTGGTATCACCGTGTTCGTAACGACCCCAACTATGAAACTATAATGTTATTTTTCCCGCACGATGAACACCCCAAAAAAAAATCAATAAAAAACTACACCAAAATCGCTATTTTTTGGTCACCACCCCTCCCAAAATAGAGAATAAAAAGTGATCGAAAAGCCGCATTTACCCGAAAATAGTACCAATAAAATCTACAACCCGTCCCGCAAAAAACAAGCCCTTACACAGCTTTTTTGACTAAAAAATAAAAAAGTTATGGCTCTCAGAATATGGCGACACAGAAAATAAATTATTTTATAAAAAAAAGTGATTTTATTGCGCAAACGCTGCAAAACATAAAAAACTATATACATATGGTATCGCCGTAATTGTACTAACCCACAGAATAAAGTAAAACTGTCATTTATAGCACACGGTGAACGCCGCAAAAAAATAAACGAAAAAACAGTCAGAATTGCTTGTTTTTGGTCACTCGGCTTGCAAAAAAATAAAATAGAAAGTGATCAAAAAAATCAGTATGTACCCCAAAATGGTACCAATGAAAACTACAGATTGTCCCTCACTCAGCTCCGGTGGTGAAAAAATAACAAAGTTCTGGCTCTCAGTATATGGCGATGCAAAATGTGCAGAGTGTCCAAAATCGGATAAGATCGGGCGACATTTATCAGTGCGACACCGGCCACACATCTATGAATTATTATTTATTTACCGCATTATCATACCCTCTTATTATGCCCAGATGTTCTCCGTACAGCTTACCTATGCCCCCCAAATTATAAAATGAAATACCAGCAAAACCCCAAACAGAACTACTACCAAGCAAAATCTGTGCTCCAAAAGCAAAATGGCGCTCCCTCCCTCTCGAGCCCTGCAGCGTGCCAAAACAGCAGTCTGTGCCCACATATGAGGTTTTATGAGGTATTTGTCTTCAGTGGCACAAACTGGGCACAACATATTGTGCACTAAAATGGCATACCAGTGGAAAATTTCAATATTCACACCGTCCGCTGTGCATTAACCCCTTTGCGTACTATGACTTAATAGCACGTCATGGTGTGGGGGTTGATGTATGGAGCGGGCTCACGTGCTGAGCCCGCTCCATCAGCTGCGGGTGTCAGCTGTGTGTAACAGCTGACACCCAGGACTAAGGGAACTAATAAAATGTTTAGAAGAATTAAAGTTATTAGTAGTGAGAAAGAAAAAAGTTTAAAGTTAAAAAAAAAAACCCTTTCCCATTTTTCTTCTAAAGTAATGTAAAAAAGAAACAAAATTGGTATTGCTACGTCCGTAAAAGGCCGAACTATTACAATACACCATTATTTAACTCGCACAGTGAATACTGTAAAAAACGTAAACCATTTAAACCGCCAAAATCTCAGGTTTTTTTGTCACCTTAGCTCTCAAAAAAATTGGAATACAACTTTTTGATCACTTTTTATGTACCAAAAAATGGTACCAATAAAAACTACAGCTCCTCCCGCAAAAAAAAAAGACCTCCCACCGCTCAATCAACTGAAAAATAAAAAAGTTACGGCTCTCAGAATGTGGTGACACAAAACAATTTTTATTTTAACAATTAGATTTTTCTTTGTAAAAGTAATAAAATATAAAAAAAACTATATAAATTTGGTATCACCGTAATTGTATTGAGCCGCAGAATAAAGTAAAGTTTCAGTTTTTACCGCACGGCGAAAGCTGTAAAAATGAAAACCCCAAAAAATCGGATTAGATTTTTTTCCTATATCAGCCCGCAAATAATAATGTTTTCATTTTTCCAGTACATTTTATTGCACTTTAAATGGTGTCAATATAAAGTACAATTCGTCCCGCAAGAAATAAGCCCTTACACCGCTGTATTGAAGTAAAAAGAAAAAAAGTTATGGCTCTTGGAAGGCGGGGAGTGAAAAATGAAAATAAGAAAGCAAAAAAATGGCTCAGTCCTGAAAGGGTTAATTGATTTCTAATGAAAAAAAAAATGTATGACCCCCATGTGGGGTATTTCCGTACTCGGGAGAAATTGCTTTACAAAAATTGGTTGTTTTTTTTCTCCTTTATCCCTTGTGAAAATGAGAAAATTTCACATTTTAGTGAAAAAATATTGTGATATTCATTTTTGCGGCCTAATTCTAATAAATTCTGCAAAAGACTCGTGGTGTCTAAATGCTCACTATACACCTAGAAAAATTCCTTGAGGGGTGTAGTTTCCAAAATGGGGTAACTTGGGGGGTTTCCACTGTTTTGGTCCCTCCAGGGTGTTGCAAACGCGACATGGCACGGAAAACCAATCCAGTAAAATCCGTGCTCCAAAATCCAAATGGCTCTCCTTCCCTTCTGAGCCCTGCTGTGGGTCCAATCAGCAGTTTATTACCACATATGGGATATTGCCGTAATCGGGAGACATTGCTTTACAAATGTTGGGGTGTATTTTCTTCATTATTCCTTCTAAATATTAAAAATGTCTGTGTTTTTTCAGAAAAAAAGTAGACTTTAATTTTTAAAGACTAATTCCAATATATTTAGCGAGAAACCTGTGTGGTCAAAATGCAAACTTTACCCCAAGATAAATTCCTTGAGAGGTATAGTTTCCAAAATGGGGTAACTTTTGGGGTGTTTCCACTGTTTTGGCACCACAAGACCTCTTCAAACCTAACAAGGTACCTAAAATATATTCTAAAAAAAAAAGGAGGTCCAAAATCCACTGGGTGCTCCTTTGCTTCTGAGGCCTGTGTTTCAGTCCATTAGCGCACTAGGGCCACATTTGGGATATTTCTAAAAACTGCAGAATCTGGGCAATAAAATATTGAGTTGCGTTTCTCGGGTAAAACCATCTGTGTTGCAAATTTTTTTTATTAGTAATGAATTTCGCCCAAAAAAATATAATTTGTAAATTTGACCTCTACTTTGATTTAATTCCTGTGAAACGCCTAAAGGGTTAAAACACTTTGTGAATGTTGATTCGAATACCTTGAGGGGTGCAGGTTTCATAATGGGTGATTTATGGGGACTTTCTAATATGTAAGGCCCTCAAAGCCACTTCAGAACTGAACTGCCCCCTGTAATAATAGCCTTTTGAAGTTTTCTTTAAAATATGAGAAATTGCTGCTAAAGTTCTAAGCCTTGTAACGTCCTAGAAAAATAAAAGGACGTTCAAAAAACGATGCAAACATAAAGTAGACATACGGGAAATGTGAAATAGTAACTATTTTGCGTGGTATAACTATCTGTTTTACAAGCAGATATGTTTCAATTTAGAAAAATGCTAATTTTTTCTACATTTTGGTGTTTTTCAGAAATAAATACCAAAATTATCGACCAAATTTTTTCACTAACATAAAGTACAACATGTCACGAGAAAACAATCTCAGAATCGCTTGGATAGGTAAAAGCATTCCGATGTTATTACCACATAAATTAACACATGTCAGATTTAAAAAAATCGGCTGTGTCCTGAAGGCCAAAACAGGCTGGGTCCTGAAGGGGTTAAAATAAAAATTTTAAAAACTCGCACTTTACTTGGTATTTTCCCCCTAATAACATGAAAAGAGAAACAAATACTCATATAAAATGATATAAAAATAAAGCCCTATGTATAAACATTATTTGGATAACGGAACAAGAAAAAATGTTGTAGCTGTTAAACCCGTATGTACTAAAATCTCAACGGTCCCGGGTCATACATCGGGGAAATTAACCTGGTACTGAACCGGATAAGCCCACAACTGGTCAAACATTTTAAGTATGACCTTATGTGTTTTTGTTGTAAACGTGATTATTATTGATAATAATATCTCCATCATTCACTGCATTACCATAGACAAACACACATGTGCTATGGCCATCTTCATGGGAAGCGTGTTAGCCTATCAGTACTATATAAGAGTTATATAAAACCTGGATAAAAGACAAGTATTTTGACAATTTCATCCAAGTGTTTCCATTTTAACACAGTGGAAATGATTTACACTGTAATCACTAGTAGACATTACATCAGAGCTTAGTGCTTGCTCGGGCACAGCTGTAGTTATGTCATTTGTACTTGAGAAAACTATCCAGTACCTGGTATAAATTACTATACGTTTCCCTATGCCCTAAAACATCACTGTCAGATGTTCTTCGTTTTACAGATCTACATCCAAAAAGATCCCTTCTATTCCTGGTTTCTTATATGTGTCCGATAAGATGTACGTGTAACCCCAAGGTTGTTAGGGCATGGCCAGACGTGGCGGAATTGCTCTGGAATTCTGCTGCGGACACTCCGCAGCGGAAATCCGCAACGGACCCGTTTCTCCATTGCCTTCCACAGCTTTTTAGAAGGGTTCGTTTGCACGTTGCGGACAATTCCGCTGCGGAGCATAGGCTGCGGTGCGGAATTTGGTGTCCGCAGCATACAATGGTTGTTGCGGACGTGTGGCGGACTGTTTGCGGACTCATTGTGGAATTTCTCCATTGACTTCAATGGAGATTTTCAGTTCCGCAATGAAGTCCGCAGATGTAATTTAGATGTTATGTGTGCTGTGGAGCGTATTGGTTTTTTAACATGACATTTCTTTATTCTGGCTGGACCTATGTATTTCTAGGTCTACAGCCAGACTGAGGAAGTCAATGGGGCTCCCGTAATTACGGGTGACTACGTGTGTGCACCCATAATTACGGGTGACTACGTGTGTGCACCCATAATTACGGGTGACTACGTGTGTGCACCGGTAATTACGGGAGCGTTGCTAGGTGACGTCAGTAAATAGTCACTGTCCAGGGTGCTGAAAGAGTTAAGCGATCGGCAGTAACTGTTTGAGCCCCCTGGACAGCGACTTCCGATCACAATATACAGCAACCTGTAAAAAAAATAGAAGTTCATACTTACCGAGAACTCCCTGCTTCTTCCTCCAGTCCGGTTTCCCAGGATGACGTTTCAGTCTAAGTGACGGCTGCAGCCAATCACAGGCTGCAGCGGTCACATGGACTGCCGCGTCATCCAGGGAGGTCGGGCTGGATGCCGAAAGAGGGACGCGTCACCAAGACAACAGCCGGTAAGTATGAAATTTGTTTACTTTCACTAGGGAAAGGGCTGTCCCTTCTCTCTATCCTGCACTGATAGAGAGAAGGGAAGTATTTTCACCTCAATACGCAGCGGCTAGTCCGCATCAATTTATTGCCCATTTTGGGCAGATCCGCAACAGAATCTGCATCGCAGATTCTGTGCGGCATTGATGCGGACAGTTGCGGAAGAATTCCGCCACGTCTGGGCATGCCCTTATGGTCCCACTGTTGGGAAGTTGGAAGTTAATTAAAAGTGAGGCTTCTAAAAGGAGCTGCTAAAAATCACATATTTATATAACTGTTTTTGAAGAACTGGAGATAAAGTAGTGGTCATAGGTGCAGACATTTTTCTGGAGATCCTGTCAGCCATCCCAATGAAGAACACTACAGTTCCATAAAATAGTAAGGCTCTGTTCATGTTATGACTTTGGTTAATAATAGAGACATGACAATTGTGTAATGGATCCTGACGAATCTCACTAACCTCAAATATGTCCCATTTATTTTTTTTAAAGGAAAGGATAGCACAGGAGAGCATATTATTCTAGCTGACATTAAGCAAGGGGACCCTTAAAGTAGTGGGAATAAAGCCTAACATAGTAGACATAAAAGACAAAAGTTCATTTAGTTTGCTCTATGATCCTTGAACGGACACTAACTTTTCAAACAATGTATGTTAACCTGATATAAAACAACTTACTAATTTACTTACTGTTAAAATTCAGTTGCTTTATCCATGTAAATCCTGTGTGATTTTACTTCTGTCTCACTTCCTGTAATCTGCTGTCCACCCCTTGTTGTCAAGCATTGACTGACCCTGGTTATAGACAGAATGCATAAGGTGGGGGGGGGGGGGTCACTTCACTGCCTGCCCATGCAGGTTTATGGAGTGGGGAGGGGGGGGGCAGAAGGAGGGAGCAGAGAAAGAGAGAGAGAGTGACTCAGAAACACACACTACATGTAAGTCTATTGAGCAGGGAAGGGTGAGCAGGAACAGAGTGAGAAACACACAGACAGGATGGCAAGATATCTATGCCCCACCCCCCAGTGCTGGATTCTCAGCTACACTGCTCATTACTGCTGTATAATGTCCTCCAAGCTGCTGCAGCTTCAATATATACATGTGATAGATAGAGATAGGAGAGCAGGATTCTCCTTTTCTATGTGTGCTGTGTATAGGAGGCATGATAGCTGTTAGGCTCCGCCAACTAGCACATAGACAACTGAGAATTAGAAATAGAGCCTGCAGTAGGGAAAACTGTTAAATAATGCCACATACAAGTCATATAATGGCCAGGAATAGTGTTATTCTTCAGCTTATTCTGAAAAGTCACCAGAATAATATTTGTTGAAATGTTAACAATCTCCTGTGAATCGAAAATCTCTTTATAAGTGGAACAATAGTACTGTTTGGTGGAGGGATATAACACAGGATCAGACAGTTCAGCTCCTCCTCTTTCCTCCCCCTCTCAGCACATGTCACAGCATTCTCACAGCACTGTAAGAGTCATTTAACAAGGTTTATTATGTCTATGTGGCTGCTGTAAAGCAAATCTATAAACTGCTGTTCAAAGCTGATAGCCTGCAGCCCAGGCAAGATAGCTCTCCACATAATCTTGTCTAGAAAATACATAAAAAGAAAATAAATACTATTAAAAAGTTAAAAAAAACTGATTAGAAAATGATAATATGTTTCAGTATCTGGTTTTAATTAGCAGAGAAAAATAGAGGTGGATATGTTGCGTAGAGTCCTTATTTCCTATCAGAGACATTTATGACATATCCACAGGATATGTAAGTCCCATTGAATTGAATGTTGGTTATGGAACAGCGTAGCTTGCATGCTACGCTGCTTCCATAACTGCCATTCACTACTATGGGAGTTACAGAAACAGCATAGCTCAGCTATGCTGTTTCTGTACTTCATGCTTGGAAATCGCACACTTCAACCACAACACAGAGCAGTAGAACGGGGATTAGGGGGCCCCGTTCTAGAGATAGGTGCGGATCACAGAGGTAGGACCCGCATCTATCTGACATTTATGACATATCCTGTGGATATGTCATAAATGTCTCTGATGGGAAAACCCCTTTAAGGACTCGACGCAACCTTTAACATTTACATAGTTCCTTCTCCTTCCATCTAGACCAGGGGTCTCAAACTCGGCCGGGTAAGTGGGCCGCATATAGAAAAAATTGGAAGTTGACGGGCCGCATTACTTTCAAATTTGATACAATACAAAATTATTGTTAATCAATTAGTTATTTGAACTACTATAACACTACATTACTATAATAATAATACTACATTATTATAATAATAGCGCTAGGTTTAAAATTTGAGATATTTCTCTACGTGCTTATTTCAACAATCCAGCTTTCCAGTTTAAGTGTCGCTAAATGCAGTCCGGCGGCTCAGTTAGCACACATGTCAAGATTGGGCAGCCCCTTTTTAGATAGTGCCGCAGTGCCCTCTGTGGATGCTGCCGCAGTGCCCTCTGTGGATGCTGCCGCAGTGCCCTCTGTGGATGCTGCCGCAGTGCCCTCTGTGGATAATGCAACACACCCCTAGATAAGGCCACAGTGCCCTCTGTAGATAAGGCCACAGTGCCCTCTGTAGATAAGGCCACAGTGCCCTCTGTAGATAAGGCCACAGTGCCCTCTGTAGATAAGGTAGATAAGGCCACAGTGCCCTCTGTAGATAAGGCCACAGTGCCCTCTGTAGATAAGGCCCCAGTGCCCTCTGTAGATAAGGCCACAGTGCCCTCTGTAGATATGGCCACAGTGCCCTCTGTAGATAAGGCCACAGTGCCCTCTGTAGAGGCTGCCACAGTGCCCTCTGTAGAGGCTGCCACAGTGCCCTCTGTAGAGGCTGCCACAGTGCCCTCTGTAGAGGCTGCCACAGTGCCCTCTGTAGAGGCTGCCCCAGTGATGTCAGGGGCTTGCCCAGAGCTGGAGTCCCAGGCAGAGCGCTAGTAGGCTCTTCCTGGGACTCCAGCTGTGCTCCTGACATCACTGGGACTCCTGTTCTGGGGAAGCCCCTGACATCATTGTCGATGTATGGACAGCGATGTCAGAGGCTTCCCCAGAGTCCCGGAGCAGAGCCAATAATAGCGCTCTGCCCGGGACTCCGCTCTGGGGAAGACCCTGACACACTGTCCATATATAGGCAGATATGTCAGAGAATTCTGCAGCGTCCTGGGGCAGAGCCTATACTAGCGCTCTGCCCGAGACTCTGCTATGGGGAAGACCCTGACACACTGTCCACATATGGGCAGCGATGTCAGGGAATTCCACAGAGTCCCGGAGCAGAGCCTGTACTAGCGCTCTGCCCGGGACTCCGGCTCTGGGGAAGCCCCAGACATCGCTGTTCATATGTGGACAGCGATGTCAGGGAATTCCACAGAGTCCCGGAGCAGAGCCGACACCTGCGCTCTGCTCCGCTCTGGGCAAGACCCTGACACACTGTCCATATATGGGCAGCGATGTCAGGGAATTCCACAGAGTCCCGGAGCAGAGCCGACACCAGCGCTCTGCTCGGGACTCCGGCTCTGGGGAAGCCCCAGACATCGCTGTTCATATGTGGACAGCGATGTCAGGGAATTCCACAGAGTCCAGGAGCAGAGCCGACACCTGCGCTCTGCTCCGCTCTGGGCAAGACCCTGACACACTGTCCATATATGGGCAGCGATGTCAGGGAATTCCACAGAGTCCCGGAGCAGAGCCGACACCAGCGCTCTGCTCGGGACTCCGGCTCTGGGGAAGCCCCAGACATCGCTGTTCATATGTGGACAGCAATGTCAGGGAATTCCACAGAGTCCCGGAGCAGAGCCGATACCAGCGCTCTGCTCGGGACTCCGGCTCTGGGGAAGCCCCAGACATCGCTGTTCATATGTGGACAGCGATGTCAGGGAATTCCAGAGTCTCGGAGCAGAGCCGATACTAGCGGCTCTGTGTCCCGCGGGCCGCAGATGACAGCCCCAGGGGCTGCATGCGGCCCGCGGGCCGCGTGCTTGAGACCCCTGATCTAGACCATTGAGGGTAAATCTAATTGAGTTAGGAGGTTACATGCAAACGAAGAGATAATAGATTCCATCCAAGAACATCCTCACTGAATCATCATCATGAATCTTCTGAATTTATAAAGCAGCCAGGGTATTAATTTATGTCTATGATGTTGGTTCTGATTAAACCTGTCATGGATTTGCTACTGGAAAACTGTCATTTATCAAGTTTCCATTTTCTTGGCTTTTAGGTGAGCAGTAAATTAGATGTTTTGCCTTCTTGGGCTATTTTTGAAAAATGTCCATGCATTAGTATAATGGAAAATAAAATATTTTTGCTGATATGTGAAGCTGTTAAGCCTTGTAAGGACTTTGACGTACTTCTTGAGCCCGATCCCCGCTCTTGTCATTTCAAAGTTTAGAAATTGTTGGCTTCATCTCAACATTCAGTCTTTCTCTAACATCATTTGTATAATTTCACAGACCTCATTCCTGAGTCCTTTTAGGCAGTTTGAGTGTATTAAAAGGTCTACGAGCAAACCAAAAATAGTAGATTACGTAAAAGGCCTATGAATAACCTCAACAAATATCTATGGAAGAAGTACGAGATTATCATGATAAGAAGTAGAGTACGATTCTCTCTATGCACCGCAGACTACCTGTCATTAGGTCTTTGCAGGATATAGACATCAGACCTGTAACTGGGTTTACATGCTATGATTTTGGGATGATTTGCCATCTTATTAATATACAGGGTGGGCCATTTATATGGATACACCTAAATAAAATGGGAATGGTTGGTGATATTAACTTCCTGTTTGTGGAACATTAGTATATGGGAGGGGGGAAACTTTTCAAGCTGGTTGTTGACCATGGCGGCCATTTTGAAGTCGGCCATTTTGTATCCAACTTTAGTTTTTCAATGGAAAGAGGGTCATGTGACACATCAAACCTATCGAGAATTTGACAAGAAAAACAATGGTGTGCTTGGATTTAACGTTACTTTATTCTTTCATGAGTTATTTACAAGTTTCTGACCAATTATAAAATGTGTTCAAAGTGCTGCCCATTGTGTTGGATTGTCAATGCAACCCTCTTCTCCCACTCTTCACACACTGATAGCAACACTGCAGAAGAAATGCCTCCCGATCTGACCCCCTTAGACTTTTATCTTTGGGGTCATCTGAAGGCAATTGTCTATGCTGTGAAGATACGAGATGTGCAGCAACTGAAACTACGGATACTGGAAGCCTGTGCTAGCATTTCTTCTGCGGTGTTGCTATCAGTGTGTGAAGAGTGGGAGAAGAGGGTTGCATTGACAATCCAACACAATGGGCAGCACTTTGAACACATTTTATAAGTGGTCAGAAACTTGTAAATAACTCATGAAAGAATAAAGTAACGTTAAAACCAAGCACACCATTGTTTTTCTTGTGAAATTCTCGATAAGTTTGATGTGTCACATGACCCTCTTCCCATTGAAAAAACTAAAGTTGGATACAAAATGGCCGACTTCAACATGGCCGCCATGGTCAACATCCAGCTTGAAAAGTTTCCCCCCTCCCATATACTAATGTGCCACAAACAGGAAGTTAATATCAACAACCATTCCCATTTTATTTAGGTGAATCCATATAAATGGCCCACCTTGTATAATAAATAATATATAATTTATCATTGGCTGTGAAGGATTCCTTCATAGCATTATTCACATTGGGAAGCCAGTCATGTCTAAACGAAAGTGTGAGAAGGACTCCTGTTTGCATAAAGTCATCACCACAATGGGGCCTGTCTGACAACACAACTTTTTGGAATGTCAGATAAAAGGGGTTGTCCGTTTTGAACAATTTCTTTAAAGTTAGAAATGGCCTTGAAAATAAGCATGTTTCAGACTATCACACTGCTAGGGAACCCCCCCCCCCCCCACCCCTCCCTGTGGACAGCTGTAATCTGAAGGAGAACCCAGCATTGAGTGTTCAATTAACCTGCAGCGCCACCACAGGGGAAATGAAGCATTACATGATGCCAATTGAAATCAGTGGGATGTCTTTATAAAGCTGGGTCATCCAGAGAGAAAGGATCTCTTTTTAGTCAACCCCTCCCTAGCTAACAGATGAGGGTCCTGAATAGAGAACCTCCCCATACAATTGTCTAAGTATGAGGCATTTGAAAATGGATTTTCTTAACCAGATAACCCATTTAGCTTCAACTACAAGGTGACAATAAGTTGCTCAGAGCATCTAATGCCCCCATAAAAATAATGCGAAAATATATTGGAAAAATGAATCGGAAATAATTATAACTATACAACTAAGCTGGCCAGAGATGCTCTTAGGGTATGTTCACACGCACTAATTACGGACGGAATTCGGGCGTTTTTGCCCCGAATTACGTCCGAAAATAGCACCTCAATAGCGCTGACAAACATCTGCCCATTGAAAGCAATGGGCAGACGTTTGTCTGTTTACACGAGGCGTAATTTATGCGCCGCTGTCAAATGACGGCGCGTAAATAGACGCCCGCGTCAAAGAAGTGACCTGTCACTTCTTTGGCCGTAATTGGAGCCGTTATTCATTGACTCCAATGAATAGCAGCGCCAATTACATCCGTAATGGACGCGGCGTTCAAGCGCCTGCACATGCCGTTACGGCTGAAATTACGGGGATGTTTTCAGGCTTAAACATCCCCGTAATTTCAGCCGTTACGGACGCCCTCGTGTTCTTAAAACAGATATTTTTGATGGCTGAACAAGTGTTTATAAAAACATTTGCTCCCAATCATTGGCCCGTGTAATCGATCAGCCAGCAAACGAGCAAATGCTCGTTTGTCGATTGATCGCATCTTAAATGCGGGCATAAAAATGATCGCTGTCGGCAGCACATCTCTCTATGTAAACAGGGTATATTCTGTCGACAATATACACAATGTATGCAGACCAAGCAATTGCATTGATGACCGTTCGTCACCATGCAGTATGCATCGGCCCGTAAAAAAGGGCCTTTAAATGAGCGCCAATCATTCATTATAGCGCCGTTTAAACAAAACCCCCAATGGTTGGGTATCAAAAATATCTGTTTTAAGAAAAGTACATGCATCTCTGGCCAGATTTAGTTTTCTAGTTATAATTGCCGATTCTTGTTTTGTAATCTATTTTCAGATTATAAAGGTGTGAATGATTTCACACATCCTTGTTTACTGATCCTCATCAGCACCTTGTTCAGATATAAGCACTTGCTTTATTTTGACTTTAAAGAGGATCTGTCACTAGTTTAGTAATGCCCAATATCCTACCTAATCTAATAGGCGTTGTCACACTGATAATGATAGTGAAAATTGTGTCCCAAAACGATTATTATTTTAAAAGTTATGAGCTTTTTTCTAAATATGCAAATGAGGCTATACTAGACAAGTGGGTGTCAACTTGAGCTTCCTCACAGCCTCTGACGCAGTCCTATCAGCATGAAGCTGCTTCACACAGTGTGAGAGAGGGAGACTGGAGGGAAGGGGAATCACTTCAAATAGGCATATCTCTGGCTGTGGACAACCTAGAACAGTGGTTCTGATGGCATATGAAATATGATATTCTTTTCTTTCATATGGCACCAGGATTGGGAATGGTGATCAAGTGATGTGGATGTCCCTATGGCTGATGAGTGTGTCGGCCTATATGATGGCCATTATGCCCTTTCCCCTCTCCCACGTGCACTATGTATGAGGTTATCCACTATTGAGTCCTACAGAAGTGGCCATCTTTTAGGGGAGTGTACAGACACACTCTGGTTGCGTTCTTTACGATTACCTCTGTGACAACAAAATGGACATATCAGTGCATATGGTTTCTGTTTGTTATTTATAAAGTTTTTTTAAGTCCTTTGCTCTTTTCACATTATTTAATCTCTATATCGGGATGACCGAGAGGTACTGTTTGCGCATGCGCTTAACTCCAATGTATAATTCCAATTTCCATCATGGCCGCTACGGCCTCCCTTCTCCGTACGGCTCATGCGCCGCCTATGTCCTGTTACCCCTGATTAGACTTCACTTGCGGACATGCACAATTGCGTTGCACGGACGCCGCTTTCGGCTCTACACATGTGGAATACAGAGAGGTGATGTATTGATTTTAATACACTACCACACTTGTGATCACTACCTTGTTAATATATTTATTACTTTTATACTGTTCTGTATGTATTTATACGACTTTTGATGGATTACTTAGGTTACCCTGACTTATATGTACCTATATCTTATACTGTATATTGAACTTCACATACACACATCCATTATTTTGACAATTGTTTTTTTTTAAATCACCCTTGATTGATACCATTTTATATTCTGTGAAACTACGCTGTCATTTGCTTGAGAAAGGCTCTAGTGGACAGAGCTGAAACATTGCACAGGCAATAAAGTACCCATCTTTTTTCTCTTGATTCTTGGAGTTGCTGCTAATTTTTTTGATTGCTATATATATATAAATTATTTTTGACCGATCCTATTTAAATTCCATTATTGATGTTGCCATGACATCCTCCACAGCTTTGTATACAGTTGATGTGCCATTGTCCATTGAATGTACTTTGTCTTATAAGAATGTTACATTGCCAAGTTTGTAGATTGACCTTGGTAATTGTACATCTTTATAGGGTGTCTATAGAGACTTATTTGTAATATGGGAAAAAAAAAAAAAATCCAGAAACAAATCCTTAAGATACCATAACAGTTCTGGAAGTTAATAGCTGTGTATGTATAAGAAGTGTAAGTATTTTCTCTAAAAACAAAAGTTTGTGTGAACACGTTCACATGCTGAGCACATGTCCCAATCTAGGATTACCTACCTGCTAAATCAGAACAACATGTGCTGCAGTTCTCCCAAGGAAAGAAATTTGGTTTGAATTTTACTTTGGAAGGACTATTGACTTTTCAGAAAGAAATAAAGATTAGATGGACTGTGCGCTTCAGAGGAATAACGACATCTGGAATAAATAATTGCTTTAAAATTGATATAGCATGTCCCCACATAAGGGAAATTAGCCATATAATAATATTTTTGTTAGTCTTTTTTAATGTTAATTAAGACCATAATAAAGTCTATGGCCTATATTATTAGCAGATTTTATAAATTATTTCCGTGATGAAACATGTTGTACATAGAAAGCCAGCATAATAAATAATAGTACCATTAAAATACCGTAACAGAAAATATAACATATTAAAGGTAGATTTTAAAGCCGAGCGACACACTTCTGGAAATAATTAAATGGCATTATATACTATCACAGGGTCTAGTGATCTCAAGGTCAAACAGGCCCATCAGAGTATCAAAGGATCCTCCGGTTGGCCCAGACTATGACACAATAATGGGTCTTAAAGGTTCAGCAGAAGATAATCCCATTTAGAGTTGATTTTAGAGCCAATCACTTGCCAATAGGGTCTATTTCTTATGGGTTGGTTCACAAATAACCTATTAGACCTTCTTGATATATCCTGTGTGTACGATGAAAACAACAAAGATTACGATGCAAAGAAAAGTAGACGCGCACATGTATTGTATTGATGGGGATTGGGCTCTTAGAATAATTTCCACTGGTGGGTCCAAGGAACAAACCACCATACACAGGATTTATTTTCCTGTTGGTAGAGCAGATACCGTACCTTCATGTCAGAGTGATACACAATACCAGAGCAGGTATATCCAACTTCTTACATGTTCAAAATATCATGAATGCCTGACAAAAAAATGTATAACAATCATAAACTAAGAATAATATGACACTTTATATCAACAGTATTCATGGTATTTACATTGACCCCTCATGTGTACCCAGTACTGATTCCTCTAGCTAGATTCATGCACTTGGTGTTGGCAAGGACTTAAAGAGAACCTTTCACCTCCCCATACATGTGCAGCTGAGTGCAGCATGTAATGGGGAGGGCTGCACAAACTCTAGGGCACTTTACTTTTTTCTACTTCCCTCCGTTATTTAGATATCGGGGCCTTTATATTTGGCGCTCGATATTTAAATAACCCCCTGAACAGTCAACGGGGCGTGTACTGTCAAGGGGGCGTGTTACTATGGCTGAGACACTGTCCAATCAGATATGGATAGTGTTACATCAAAAGCGAGGAGAGAGAGAGTGTGCACGACACGTGCACCCTCTCGCACTCTTCAGCTTTGAAGATCAGTCTTCTGCCGAACTGGCAAGGGGGCATGTCTCTGCTACGGACAGTGTAAGCGCTCCCCAGCTCTTTTAACACTGTCCATAGCAGTGACACGCCCCCTTGCCAGTTCGGCAGACAAAGTACAAGACTGATCTCTCACAAGAGCTGAAGAGATGAGAGCGCGCATGCGCGCTCTCCTCTCCACAGCTCTTTACACTGTCCGTAGCAGTGACACGCCCCCTTGCCAATTCGGCAGAAGACTGATCTTCAAAGCTGAAGAGTGAGAGAGCGTGCGCGTGTCGCGCACACTCTCTCTCTCCTCGCTTTTGATGTAACACTATCCATATCTGATTGGACAGTGTCACAGCTATAGTAACACGCTCCCTTGACAGTACACACTCCGTTGACTGTTCAGGGGGTTATTTAAATATCGGGCCAAATATAACAGTATACTTAACCAATATGGAAGAAAACCTAAATACCCCTCTATAAAGAAAACTAAATCGATATCAGTAGGTCATATATAATATATTATATGGGGGGAGGGCATATATTAGAAAACGCCCATGACTACGGGTAACGTCAGCGGTGACTCATAACATAATCAGAATAAAAACCTAAAAATAGAGTCAAAACAATACTTCTACTGATAAAATATATAATTTTATTGGTACAAAATATAAAAAACACACACATTAAAATCAAAGATGATTACCACAGTGAGGAGCAGATGAGGCCAGACAGTTGTCAATAGTCGGATAATAAATAAGCATATATATGTTTTTGAAGTATCATGAGTAAGACTTGGAGTAACTGCAACCATGAAAGCACATTCAGTGCTCTACATAGTGTATAAAATATATAAACCCAGGAGACATGTAATGTGTTGTAGATAATATGCAGAGTCCCAAATATAACGGCACCGATATCTAAATAACGGAGGGAGGTAGAAAAAAAATGTAAAGTGCCCCAGGGTTTGTGCAGCCCTCCCCATTACATGCTGCACTCAGCTGCACATATATGGGGAGGAGAAAGGTTCTCTTTAAGTCCCACGAGAATTGTGTATTTTAAATGTATTTATCTTTTAAATCCAATATGCCCAATCTTTCTCTCACCCAACATCTGTTGTCAGGGGGCAGTTTACAAGCCTTTATACACATGAGATTGTTGGCCAATCTCGCTAATTTCATATATATGGCTTGCTTAAAGGGGTTATCCAGGAATGGGGCGGTATTTCATACTGATGACCTATCCACCTCAGCAGAGCTGCAGTACTGCAGCACGGCCGCTATACTGTGACCGGAGCCATCTACGTCCGGCACGCACATCCGGTGCCCAAAGGCAGCCGGAACAGCTGATCGGTGCGGGGTCCAGGTGTGGCCCCCTGCCCGACCATATACTGATGTACTATCCTATGGATAGGTCATCAGTATGAAAAACCGCCCCGTGTCCGGACAACACTTTCAAGCAGAGAAATTCTGAGTTTAATTATTGGTTCATGTCTCTTGTGCTCCTTTGTGATTAGTAAATGTTAATAATCACATTTTATGACTTTGCTTGTTTTTATATTTATTTTAAATATTATTGAATCAATGTCAACACTAAGATATAACATGGTGTCGACAAGGAAAGTTTTTACGTTTAAGGGTATGTGCACACACAAAATCAAAAACGTCTGAAAATACGGAGCTGTTTTCCAGGGAAAACAGCTCCTGATTTTCAGCCGTTTTTTTTAGCAACCTGCGTTTCTTGCTGCGTTTTTTACGGCCGTTTTTAGACGAAGGCAAGTGCGCCGAAACGTCCATCACATTTCTCCTAGTAGCTTATGGGTCAGTATGGTGATATTCTATTCCCTATTTTGTTATACAGACTTAGGCCGGGTTTACACGAGCGTGTGCGTTTTGCGCACGCAAAAAACACGGCGTTTTGCGTGCGCAAAAGGGACTTAATAGCTCCGTGTGTCAGCCCCATATGATGCGCTGCTGCGTGATTATTATCATCATTATGACACTCCGTTTGGATGTTTGTAAACAGAAAAGCACGTGGTGCTTTTCTGTTTACATTCATAGTTTGACAGCTGTTGCACGAATCACGCTCGTCCCACGGAAGTGCTTCCGTGTGGCATGGGTGATTTTCACGCACCCATTGACTTCAATGGGTGCGTGATGTAAGAAACAACGCACAAATATAGGACATGTCGTGAGTTTTACACAACGGTCTCACGTTGCGCAAAAATCACGGACTGTCTGCACGGCCCCATAGACTAACATAGGTCCGTACATAGGTCCGGACGTATAACACGCTCGTGTAAATGAGCCCTTATGCTGTACATGTATTCGATATTACTTTGCACTTTGGGCTTTGTTTTACAATTTAGTCTGCTTATACATGCTACACCCAATTGTCTGACCCCTTTATACTTGATATGTACCACTCTCTAGCAGGAGTTTATGTGATGTCCGTCTTTCTGTTAGTGTGTTTGTGGACCTTTTTATATGTTCTATTTTAATATGTTCAACAATAAAATATATTTTTTATATCTTGATAAACTCTCATGCGTCATTGCATCCTTGTTCTTTTTTGGTCTAGATATCTACTTTTGATGCAGGCAAAATATTTAGTGTTTTCTGATCCGCCCCCCTTATAATACTATGTAGGTCTGATATATAAATTATCTACAATTGGTGGGGGATCACTACTATATCCCTCTTTCGGTTATATAGACTCTATGACTTTGCTTGTTTGATAGGTTTTTATATTTGTTTTAAATATTATTGAGTCAATGTCAACACTAAAATATAAGGTGTCAACAAGGAAAGTTTTTACGTTTAACCCTTTAACGACCGATGACGAAAATGAACGTCATGGTCGGCTGCTAGATCGCGCACCATGACGTTCATTTTCGTCAGTATTTCAAACTGTCACTCTGTGTAAACACAGAGTGACAAGCCCGCGCTGACAGCTGTCCTAGACAGCTGACACATCAGTCTCGCCGGACAGCGGACCATCGCCGCTGCCTTCGGCAATTAACCCCTTAAGAGCAGCGACAGATTGCCGTCGCCGCATTTAAGTGGCTTGAAGCACATCGGCAGCCCCCACGAAAGGATTGTGAGGGCTGCCGATGCTTGTTATGGCAATCGGAGGCTAGACAATAGCTTCCGGGTTGCCATATACGGAAGCCTCGGAGGAACAGTCTTCGGCCGGTCCTCCGAGGCTTCCTGTCAGTGTGACTGTCACGTCACAATGACAGATAGGGCTTATTGAGACGAACGGGATATACGTCCGTGCAACGCGCGTGATTTTCACGCGCGTCGCACGGACCTATATTAGTCTATGGGGCAGTGCAGACAGTTGCGTGATTTTTTCGCAGCGTGAGTCCACTGTGGAAAAGTCACGACATGTCCGTTCTTTGGGCGTATTTTGCGCATCACGCACCCATTGAAGTCAATGGGTGCGTGAAAATTACGTGCACCACACGGAAGCACTTCCGTGGGACAAGCGTGATTCGCCCAACAGCTGTGAAAAGGATGAAAACAGAAAAGTACCACGTGCTTTTCTGTTCACAAACATCCAAACGGAGTGTCATAATGATGCCGGCTGCGCGAAAAGCACACAATCGCGCATCATACGGGGCTGACACACGGAGCTGTCAAGTGCCTTTTGCGCGTGCAAAATGCTGTGTTTTTTGTGCGTGCAAAAGTGATTTTATTGTGCAAGTGCTAAAAAAAAGGAAAAAAAACCTATATACATATGGTAGCGCCGTAATCGTACCAACCCGCAGAATAAAGTAAAAATTTAATTTATAGCGTATGATGAACGCCGCAAAAAGAAAACCTAATAAACGGTGTCAGAATTCCTGTTTCTTGGTCAGGATTGCAAAAAAATGTAATAAAAAGTGATTAAAAAAATCGCATGTACCCCAAAATGGTACCAATGAAAACTACAGATTGTCCCGCAACAAATAAGCCCTCACACCTCTCCGGTGGTGAAAAAATAAAAAAGTTCTGGCTTTCAGAATATGGCGATGCAAAATGTGCAGAGTGTTCCAAAAGCGGATAAGATCGGGCGCCATTTATCAGTGCGACACCGGCCACACATCTATGAATTATTATTTATTTACCGCATTATTATACCCTCTTATTATGCCCTGATGTACTCTGCCCAGCTTACATATGCCCTCTCATTATAAACTGATATACCAGCAATACCCCAAACAAAACTACTACCAAGCAAAATCTGCGCTCCAAAAGCAAAATGGCGCTCCCTCCCTTCTGAGCCCTGCCGCGTGCCCAAGCAGCAGTTTGCGCCCACACATATGGCATCGAAATACCCGCTTAACGTTTTAGGAGGTATTTGTCTTCTGTGGCACAAACTGGGCACAACATATTATGCACTAAAATGGAAAATTGCAATTTTCACTTTGAACCATCCGCTGTGCACTAACCCCTTTGCGCACTATGACTTAATTGCCCGTCATGGTGCGGCGGTTGATGTATGGAGCCGGCTCACGTGCTGAGCCCGCTCCATACGCTGCGGGTGTCAGCTGTGTATTACAGCTGACACCCGGGACTAACGGACAGGTACAGCGATCGCTCTGTTACAGAAGCCTGTAAGAATAACAATATACTGCAATACATTAAAATAATGGCACCGAAAACCATTCCAGCAAAATCAGAAATCCAAATGGCGAACCTTCCCTTCTGAGCCCTACTGTGGGTCCAAACAGCAGTTTATTACCACATATGGGGTATTGTCGTAATCGGGAGACATTGCTTTACAAATATTGGGGTGCATTTTCTTCGTTATTCCTTGTAAATATTAAAAATGTCTATGTTGTTTCAGAAAAAAGGTACATTTTAATTTTTACAGACTAATTCCATTATATTTAGCGAAAAATGCTAACTATACCCCTAGATAAATACCTTAAGGGGTCTAGTTTTCGAAATGGGGTCATTTATGGGGAGTTTCTATCGTTCTGGCAGCTCAAAGCTTCTCCAAATGTACAGTGGGGCCTAAAACTTTTTCAAGCAAAATATGAGTCCTGAAAGCCTCTGGGTGCTCCCTTCCTTTGGGGCCCTGCCGTGTGTCCAAACAACGCATTAGGGCCACAATATGGGTATTTTTGAAAACAGGAGAAAGAGGGTGATAGATTTTGTGGTGTGTTTCTTCATTTTCATGTTCGCTTTACAAAGAAATCGGTCTTCAAACTGATACTTTTATGAAAAAAGTGAAATTAATTTTTTTTCACCTGTTATTAATTAAATTTAGCAAAAAACTGTGGGGTCAAAATACTTACTATACCCCTAAATAACTACATTATGGGGGGTCTAGTTTTCTAAATGGGGTCATTTATGGGGAGTTTCTATCGTTCTGGCAGCTCAAAGCCTCTCCAAATGTACAGTGGGGCCTAAAACATTTTCAAGCAAAATATGAGTCCTGAAAGCCTCCGGGTGCTCCCTTCCTTTTGGGCCCTGCCGTGTGTCCAGGCAACGCATTAGGGGCCACAATGTGGGTATTTTTGAAAACAGGAGAAACAGGGTGATAGATTTTGTGGTGTGTTTCTTCAGTCTCATGTTCGCTTTACAAAGAAATCGGTCTTCAAACTGATACTTTTATGAAAAAAGTGAAATGTTTTTTTTCACCTGTTATGCATTCAATTTAGCAAAAAACTGTGTGGTCAAAATACTTACTATACCCCTAGATAAATACCTTAAGGGGTCTAGTTTTCCAAATGGGGTCATTTGTGGGGGTTTCCATCACTCTGAGACCTATGAGCCTCTGAAAGCCTGGCTTGGTGCAGGAAAACAAAATGTACTTCAAAATTTATAAAATTATTATTCAATTTGTAAGTCCTCTAAATTAGAGTAAAGAGATGGAAATATATATTTAATTAAAAAAATGTATAGTATGTGTGTACATATGTGGTATATTGCAGTTAAAGATAGGGGAAAATGGTAATTTTTACAAAATTTCTTCCATTTTTCTATTTTTTTATTAATTTCGGCAAATTGTATGGGTCTACTTTTACCACTAAAATAAAGTACAACATGTGACGAAAAAACAATGTCAGAATTACTTGTATATTCAAAACTTTCACAGAGTTATTCTCTGATAAAGTCAGACATACCAGATTTGACAAATCTGGCTTGGTCATTAAGGTCCAAACTGGCCCGGTGATTAAGGGGTTAAGGGTATGTGCACATACAAAATCAAAAACGTCTGAAAAATACGGAGCTGTTTTCAAGGGAAAACAGCTCCTGATTTTCAACCGTTTTTTAGCAACACACATTTTTTGCGCCATTTTTTACAGTGGTTTTTGGAGTTGTTTTTCTATAGAGTCAATGGAAAACGGCTCCAAAAATGGCTCAACGACATGCAGTTCTTTTTCACAGGCGTTTATTTACGTAAAAAAACAGCCCGTCGGAGCAGAACGCCGTTTTTCCTATTGAAATCAATGGGAGGATGTTTGGAGGAGTTCTGCTTCCGATTTTTCAGCCTGAAAAACGGCCCAAAATAAGCCGTGTGAACATACCTTCACGGTTCAAAAATTATAGCTAAAATTACCTGGGACAACAATATTTTTTTTTTAGTTCGCATTTATAACTTTGTTTTATTGCCGTAACGTAATGTTACACAAAAATGGAAGTATGTTAAGGTTTTTACTTTACCAACTTTTTGGTTCTTTGTTTTACCAACCATATTATTTGTCGCGTAAAAGTAATAGGATAATGTGTTGGTTAACCGAACATAAGGATAATGATTATACAATACCTTAATGTGTATTTACACGTAGTGCCTAGGGCAGTGCCAACTATAACTATGCTTTTGATGCTACCCTATACTTTATGAATCTGTGCAAAAAACTTGAATCTACTTCTAAATTAAAAGGTGTGATTGTGAAATGATGTGTTAGGGGCTTAACATTTTTTCAAGGGAGGGCATATTCTTAAAAAATAAATTTTCCTAATATTACAAATAAATTACAAATTCCATAGTAATGTTCATCTTTTTTCATACATATGCTGGCTAAGCTGTGTTTTACAGTTTGCACGCTGCTCTAACTGCCAGGAACAGCGATTGCACTGTTCCTTGTCGTTTAAAGGGTTGTGCCATAAAATACATGTGTGATCGCTGGGGGGTCCGACCTCTGGGACCCCCAGCGATAAGGAGAACGGGGACCGAAAGTTACCAAGAGCGCTACATGAGAAGCTTGGCTTCCGGGTTCTGTGTCCGGCAACTCCATAGAGATGAATGGGATTCTTCTGCGCATGCGCGAGCGGCTCTCCATTAATTTCTATGGAGCTGCCGAACAAATAAGCCAGACACAGAACCCGCAAATCCAAGCTTCTCATGGAGCACTTCGGGGGACTTTCTCCTTATCGCTGGGGTTCCAACGGTCGGACCCAAAGGGATCACACATGTATCCCCTATCCTGTGGATAGGGGATACAATGTTTTATGGCAAACCCCTTTAACTAGTTAAATGCCACGGTCAATAGCGACCGCGGCATTTATAGGGGTTTTCCCATTAAGGACATTTATGACATATCCACAGGATATGTCATAAATGTCAGATAGATGCAGGTCACACCTCTGGGACCCGCACCTCTCTCTAGAATGGGGCTCCCTAAACCACCGTTCTAGCTTTTTGTGCTCTCCCGGCCACTTGGTTACATGTCAAGTTACTGAAACATCGTAACTCGCTGAGCTACACTGTTTCCGTAACTCCCATAGAACTGAATAGTAGTTACGGAAACAGCGTAGCTCGCGTGCTCGTATAAGAGAAAAGGTACGTAAGGATAATACTATACCATATTGCCTTTACATTCAAATTATCCTATTTGGCCTTCACACAGGGAGATCTTTGGCCTTGACATGTCCCATCACCACAGCACTGATGCACTTTTGGTACAACTTGTAGTTTTTATTGATTGATCCTCTAACATAAAGGGAATGTCCACCCTTGAGCACCATATTTTTTTTTTAAACCTACATAGGTCTACAACTCTGTCCTGATTAATTTCATAAGACATCTTTTTGGAGACAGAGCTCTGCTTTTTTATTAAGCGTACGTGTACTTTCATAAAACTTTTGACATGTCATAGTGACAAACGAAGCATCAGAAGCGCTAAGGTGAGTGCTAAGTCGCTTCGTTTCTGATTGGCTCAGCTCATCTTTCCTCAGAAAGCCGAGTTAGCGGTGTATGGACTCATGACTTTCTATTGAACCCATACACCGCTCGCTTGGCTTTCCGAGGAAAGCTGAGCACAGCCAATCAGAAATGAAGCGGGTCAGCACTCCCCTGAGCGCTTCTGCCTCTGCGTTTTAGCGACCTCAGTGATCGGACCCCCACCGATCAAAACTTCTGACATGTCCCTATGTCACTATGACATGTCAAGAGTTTTATGAAAGTATAGGTACACTTTAATATAGTACAGTAGAGTTAAATGCTCTTAAAGTTCCCGCTGCCTACAGTCTAAACTAGACAGAGCCTAGGAGCTTGCTATATACTGTTAATATATTGAATTTAATAAAATAGTATGTTGTCTGCTCCTAGGCTCCCCCAATTGGTGGCTGTTGGTATCCAGAATTGTATAATTTACTAAAACTCTATGTGGGTAATTTATCAACCGTTCTATGCCAGTTGTCTTTTGGCCTTTTTGAGCCACCCTTGGCGCTTTTGTGGAAAGGGGGCGTGGCCTTGGGGAAAATGGGTGTGATCCCTGTAGCCCGAGATATTTATATAATTTAGACCAGAAAACTGGCATAAATTATAGTGGAGAGCTACATCAGCTCCTAGCTGGCATAGATTTCACTCTATGGGGCGTAGCAAGGTAGGGGCAAACGCTGCCATCACCCAACCAGACTATCCCCCACCTGACTCCTTGTCGGAATGGCCCTAGTAGGATGGAGGAGCCGGAGGAGAGAAGGTAAGTATGTAACTTTTCTTGGGGGGAGCGATTGGCGGGGGTATGGGGCACAGCCACTGTCGTAGCGCCACAAATGTGGCGCACAGCCCGATTGAAAGATGCAACACATTTATTAAGAGATTTTTGCCACAAGATACTGAATAATACAGTATTAATAAAATGGAAGTTCCTGTGAAAAGTTTTCCCTATATTAAGACCTCTGAATCTAATCTCAGAGAGCAAATTTCAGCTATGGAAGCAATAGTTTTTATTTATATAGCTGCATTCCTGTCGTGAACGTCCTCTTTAAAATGTTGACTTCTCCACTGACTTACTGTACCTCATTGCTGTAGAGATAATATATTTTTATGTTTTTGGATTTTGTGTAGGGTGGGAACCCAAATGCATGAGAAAAGTAGGAGAGCATTGGAAGAACATATAAAAAGCATGCTTCTTGCTTTGGATGGCTGCAATGAGCTCCAGTGTGAATTGAATTGTGCCTCGGACCTCCATGGTCACCGATCTGCATATGGGATTATAACTACTTCTGCTGACTATCAGAGGCTAGAGTTTTATTTTCTTGGGTTACGTTCCAGGCACTTCTCTCCCTGCTATAGTATGAACAGTATAATGTTGTTGACTTAGTAAAGTGTTATAATGACGCCATTTATTTGTATTGGGCCGGCATACTGAATAATTTATTGTGTAATAAGATTTTCTTCCTTGTGTACTCATCGAGGAACATCAGCATATTTTTAATATTTCAGCTGTAATTATTTTTAGTGTGTATCAAGTTCTGCAGGCCAGCAGTTGTCTTGGGAGCGTCTGACATGTGCTGGGGATCTATAGTCATCGATATCAAAGTATGTTATTATTATTATTATTATTATTTTTTTTTTTTTTCACATTTCTTACATAGTGCCAACATATTTCATTGTGTTGTGCAGAGATTGTCAACATTGAAATCAGTTCTCAGTCCTTGGTCAGAATTGAAGCCAGGACCCCAGTGCTGCAAGGACAACTTGCTACCTATATATAGTTTACTGGGCCCATTTGTTGTGGGTTAGGTGAACTTGCGTTCAAAGGACTGTAATGCCCATGAAAAGGGTAGGCTGCCATGTTAGTTATACTAACTGAAAATGATGATAATATCCTGTATTGTGTATATACAATGTGATAAAAGAATATTATTACCGTCTGAGGGTAATTTCAGTAAAAAGTCTGCAGTGCCACATGGTCATCATGGGTAGATTTTTTTATTTTTGTTTTTTTATTGACTGTAATTTTTTTTTTATGGATGAAAGAAATTGGTACTCCAATGTTTTTGTATGTTATGAACTCGACACTGAGGGAAATGCTCTAATTATGCCATAAAGCTGCTCATTCTATACATTCTTTTTTGTATGACTATCACGGCTGGCCTTACGTTGGATGATCCTCAGTACCTTCTATTGGCACCCTCCCCCATATAATATACTGTCACACAGTGTGCAAATTACCATACCATACAATGCAAAATTATAAGTACCTTACAATTTGGTGTCCTAATAACATTGGTCATTGGTCATATAATATTTCTATAATAATAATGCTATACAGTGTCAATACCACCATACACTGCAAAAATATTATACAGTACAGTTCCTAAGTAGCAGTGCCACAAAATGCCTAAATAATTACCAGCATACAGTGACCAATAACAGCTCTATACATAAAGTTATCACTCCATTCACTTTCTATGAGGCCACCGGAGAAAGTGCTCTCCGGCAGCCCCATAGAAAATTGATGGAACTGTGGCCAAGCATGCGCAGTACCGATTCATTCATAGGGGGCGCACAGAGATGGCCAGGTAAGCCCGTTCTCGGGATTGGGGGGGGGGGGAACCAGTGGTCGGACCCCCACGATCAGTTATTTATCACCTATCCTGTGGATAGGTGATAAATATTGGTTATGAGAAAATCCCTTTAGTGCATGTATCACTGTGGCTGTCAATTCGTGCTTGAGTATTGGTGTCGGCAAGTGTGACATTAATATGTGTAAGAATGACCCTAACAGTGATCCCTTAGTGCTCGTTCACATCAGTAAGTGGCACATAATATCAGAGCGAAGGGAATTAAAACAGTGTTGAAGAGATCAACCAACATTTAGCCTGAAACTTTTTATTTCTTCCCTTCAGGCAATACTTGGAAACAATTAAAAATGACATCAATCTTTACAGCAAAAAAGTTAAAAAAAGTTACTGATTATGGCCCATGCACACGACCATAAAAACTCACGGTAATTACGGACCCATTCAGTTCTATTGGCTGCGGACACCTTTCCGTAGTGCTATGGATGGGTGACCGTGCCGTAGAAATGTTCGGAAAACTATGGAACATGTCCGTTCCTTTGCATTTTACGGGCCGTGCTCCCATACTTTGTATGGGAGCACGGCATGAAAAATGCGGACGGCCGTCGGGGGCCGGTTGTGCCCGCAATTGCGGGCTGTGATTACGGGCACGGGCGTGTGCATGGGGTCTAAATGAAGGCGATACAGTAACGGTCTCTCAAGTGCCACCCTACCTGTGCTGACAAGGTTCAACAAAACGAAACAGAACTGTCAAATGATGGATGCTTCAAAATATTTACAGGGTTTTTTGGGCAAGTCACTTTTGTGATATATCCAGCTGGGACGCTCACTGATCCCATAAATGGTGGGTATACCTGCGTAAGCTCAGTAAGCTTTTCCTGTATCTCCCATAGACTTTAAAGGGTTCTATCAGATTAAGCAAAAATTATTTGATGTTTTGCTGCAACAGCGCTATTCCTGCCCATGGGCTGTGTTTGGTTCTGCAGCTCAGTCCAAATAAATCCATGTTCCAGTACTGATAAGTTGCTGGCATATTCACTATGCAAAATGCAGTCATGGGCTGGATATGCTGGTGGCATGTATCGATTATACACCAGCTGGATTTCTTCAGATGTGGAATACGGGCGTTGTCACCCAGCTGCTCAATGTTCGGCTTGGTTCCATTCTTGCATTCATTAAATTTCCATTGCCTCTGACAGATTATATAAACTGCTGCAAAATTCTTCCCGGTGAAGAAAAAAACAGACACCAATGATACACTATGTGGACAAAAGTATTGGGACACACCTTTTAATCATTGAATTCAGGTGTTTCATTCAGTTCCATTGCCACAGGTGTATAAAATCCAGCACCTCGCCATGCAGTAAACATTTGTGAAAGAATGGGTTGTTCTAAAGAGCCCACTGAATTCCAGCGTGGTCCTGTAATAGGAAACCACTGTTGTAACAAGTTATTTCCTGAAATTTCCCTCCTAGATATTCCACCATCAACTGTGAGTGATATTATTGTAAAGTGGAAGCGTTTTGGAACTGCAGAAACTCAGCCATGAAGTGGAGACCATTTAAAGTTACAGAGCGGGGTTGCCGAGTGCTGAGGCGCATAGTGTATAAAGGTCGCCAACACTCTGCTGACTCAATAACTGCAGAGCTCCAAACCTCCTCTGACATTAACATCCGCACAAAAACTGTGCTCCAGGAGCTTCATATAATGGGCTTCCATGGCCGAGCAGCTACATGCCAGCCTTACATCACCAAGTACAATGCCAAGCGTAGGATGGAGTGGTGTAAAGCCGCCGCCACTGGACTCTGGAGCAGGGGAAACGTGTTATGTGGAGTGATGAATCACGCTTCTCTATCTGGGAGTCTGATGGATGAGTCTGGGTTTGGTAAATGCCAGGAGAACGTTACCTGCCTGACTGCAATGTGCCAACTGCAAAGTTTACTGGAGGAAGGATAATGCGATGGGGTTGTTTTTCAGGGGTCGGTCTAGGCTCCTTAGTTCTAGTGAAGAGAAAACTTAATGCTTCAGCATACCAAGACATTATGGACCGTTGTATGCTTCCAACTTTTTGGGAAAAGTTTGCTGAAGACCCTTTTCTGTTCCAGCATGACGGTGCCCCAGTGCACAAAGCAAGGTCCATAAAGACATGGTTGGGGGAGTTTGGTGTGGAAGAACTTGACTGGTGTGCATAGAGCCCAGACATCAACCCCATCCAACACCTTTGGGATGAACTGGATCGGAGATTGTGAGCCAGGCCCTCTCGTCCAACATCAGTGTCTGACCTCATAAATGCTCTTCTGGATAAATGGGCAAAAATTCCCACAGACACATTCCAAAATCTTGTAGAAAGTCTTCCCAGAAGAGTGGAAGCTGTTGCAGCTGCAAAGGAGGGACACACTCCATATTAATGTTTATGAATTTAGAATGGGATGTCATAAAAGCTGATGTAGGTGTAAAGAAGAGGCCGTACTGAAAGAAGAAAAAAAGGAATAAGGGAAGGCCTCCATGACTAAAATAGATGGGAGGGACACAGAGTTGGCTGGCCTATGAGAGGAAAGGGGGGGGGGACAGCAGGAGGGCTTGAGTGAGAAGGGGTGGGGATTGAAGGGGATGTACCTGTTTCCTGTTTGTGCTCTCCCTCTCTTCGCCAGGACACAGAAGCAGGAACATGTTTGTTACCCCTGCTGCGTCTGATGAGGAGGCTATGGAGCTGTTGCGGGCCGCGGCAGCCTCTCAGGGTCCTGGATGGCTCGGAGCACGAGTAGCGACGCTGCTGCAGGGACAATCGGGCGCTCCGGTCCAGGAGCGAGCAGAGTCGGCTGGAGCAAGCGGGGAGCGCTCTGTCATGCCGGTGGTCGCGGGGCTGCTGGAGCAGGCCGAGGTACAGGACCGGCGTACCAGGGGGTCGGGCAGGAGAAGAGGAGAGCCCGTTTCCCCCATGACTCAGGCCAGGGCTGGCACTCCCGGCGTGACGCGCAGCACGAGGCGCTCGCGCCCGCCCGCAAGGCTGAGTCCTGAAGACATCCCGCGGGCGCGGCGGCGCAAGAGGAGCCCATCAGTGGACCCTGCAGGCCAGACACCAGGGCGGCCGGCCGCTGCTCTTTCGTCTGGTCCTGGGAGGAATCCCAAAACGCGGCAGCGCCCGGCGGCAGCGGCGAGGAGGACGCGGCCTTCACTTCCGGTCACATCCTCTCCTTCTTCAGCACGTGGCGGAAGGGCAACGGCGACCCTGCATGGTGATGTGCCAGCCAGAGGGTCGGCTCATGGTGTCGTCGAGGTGGAAACGACCAGAGGTCGCAGGATGAGGTCGGTGGTTGGAGTGCCAGGGACGGAACAGCTTGGAGCTGGTTCAGCGGGACGGATGAGGCATGAACTGGACCTCGGCCAATTGGATGATGCGATGTCACCCCCCCTTTACTCAGACGAAAATCGGAATTCCCCGTGCACACATTGCCAATGCGGACAGCGCCAGAGGGAGTCCGGAGCATTGGAGGACGGTGAGCGGCGGGCCTCTCCACGTGGACATGGGGGTCCGGCTGACGGGTTCACAGCCCCTGGGCAGCCTGGTGAGTTGACACCTACGTTACCATTTCCAGCTTTATTGATGTCGGGTATCGGTGTAGAGGGTGTCGAGGCGGTGGGCGTCGCGGCGGAGTCGGGGGTCCCGTCGCTACAGGCGGGTGCGGGGGATAGTTTGGCGGAGTTAGTAGGATGTTTAAAAGTGTTAGTGGGGCGGCTAGGTGGTTCCCCTTCCCAAGAATCGTCAGGTGTGGCGCCGGCCGCGGTGTGGGGGGGCAGTGTTGGAAGCGCTCCGGTTCGTCAAAACGGTGGGGGGTTGAATGCCGGGGCAGCGGTGGCAGTGGCGGCGGCGGTTCAAACAGACTCGCCAAAGGAGGTTGATAGGGTGCGTCTTGATGATCGTGCGCGCGGGGAGGTTTATGTTTGTTATGAGGGCCCGTTAGGGGCGCATTTAAAGCAGGAGGTAAAGGAAAGGATTTGGAAGGACGAGTATGTGGAGATTTTTTCCTTGCTTCCGCTGGAGAAGTTTAATTTAGATAAGGTGAAGCGGGATGAAACAAAAAAGGATGAGGAAGAAAAGAGACGGTACAGGTTGATTCCAAAAACGTTCGTCAATTGGATGCAGGCTTTTGCAATTTTGGCGAGCGTTATTGGGGAAAAGGCGCCAGATAATTGTTCCGGCTTGTTTTGTTATTTGGATGCGGTGGGGGAGGCGCATCGGGTTTATGGGGGCCAGGCCTGGCTTCGTTACGATGAGCAGTTTCGGCAGAGGAAAGCGGTGCGGCCGAATATACGGTGGGACCATAAGGACATAGCCTTATGGTTGAAAGTGACGGCACTTTATAAGCAGGGGCAGTCCTTTCCCGGGAGCGGGAATGCAGCAGGAACTTCCGGCGGGGGTAGTCAGGCCTCAGGTTCAAAATTTGGGACGTGTTGGCAGTTCAATGAGGGGCAGTGCAAATTTGGAGCGACGTGTAAATTCAAGCATGCGTGTTCACATTGCAGCGGGCAGTCACATGGAGCGTCTAAATGTTTTAAGAAGGGTAAACGACAAGGGGGAGCCAGCGGTGCGTCTGGTTATGGGGGAGACTCCGGTGAAACTCATAAAGATGGCCCCCTTTCTAAGTAGGTACCCCAATAAGGAGGGGGCGCGGTTGATTAGTTTAGGTTTTGGTTACGGTTTCGTTATTCCGCCCCCTGTGCATGAGGTCCCTTTCACGCAGCGCAACCTTAAGTCGGCATATCAGCATGCGGGGGTAGTCTCAGAAAAAATCCGGAAGGAGATTGATCTGGGCAGAATGGCGGGCCCCTTTAGCACGATCCCAGTTCCAGGTTTGGTGGTGTCACCGTTAGGGGTGGTTCCAAAACGAGAAGGTAACAAATTCCGGCTTATTCAGCATTTGTCCTTCCCGAAGGGGGCGTCGGTTAACGATGGCATTGACCAGGATCTCTGTTCTGTGGTCTACACGTCGTTTGATGCGGCGGTAGCGTTGGTACGTGGTTACGGAAGAGGGGCTCTGATGGCAAAAACTGATATTCAAGCGGCGTTTCGTTTGTTGCCGGTTCATCCGGACAGCCAGAGGTTGTTGGGATGTTATTGGGAAGGGGATTATTACATTGATCGATGCCTTCCCATGGGTTGTTCGTTGTCGTGCGCGTACTTTGAGGTGTTTAGTTCTTTTTTGGAATGGGTAGTCAGGGAGGTCACGGGGGTGGAATCAGTTATTCACTATCTCGACGATTTCTTGTGCGTTGGCCCGTCGTGTTCGGGGGTTTGCGCAAATTTGTTGGAGACGGTCAATTGGGTGTCAAGGGAGCTCGGTGTACCCTTGGCTGTGGAAAAAACTCAGGGTCCGGTGACGACCATTTGTTTTTTGGGAATTACTATCGACTCCGTAGCAATGGAGTGCAGATTGCCGGAGGATAAGTTGGGGGATTTGCGGTTGGTAGTGGAGCGAGCGTGTCGGATTAGGAAAATTACGCTACGTGAATTGCAGTCCTTATTGGGGAAGTTGAATTTTGCCTGCCGCATCATGCCGATGGGCAGGGTTTTTTGTCGGCGGTTGGCAGCGGCGACGGCGGGGGTTCGGGAACCCCATCATTTCATTCGTCTGGCTGCAGAGCACAGGGAAGATTTACAGGTCTGGCTCCATTTTCTGGCACAGTATAATGGGCGCTCTCTTTGGATGTCCCGGGCGTTAGATAGCTTCGATTTGGAATTGTTCACTGACGCGTCTGGGGCGGTGGGGTTCGGGGCGTTCTTTAAAGGTCAATGGTGCGTGGGAAAATGGCCGGTTGCATGGGTGGAGGCGGGACTGACGCGTAACTTGGCCCTACTCGAACTGTTTCCCATCGTGGTGGCGGTCACCATTTGGGGAGTCAGGTTCCGGGACAAAAAAGTGCGTTTTCATTGCGACAATTTGGGGGTGGTGATGGCTATAAATAATACTTCGGCGTCGTCCCCTCCAGTGGTTCGCTTGTTGCGTCAGTTGGTGCTTTCCTGTTTGAGTTTAAATGCATGGGTGGTGGCGGTGCATGTTCCCGGGGTAGAGAATTGTATTGCTGACGTGCTTTCTCGCTCGCAGTGGGATCGTTTCCGGCAGCTGGTCCCGGACGCGGAGTTAACAGGGGTGGACTGTCCCAGTCATCTGTGGGAGCTGGTATCCAGGCGGCAGGTGCATTGATTAAACGTTCACTGGCCAGTGCGACGTGGTCGTCGTATGCGGCTGGATGGAGGCAATGGGAGGAGTGGGTGAGATCTTTGGGAGATGTGTGCTCGGATGATGATAGGATGGTGGCCTTGCTGTTTTGGTTGGGGGATGCGTTCGCCCGGGGTTGCACGGTCGCTAAGGTTAATCGCTTCGTGGCGGCCATTGCTTTCGGTTGTAAGTTACGGGGGTTGGCAGATATCACGAAGCGGTTTTTGGTGGGCCAGGCATTGAAAGGGCTGAGACGGGGTGTAGTCGTGAGGGATAAGAGGCGTCCCGTGTCATTTCAATTGTTGTGTTCCCTGGAGGTGGTGGTGCGGCAGGTGTGTCGTTCAGAGTATGAGAGCAAGCTTTTCCGGTTGGCTTTTGCGTTAGCCTTTTTTGGAGCTTTTCGGGTAGGGGAATTGGTTTCCCCCAGTTCGGTGAGAGCGGGGGGCTTGTTGCAGGATAATGTCGATTTGTATGAAGACAGGGTGGAGATAGTGTTGCGAAGGTCCAAAACGGACCAAGGAGGGGCAGGACGTCGAGTGGTTTTGCTGGCGGTCCCAAAGAATCCGGTTTGTCCAGTGTTGTGTGTCAAGGAGTACTTGGCGGGTTTAGATCTCTCAGACGGGCCGTTGCTGCGGCACGAGGATGGCTCGTTTCTGTCGCGGTATCAGTTTATTTCGGTTTTCAGAAAGTGTCTGGTGGCTAGCGGGGTGCAGGCAGAGCAATACTCGTCTCATTCTTTCCGTATAGGGGCAGCGACGGAGGCGGTGAGATGGGGTTTAGATGATGCAGGCGTGCAGCGGATAGGGCGTTGGGAGTCGGCGCGTTTCCGTTCTTATGTGCGCTTGAACATGTTGTGATATATTGATGTATAGCATGTTCCGGGTGCGTGCGTTTCCGCCTGAGTATTAATGGTAAGCGGCAGCAAGAGGTGGTGCGTGTATGTTCTTCATTTGTTTTGCAGGCCGTGACTCATGCATGGTGTGGATTATGGGACATTCTTTTGTGTACTGGGGTGCCCTTCGCGCGGATGTACGGCCGGACGGTCGACAGCTCAGGATTCCGCGGGACGCGGCGGTTGTGAGGTGGATGGGTATACGGGGAATGACATGGAACAGGGTATTGCCCGAGTTTCACAATTTTGTACTGCTTGACAGGGCGCCGGAGGTACTGGTGTTGCATGTGGGAGGCAACGATTTGGGTATACGCCCTTTCCGGGAGTTGGTACGGGACGTCAAGCATGATTTGCACTGCTTATGGGCAACTTATCCTAAATTGGTGACGGTGTGGTCTGAGATGGTCCCTAGGAAGAACTGGCGGATGGCCCGTTCTGTGGGAAAAATTAACAAGGCTCGCATTAAGGCTAATAGGGCCATATCGAGCTTCGTGACGCGTAATGGTGGGGTTGCGGTGCGCCACTGGGATCTGGAGGCTGGGACAGGCAGCTACTGGAGAGAGGACGGTGTGCACCTCAATGAGGTGGGGATGGATATGTGGAGTCTGGCTTTGACCGATGGAATTGAGCGAGCGGTGGGAGTGTGGAGGAGCTCGCAGGCGTGAGGTGGTCAAGGCCTGTTTCGCTTTGGCGGGGGGGAGTCCTTGAAGTAGGTCGTAAAAAGTGGTGGGGGGGAATGCATCACGGGATGCACCCCCAATTTGTCGGCTTCTTAGGGTGTTACCCCTTTTGAAAGCTGGGTTATATATATTTATATATATATGGTGGTCATCTGCAAAAAGGTAATTTGGTGCTCCTGGGCCGGGTTACGGCTGGGGGTAAGGTATTTGTGGGCAGATGGCCAAAATTAAGTATCGGTGGCTTCAAGGACTTGCCCCTGTCATTCTGGTTGGTTTATAATGTTATGACCCTGATAGGGTCGCAGTGGGTTATTTGTTGTTATGATGTATCCCCTTTTTTTGGGGATTCAAAAATTATGGTATTTAAAGTTATTGTTATTTAAATAATAAACGGCTGCTGTGGCCATTAAAATCCAACTCTGTTTCAGTGTCTGCTTTGGGAGGGTAGATTTACATAAGGGGAGAAGCGACTCGACTTATTTGAGTCAAGAAGAGGCCGTACTGAAAGAAGAAAAAAAGGAATAAGGGAAGGCCTCCATGACTAAAATAGATGGGAGGGACACAGAGTTGGCTGGCCTATGAGAGGAAAGGGGGGGGGGGACAGCAGGAGGGCTTGAGTGAGAAGGGGTGGGGATTGAAGGGGATGTACCTGTTTCCTGTTTGTGCTCTCCCTCTCTTCGCCAGGACACAGAAGCAGGAACATGTTCCCGCCCGCCCGCCCTGATGTGGATCGGTTGACCGCGGCAAAAGGTTGCTGCGGATGGTGGTTCTTCTCGTCAAAGTTTATTTGCTTATTGACATTTGTCTTTGGGGGAGGTTAAATTTTGTCATTGCAGCTGCAGGGGGGAGTCCTTGAAGTAGGTCGTAAAAAGTGGTGGGGGGGAATGCATCACGGGATGCACCCCCAATTTGTCGGCTTCTTAGGGTGTTACCCCTTTTGAAAGCTGGGTTATATATATTTATATATATATGGTGGTCATCTGCAAAAAGGTAATTTGGTGCTCCTGGGCCGGGTTACGGCTGGGGGTAAGGTATTTGTGGGCAGATGGCCAAAATTAAGTATCGGTGGCTTCAAGGACTTGCCCCTGTCATTCTGGTTGGTTTATAATGTTATGACCCTGATAGGGTCGCAGTGGGTTATTTGTTGTTATGATGTATCCCCTTTTTTGGGGATTCAAAAATTATGGTATTTAAAGTTATTGTTATTTAAATAATAAACGGCTGCTGTGGCCATTAAAATCCAACTCTGTTTCAGTGTCTGCTTTGGGAGGGTAGATTTACATAAGGGGAGAAGCGACTCGACTTATTTGAGTCATGTGTAGGTGTCCCAATACTTTTAGTCTAGGTCATTGTGATCCATTGAGATCTCTCATAAAATAGATCAAAGAGGATCCATCATCTCTACGAAACCACGACGTAAACTTTGCATGCGGCTCAGCAATGGTAATTCATTAGGTAGTATGAAATATTCTCTCATGAATACTATAAATAAGAAACTTGTTTTTACTGGACTTTCCCTTTAAAAGATAATCTGCCATTGATGTTGTACTGTGTTTATTCCTCATGTTACATGGAAACCTTGAACTTCCACAAAAAAAATCATTTCCCATTAATTTGTTGGAAACATAAAGGATTGAAAATATGATAACAATGAGTAATCCTCCTTGAAATCCACAGCAAATGTACTTTATCTAAAAACGGGCGAATTCACAGGGAAAAGCTAAGACAATGTTACCTATGCTTAACTATCCTCCTATATGGCATGTATATGTTATTAGATTGTGCGTTCTGTATGTGCATGCTATATGTGTTGTGTAATATAAATGAAACAAGTTATTTGCCGCAGTCTATTTTTTTCTACTGTAAAGTTTGTAAACTCTGATTCTGTATGAGATAAGAGCATTTGCTAAAGACCATTAATACAACATGCTACCAGTAGTACAAAAATAGAGATTTCAAGTAAAACCAGCAGCTACGAAAGTTTTTTCCTTAGCTGATAAAGGCTATGTAAGGCTATGTTCACACGGAGTATTTTGGGGGAGGAATATCTGCCTCAAAATTCCGTTTGGAACTTTGAGGCAGATATTCCTCTCCCTGCACGCCGATTTTCGTGGCAATTATCGCGCCGTTTTTCGCCCGCGGCCATTGAGCGCCGCGGGCATAAAACAGCGAGATATACGCTTTCTTCTGCCTCCCATTGAAGTCAATGGGAGGTCGGAGGCGGAAGCGCCCGAAGATAGGGCATGTCGCTTCTTTTTCCCGCGAGGCAGTTTTACTGCTCGCGGGAAAAAGACGCCGACGCCTCCCATTGAAATCAATGGGAGGCGTTCTCGGGCCGTTTCTGCCGAGTTTTGCGACGCGGTTTCCGCGTCAAAAAACTCGGCAAAATACCCTGTGTGAACATAGCCTAAACCTTTTGAAATAGTTTTTTTTTTTAATAAAAATGTCTATCAGTGCGTTTTGTGCAACTTTCTAAATACTTTTTATTAAAAGTTATTTTAACTTTTTGAGATACAGCTGCTTTGTATTCTGTATACGGAGCAGCTGTATCTTGCGCTGAGACCTGAATCCGTCAGGTCAGCGGCACTGACGGGTTCAGTGTCAGCAAGTCCTGTGCGTCTCTGACATGCAGGATCGAGCTGTTACCTAACAAATCTAAGGACCTGTTCACATCAGCGTTGGCTTTCCATTGAGAGGTTCCGTCTGAGGTTTCTGTCGGGAGCATCCCTCAACGGAATGGCAAACGGAAACCTTAGCTTCTGTTTTCATCACCTTTGATATTAATGGTGACGAAAACATTACTAATTCCATCTGGTTTCCATTTTTTTGACGGAATCAATAGAGCATTAATATCAATGGTGATGCAAACGGAAGCCTAAGGTTTCCGTTTGCCTTTCCGTTGAGGGGTTCTCCCGACGGAATCCTCAGAAGGAACCCCTCAACGGAAAGCCAATGCTGATGTGAACAGGCCCTAAGCACGTAACTTAGATGTGATAGACATGTCATAGACACGCACGACCCGCTGACATTGAGCTCATCAGTGCCGCTGACCTGATGGATTCATAACTTAGATGTGATAGATTACTGGTGGGTCCTGCGAGTCTGAGACATGCAGGACCCGCTGACACTGAACCCGTCAGTACTTATAGGCTAGGTAAACCTTTGAAAGGGATTTTTTTTTAATAAAAAGGGACAATCAGTGTGTTTTGTGCAACTTTCAAACTACTTTTTATTAAAAATTATTATTACTTTTTGAGATACAGCTGCTTTGTATTCTGTATAAAGAGCAGCTGTATCGTTCACTAAGATCTGAATCCGTCACTCCCGCGGGACTGATGGGTTCAGTGTCAGTGGGTCCTGCGTGTTATGAACTTAGATGTGATGGATAACAGGTGGATCCTGCGTGTCAGAGACACGGAGGACCCGCTTTGACTGAACCCGTCAGTCCCGCGGATCTGACGGGTACAGGATTCAGTGAACAATACAGCTGCTCTGTATACAGAATACAGAGCAGCTGTATCTCAAAAAGTAATAAAAGTTTTTAATAAAAATGAATTATAAAGTGGCACCAAACACACTGAATGAACATTCTATTAACAAAAAAAATAAAAATTCTCTTTCAAAGGTTTACATAACCTTTAAAGGGTTTTCCCCACAATCGTAAATTATCACTTATCCACAGGATAGGTGATAATTTTCTGATCACTGGGACCCCCACTAATCATGAGAATGGGGATATTGAATGATGTGGTGGTCGAGTATGTGCACTGCCACTTCATTCAAAGTCTATGGGAATGACGGAACAGCTGAGTTTCAGCACTCGGCTGCTTCCTTCATACTCATAGACTTTTGAATTGAGTGGCAGCGCACATGCACGACTACCGCTTCATTCAATATCCTCCTCACTGCGGTTAACACAATGGGTGGAGTTTCCAGCAGAGGGGACCCCAGCGATCAAAAAATTATGACATATCTTGTAGAGAGGTGATCATTTATGATTGTGGGAAAACCCCTTGACAATAAAGGGGTTTTCCGACTACTTTTGTTTTTTTTTAGTTTCTAACTTAAATGCATTCTTTTCTTACACTGAATTATCCTATTCTTTTTTTTTCAATTTCACTCTTTTCTTCGCATCTACTCTTATAAACCGTTCCCTACCTGCACTCCTTTTCTTCTTCCTGTATCTGGGCGGTCTTTCATCCCGATGCGCGCGACAGTGAAACGAAAAAAAATTCTTACCGACGTCATCTTCTCTGTATCACTTGACCTCTCTCTCCCACCTACCTCATTTACATATCTACGCCCAATGTTACGTCTTTCTACCCTCCCAGCAGCGCTGTCTATAGCTCTCCATCTCAGGCCTCATGCACACGGCAAAGTATGGGAGCACGGCCCGTAAGAAATTAAAAGTAGGTCATGCTTCATAACTCTCGGCATGGTTCTATTGCACGGACACCTATCCATAGCGATACGGAAAGGTGTCGGCGAACAATAAAACCGGGCGGGTCCGTAATTGCGGACCGTATTACAGTCCGCAAAAACTGAGATTTTTTATTGTCATGTGCATGGGGCTTCAGACTCCGTGTTCGGTCCTTTTATTTACTTATGCAAATTAACATTATACTGAACAGCGATTACACTGATTTTAGTGATCGCACGCAGAGACATCAGTTGGGCGTACGAGGGGAAGGAGGACAGAGAACAGACACAAAGGGGGAGGAATAATTAGTGGAGCACATTACTCTAGCGTAACGTTACGAACAGAGGTATTGACACAGGACTGTGTCGATACTGCTGCTCATGCACGAGCCTGTGTCGGGGAAAAAAAACAATAGCAAGCAAAGCAGAACTTCTGGCCGGGCATAGCTAGTGAAAGATAAGCTTACGTATTTAACACAGACTATATATTACAAACTTTCTACGATTTGTAGATACATTATTACTCTAAAAATTTTGTGGCCCTGGAAAACCCCTTTAACTAATAAGTGACAGCACGCTGAAATCAGCGTGTCCGTCACTTCTTTATGCTGCCATAAAACATGGCAAAATTAATATCTGACTGATCCACTTTAAGGAGCCTCAGAGGTGAGGGGTACTGATCATTGGGGATGGAGTGAAAGAATTGATCATGCAGGGTCAAACAATGGTCTGGCTCCTGGGCCAAAAATAGTTGTGAACCCCTAAACAATCTCCTCAGTGGGCTTGATACACTTAAGTAGCGTTAATGTAATGCATTCGAGCAACATTTATCTCTTTAATTTTTTACAGGACCTACAAAACTGTAACATGTTGGACATGTGCCTTTGGGCATTGGGCATTGACCAAGTTGCCAATTTGCCCCTGTCTAATCACTGAAATGCCAAGGAAGGGAGGGAAAGGACACAAGGGACTATAATAACCATAATCTTTCCATTTCCCAAACTGATTTATTGATGGTGGTCATTGCAAAATGGAGTCCCATCCCAGGTTTTATTATGTGGTCCAATAATTACTTGTTATGGTTAGGGTCTATCAGCTACCACCCAAAATCTTTGTAACCTGGAGTCTTCTAATATGTAGATCCTATGGACATTCCTAGCCTGCTACCTACAAATCAGGACATACTTGTGCCAGCCTTAAAATAAATAGACCCTCAATTGGATCTCGTGGGAGTATTTTTACAGATGACAAGATGCTTAGGACAATGCAATTTCTTGATACAGTAGAAACAACCCAGCAACAACCTATCAGATCTGTACATTGTGGCACCTCAACCAGAGTTTAACCTTAACCATAAATTCAATCCAATCCAATCATTTCTACACATTACTGTATGGTCACTCCTAAATTGGTACAAAATACCATCCTGCTGAGGATATATAAGCAAAAACTTCCTGAATAATTTGTTGATCCAGAATAAGAAAAAAAAACACGCCAGTTGCGGAAAAGAAGGATGCTTTCCGACTATAGAAGTGACACCTGGACACTGCTAAAATTGTACGTCAGATTTCAATTATAGATTCAGTGCACTGGGGAGGTTTATTAAAACGGATGTAAGGGAAAATGGAGCAGTTTCTCATAGTAACCAATAAGAGGACAAAAGTAATGACGCTGCTAACAAAAACAAAGGAGGTCTGGAATTTACAGAACATATTTTAACAATCACAAATATAATGACCTAATATACTGAGAGTCCATCATATGCACAGTTAATAAGGTAACAGCAAGGTTTTACGAAAATATATTGGGTGACAAATGCACCGTAGAGATGTAGCAGAGTCGAATTTACCATTTAACTCTCAGAACGGAATCAATTGCATTGTCTTAACTTTCTAAGTTACTGCAATAATTTTACCTGCTACATTGACAATTTTGACCCTGCTACATCTAAACATCCTGGTAGAGTTGTCACAATATGCATGTGTTTCTCTTACCTTATCTTGGAATATTGTCTTCCACCATCCCAGAAAAAATCTTGCAGCCTAACTTTCCCATAAATTTGCGAAGTAAAGAGTTTTAATTCTGTAATTCCTATGAAACGTTCCAGCACAAAGTGTCGCTTCAGCAGCAAATCTGTTCTCTTGTGAAGAACTAGCCTGCAAGTTGTAGACGATCCAGTTCTCCCCGCTACACTAAACTCCACTCCTCTAAAGCAGCACTTGCCAAGATTTCTAATTTGAAGCAACTGCACTAAGCCTGATTCTCCGAGGAGACTGCTTCTCTAGGAGTGATCGAGGGTCTCACTCCCGTTCCATCCGCTGAGTGGATCTGTCTTACTTGTTCTAACTTGAATACATAATGTCTGAGTTAACATTTAGCAGAAGTGGTCTGCCGTTTTGTATCCCATCCGATTGAGGTCAGTAAGTCATAGAAGCAGCTGGGAGGAATTACAAATGGAGCTGGATTTATGCTGTGACACCAACATTATGTCTTAATTTATGACTACTTTGTGTAATGGTTATATAACTTTTCACATTTTTAATTTCTATTAGGACTGTAACATTTCACTAAAAACTCTTCACGTTGAAGTCCAATTGTATACAAATCTGATATAAATGTATGAAGGAAATGATGTAATAATGTAATTCAATAATATTTCATATACAAAAGCTCCACACATTTTACAATTTTGAGTCAGCAAATGTATAAATTAGCATCAAAGTGTCTGCTGGTTTCAATTCTTTTTGATTTCTGGAAACTGTCACCAAGCAGGCTAGCTGCTGTTAACAGATCTTGTTATGACTTGATTTTACACTAATTATTTTAGTATATCTTAACACACTCCATCTTGGGCAAACTCACCACTTGGGCATTATGGCCCATGGGTAGAAGGGATCTGATGCCCCTTAGTCAGATGCTTTAAGTTTTAAGCGCAGGGTCTGCAAAAAACCAACAACAAGCCATTGTGCAAATCCAGCTCAAGTGCATTATACCTCATGGCGGTTGGTAAGAGATCCCAGACCATTATTGCCCAGGGGCCCAGCCCCCCCTGTACTTCACAGCACAGCGAATTAGCACATAAACATCCAAACTGTCTGATCAACACATGAATCCCTAATATTTGCATTACCTATTAATGCGGTAATAAGGAGGACTACATGATAAGAAGATGTTAATAACTCAATCAGAACCAGAGTCTTTCACACAACAACACCAATAAGTATTCAAAGTACAAAAATTGTATATTCACTAGTGGCAGACTTGTTAAAAAACAATTCTGAGCCTGAAAATCTGTTCCATACAACTGAATTTCTGCAAACCCCATTCAGATGTATGGAACAGTTACAGAAATGTCTACAACAAATCTGCCATGTGTGAACATCCCCAAATAGAGACTAATAATACATAGTCAGATCCATCAACAGCAGCTTGTTTATGACTTCAAAGTAGTAAGAGGATATTTCTTCACTGCATATAGTAAAACTCAGATAAGTTAAGAAATGTAAAAAAATAAATGATTATATATAGATATCCACTATCAGGCCAAAAGTATATGGACACCTCTCCGAAATATGGAGTTCAGGTGTTTCAGCCACACCCATTTCAAACAGGTGCATAAAATCAAGTACACAACCATAAAATCTTCATAGACAAACGTGGCACTAGCATAGGATGCCACTTTTGCCACAAGTCAGATTGTGACATTTCTGATATACTAGATCAGGTTCAGGGCCTACACAAAGTAGTTTTATTGCGGTTTTTGCCACGATTCGCAGCACAAACATGACAAAACGTCAATGGGGTTTTATTCTTTGGGCGGCCATGGACCCCACGGGAGCCTCGGACTTTGGGCGGCCGCCCTAAATGGAGCTATGGGGATCCACCTATAAGGTTCACTACATGTAATGCCAAGTTTTGGTTGGAGTGGTGTAAAGAACGTCACCACTGGACTCTGGACTAGTGAAACGTGTTCTCTGGAGTGATGAAGGAATCTGGAGTAGGGGGATCCCAGGAGAACGTTACCTGCCGGAATGTGTAGTACCTACTGTACAATTTGGTAGAGAAGAGATAATGATCTGGGGCGGTCTTGCAAGATTTGGGATAACCCCCTTATATCCAGTGAAGGGTAATGTTAATGCTACAGAATGTAAAGATGTTTAAGACAATTGTATGATACCAACTTTGTGGAAATAGTTTTGGGTTCAACCCTTTCTTGTTCCAGCATGACTGTGCCCCAGTGCACAAAGCGAGGTCCATAAAGACATGGTTGGGTGAGTTTGGTGTGGAAAAACTTGACTGACCCGCACAGAGTCCTGACCTCAACCTCTTCCAATGTCTTTGGATGAATTATAAAGCCGTTTGAGAGCCCGGCCCTCTCCTCCAACATCAGTGCCTGACCTCACAAATGCTCTTTTAGCTAAATGGGCACACATTCCCACAGACACAGTCCAAAATCTTGTGGAAAGCCTTCCCAGAAGAACAGAAGTTGTAAATGTAAAACAAAATTTGTGTTAGGGTTCATGCTCACGTGCGTATTACAGTTCTGTTTTCGTAGCCCGCTGCTGTACCTCTGTATAACTCTGATATCATTCGTAGACATGCTCCATCATATTACTTCTAGGGGAGTATAGTTCTTTACATATGGCACTTGAGGAGTAGACTAAGGAGCTGCACATCCTCAATGCACTGTCGTACAGGCTCTGTCGTGTGAATAAGCCCTTAGGGCATGGCCAGACGTGGCATATTTATGCCGACACTGTCCGCATCAATGCTGCACATAATCTACGTTGCAGATTCCGTTGCGCCTTTGCCTAAAATGTGCAGTAAATTGATGCGGATTAACCATTGCGTATTCAGGTGAAGAGTACATCCTGCTGTCTTTTAAAACATTTCATCTCAGTCTGGCTCTAGACCTAGAAACACATAGGTCCAGCCAAAATGATGAAATATCCTGTTTGTAAAACCAATCCACAACGCAACACACATAACATCTGCGGATTTCATTGTGGAATTTTGAATCTCCATTGAAGTCAATGGAGAAATTCCGCAATAAGTCCGCAACAAGTCCGCTACACGTCCGCAACAGCCAGTGTATGCTGCGGACACCAAATTCTGCACCGCAGCCTATGGTCCGCAGCGGAGTTTTCCGCCACGTGTGCACAAACCTAACTAAAAAGGTGTGGAAACCAATGGAGAAGATGTCCGCTGCGGATTTCTGCAGCGGACTGTCCGCAGCAGAATTCCACGTCTGGCCATGCCCTTATAGTGGGAGCAATTTTTAACTTGACAGTCCCAAGCATCATATGTCACAACAGATTAGGATGATGATGATGATGATGATCAGTATACACTCAGTCTAGACAATTCTTTGTGAGCTAAACAGCCCAGACCCCAGGCTTATGCATTATACTTCCACTGATACTTTGCAACTAACCCTCATTTCAGAGCCTAGACTATTGTAGCAAATTCTCAAACTTAAATTAGGACAATTTTTACGCCTCAAGATGTAAACTATAACGTTTTTATTCACTGACAACAATCAGAGATCATTAAAATGGTGAATAAATTGAAATATAAAGTATATTAGAAACTTGCAGAACTACTCATTATATAATAATTAAACTTATTTACATAGAACCCTGTTTAGTTATTTTTAAAGTGTTTGGCCCATAACCCACTTGCATCCTATACAACTTGTTTTAAGTATTAGGACATATGACGGTATCCTAATTATTTGAGAAGTGCAAACAGAGAAAGATTGATGACTTGTGGCCAAAAAATGAAATATCTTGTATAAAATTATTGTGAATAGTTGTTTTTATGGGAAAAATAACAACGTAAAACTTTAGACCTATTAAAGTTTTCACTGCCAGAGGCACTGAGGCCGGTGATTTTTACACAGCCGAGGAGAATTCAAGATTATCGTTGGACAAAGTTTTCATCTATGATAAATACTATCAAACCTACTCTCCAGTCACACATACAGATAATTCAATATCTGGCTGTTGTGCCAGACTTTACTGCATAATATATAGTGCAATACATAGAACATAAAAAAAGTATAATGAAAAGTATAACAATCGGGTTCCTGAAATCGGAGTTAATGAACTCTGGAGTTCCTCAGTGGACACAATTTTGCAGCAGCCTTTTGCTGAGCCCTGGTGGCCAAACTAACAAAAAAATGTATTTCACAATTCAGTTTAACTTAGGCTAAAAGACTTGAGCAAAATATTTAAAAGTATTTTTAAAGATAGCCTATGAGACAATATTTGCCTATGGCTTTGTCGTATGTCACTGAGGAAAATTACATCAGTAGGACAGGAGAGCTCACAGCAAACTGCAAGCACCACCGCATTGCACAACTGTCCAATTGTCGGAAGAATATTGAAAAAGCGGTAGAATGTGAATTGCTTCAAGAAAATTAAACTTAGATGAATATGTTAAAGAAGGATAAATATAAAATAAAATTGGGATAAAAATGAAGCAAGAAGTATAATAAAATCTAATTTCTCCATCTCACACGCTGGGGCAAATTCCAAAGAAAGTCAATAAAGTGCTGCTGGAACTTTATATCTCCAGCCAGAAAGAACCAGCTATCCTCTATCAGAGGCAACCACATGACACTGAAAACATTGCCTGCAAAGCTCTTTAATTATAATAGGAGTTAATAGGTATCCTGTTGTGACATCACAAGTGGCTGTCAGTCAGATTAGCTGCAGTGACATCATCACAAGTGGGTTTCATTCAGGTAAGTTACTGTGACATCACAAGTGGCTATCATTCAGGTAAGTTACTGTGACATCACATGATATCACTTAGGTACAGTACTATGACATCACTTAGGTACATTACTATGACATCACAAGTGAGATTTATTCAAGTATTCTGCTGTAACATCACAAGTGGTTTTCACTCAGGTATGCTATTGTCACATCACAAGTGGGTTTCATTCAAGTAAGCTATTGTGACAATAAAGTGGTTATTAGTTAGGACAGCTTCTATGACATCATAAGTGGTTTCCACGTAGGTACTGTACACTGCTGTAACATCAGAAGTGGGTTTTAGTCAGGTAAGATGCTTTGACAGCACATGGTTTTATGTCGGATAAGCTGCTGTGACATCACAAGTGGGTGTTACTCAGATAAGCTATTGTGTCATCATATGTGGGCATCACTCGGGTAGGTTACTGTGACATTACAAGCGGAATTCACTCAGGTACGTTACTATGACATCACAACTGAGATTTATTCTGGTATGCTGCTGTGACATCACATGTGGGCATCACTCGGGTAGGTTACTGTGACATTACAAGCGGAATTCACTCAGGTACGTTACTATAACATCAGAACTGAGATTTTTTTCCGGTATGCTGCTGTGACATCGCAAATGAGTTTCAGTCAGGTAGGCTGCTGTAACATCATAAGTGGGTTTCACTCAGGTACACTGCTGTAACATTACAAGTGACTTTCACTCATGTGCGCTGCTAGGACATCACATGTGGGTTTCACATAAGTTATCCACTGTGACCTGATAGGTGTTTTTTTTTCAGGTACAGATGTAACCGTCTTTATCTTGACTTTTAACGCATTAAATGCACAGTGTCACGAAACTTTTTCTGGACTTTTTTAATGGCTTTTCAATGGTTTTTGTTGTGTGACATCACGCTGCAACAAGTTATCACAATCAAGATAAAGATGGCTACATCCGTACACTGCCTTGACATCACAAGTGGGTTTTACTAAGGTAAGCTGCTGTGAAATCACATGGGTTTCACTCAAGTAAGATACTGTGACATTACAAGTGGATTTCAGTGATGTAAGCTTCTGTGACATCATAAGTGGTTTCCACCCAAGTACATTGTTGTTGTTGTTGTTATCATACAAGCGGCTTTAACCCCTTAATGACCGGGCCATTTTGCACGTTAATGACCAAGGATTATTTTTTGTTTTTTCACGGCCGCATTCCAAGAATCGTAACTTTTTTTTTATTACGTCGACATAGCCGTATAAGGGCTTGTTTTTTGCGGGACGAGTTTTATTTTGTAATTGCACAATTTTTAGATGCTTACAATATATTGATTAACTTTTATTAACTTTATTTTAGGAGAGTATTGAAAATAAGCAGCTATTCCAGCATTGATTTTCACGTTATAAATTTACGCCATTTACTATGCAGCGTAAATAACATGTTAACTTTATTCTATGGGTCGGCACGATTACGGAGATACCAAATATGTAAAGGTTTTATATGTTTTCCTACGTTTGCACAATAAAAAATTACTTGTTTTTGCATCGCCGCGTTCCAAGAGCCGTCATTTTTTTTTCAGTCGATGTGGTCGTATGTGGGCTTGATTTTTGCGGGCCAAGGTGTAGTTTTCATTAGTACTATTTTGGGGTACATAGGACTTATAGATTAAGTTTTATTTTATTTTTTATGGGGGGAATGGGAGAAAAGAGAGAATTTTGCCGTTTTTTTTGGACGCCGTTCATCCGGCGGTTTAATTAATGTGTTCATTTTATTGGTCAAGTTGTTACGATCGCGGAGATACCATATATGTGTATGTGTGATTTGTTTTGACACTTTTACTGAATAAAACCACTTTTTGGGCAAAAAAAGTAGTTTTCTTTGATTTTGACTGTAATAATTGTTGTTTTTTTTTCAACAAACTTTATTTAACTGATTGACATTTTTTTTTTTAAGTCCCACCAGGGGACTTCACTATGCGATGTGCCGATCGCATATATAATGCTTTGGTATACTTAGTATACCAAAGCATTATTGCCTGTCAGTGTAAAACTTTTTACTGTGACATCACGAGCAGATTTTTCCCTCAGACATGCTACTGTGACATCGCAAGCTGTGACATCACAAGTGAGGTTTTTTTTAATTATTTCTTTTTTATGCTTGAATACATACAAAGAAGTGAGTTTCAGCCAGGTAACCTGCTGTAACATTACAAGTGGGTTTCCCTTAGGTAGAATGCTGTGACATCACAAGTGGGGTTTACACAAGTAAGCTACTGTGACATTACAAGTGGGTTTCACTCAGGTAGGCTGCTGTGACATCAGAAGGGGTTTTCATTCAGTTACACTGCTGTAACATCACAAGTAGGTTTCACTCAGGTACTCTCTTGTGACATCACAAATGGGTTTCACTCAGGTAAGCTACACTGACATCAGAAGTGGGTCACTGAGGTACATTGCAATGACATCACAACTGGGTTTCATCAGGTACACTGCTGTGACATCACAAGTGTGTTTCAGTCTGGTTAGCTGCTGTGACGTTACAAGTGATTAATTATCACTCAGGTAGGCTGCTGTGACATCACAAGTGGGTTTCACTCTGGTTTACTACTGTGACATTACAAGTGAGTTTCACTCTGCTTTGCTACGGTCATATCACTATCGAGTTTCACTCAGGTACACTACTATGACACTACAAGTGGGTTTCACTTATGTACACTACTATGACACCACAAGTGGATTTTAGGCAGCTACTGTGACATCACAATTCGATTTCACGAATGTGACAGATAATTTCAACCAGGCTACAAAACACAGATAGAGATATACACCGTGTTCCAAATTATTATGCACATTGGATTTAAGTGTCATAAACATTTAATTATTAGTTTTTCAATTAAACTCATGGATGGTATTGTGTCTTAGGGCTCTTTGGATCATTGTAATCAATCTCAGACACCACATTATTAAGCAGGCCACAGGTTTCAAGCAATATGGGAAAGAAAAAGGATCTCTCTGCTGCCAAAAAGCGTGAAATTGTGCAATACCTTGGACAAGGTATGAAAACATTGGATATTTCACAAAAACTTAAGCGTGATCATCGTACTGTGAAAAGATTTGTGGCTGATTCAGAGCACAGACGGGTTCGTTCAGATAAAGGCATAATGAGGAAGGTTTCTGCCAGACAAATTAATAGGATTAGGAGAGCAGCTGCTAAAATGCCATTGCAAAGCAGCAAACAGGTATTTGAAGCCGCTGGTGCCTCTGGAGTCCCGCAATCCTCAAGGTGTAGGAGCCTCCAGAGGTTTGCAAGTGTGCATAAAGCTATTATTCGGCCACCCCTAAACAATGCTCACAAGCAGAAACGGTTGCAGTGGGCTCAGAAATACATGAAGACTAATTTTCAAACCGTGTTGTTTACTGATGAGTGCCGTGCAACCCTGGATGGTCCAGATGGATGGAGTAGTGGATGGTTGGTGAATGGCCACCATGTCCCAACAAGGCTGCGACGTCAGCAAGGAGGTGGCGGAGACATGTTTTCGGCTGGAATCATGGGGAGAGTGCTGGTAGGCACCTTTAGGGTCCCTGACAGTGTAAAAATGACCTCTGCAAAGTACGTAGAGCTTATGACTGACCACTTTCTTCCGTGGTACAAAAAGAAGAACCGTGCCTTCCGTAGCAAAATTATCTTCATGCGTGACAAAGCACCATCTCATACTGCAAAGAATACCTCTGTGTCATTGGCTGCTATGGGCATAAAAGGAGAGAAACTCATGGGGTGGCCCCCATGTTCCCCTGACCTCAACCCTATTGAGAACCTTTGGAGCATCCTCAAGCAAAATATCTATGAGGATGGGAGACAGTTCACATCAAAACAGAAGCTCTGGGAGGCTATTCTGACATCCTGCAAAGATATTCAAGCAGAAACTGTCCAAATACTCACAAATTCAATGGATGCAAGAATTGTGAAGGTGATATCAAAGAAGCGGTCCTATGTTAACATGTAACTTGGCCTGTTAAGTTTTTTTTGATTGAAAGAGCTTTTGATTTCTGTAAACATGACCTCCTGATGCTGCAAATTCAACAAATTACCATTTTAGTTATCTTTACAACCTTTAAAATGTTTTGATTTCTGTTGTGCATAATAATTTGAAACAGTGCATTTTGAGTTTTTTACTTCTAAAAGCTTTAAGCCTTTTCTGTAAATTCCAACTTGCGCCAATTTTATTTTTTCCTTGTGTTTTTTGTTTATAGTTTTATTTATAATTTTTGTTCGTATATTCACTATTTTTCATTTACAGTTTATTTTCTACATGTATTCCTCTCTGGTGAATTTTTATGAAGAATTATCTGATTCCTTCCTGTCTGCCGTTGATTCCATCTATCACACTTTGGCCGTTTTTCATCATCATATTGTTTGATAATATATTTTTCACAATTATTCTCTATATATGTCTTCTGTATGTATCTACACTATATTCACTGTAGTACTATTTTTTTGTACTGAATTTGTATGTTGTTGCATTGTTTTATGCATCCTATCATCACTTTTTTACATATACATTTTTTTCTTATTATTTTTTATGCAGTAATTTATCACTTATTTTTATTTCTTGTGTAGGACATATTACTTTCACTCCTTGTGACTTTTTTGTCACCCTATTTAGCTGTGTGCTGTGTCACTTCGTTTTATTTTTACTTTTGCGAGAGGGTGGCCTTCCAGGTGTCCCTTCTCCTAGAGTTATTCTTTATCACGCTTGTATATCTATGTGTATCATATATGGATTATAATAGTATTATATGTTATATATGTTTATATTCCTAAACTGCTTATGTATACATCATGCCATATGTTATCTTACTATATATACCGTACGGTGACATCTCATAGCCATAATAAAAGTAAGGATAGATTATCTTGGCATATCTTTGTTCCTATGTCTTTGTTCTACCAGCTAGTTTAGTCCTCTATTGGCGCTTAGAATTACCCCTTTCTTTTTGAGTAATATGTATGGTATTTTAGGCCCTTCTATTACTAATATAGGCCATTCAGTTTTCTATAATATATTGCATGTGATTTTTATATATTTTTATGGAATATAACATTCTGTGTACCTATATGCTTAATTATATATGTTTATCTGTATATATTTTTAAGCTTCATTATATACTTGGCGATTATGACACACATTTGTGTCATATACTGTATATATCTCTAGCGGCATTTTCCGTACTATCACAGATACCGTGCATGCGCTGTGTGCGCTCCATCTTCGGGTTCTGCTTTCGCGTCAGTGCTTACGTCACTACATGTTACGTCGCCACGTGGCCGCACGACGCTCCGTTGATGCGGCTCATGCAACATGCTGGTCTCGCGACGATTTGTCTGTATGCACAGGTGAGGAATATTTTTCTAGTCATTACCTTCCCTATAATACCCCTCGGTTTTTACTAATATTTAGCATCCTGACGAAGCCAATCCCTTTTGGCGCAAAGCGCGTCAAGGTCTTTTCTGTGCCCATCCACACCGGCACTTGTCACTATTTTCATCATGTCTCAGGGTATGTAAGTTTTTTTGACGTATTTATGGGGGTTTTGCCTATTATCCCTTGCTATTATTGTCTTATTTTTGACCTACACTTTTATGCCAGGGATCTGACATTTATTCGTCAGTATCGTTCTGGCGTGAATTTGCGTTTTCTACGCTACCTACCCTGTACGTCATTTTCCATCAATAGCCCACACACTCTTTACTGTCTTTGTGTGTGGGTGTTTATGGAATATTGGCATTACCTACATAACTGGGTTTTTGCTTGTTATTATAGTGCCTCTGTGGTGTTTGTGGGTGCTTGTACTGTATACCACATGGCATATTTTCCATCTTGCCCTTGCTGTGTCTGTCTAAATGATGGTCCTTTTTTTAAACTGCTTTATTACCATGTATTGTATTTTGACGATTATATATTAAAGATTTACTATTTTTTGCTATATTTGGGCTGGTGTGCTCTTCTCGTGTTTGTGTATAGGTTGTCTACTTGTCATCTAAGAAGCCCCTTTTCTATTGCTTTTTGTAAGAGGTATTTTGTAGGTTGTGTCCTTATAATACAACAACACAGATATAAACAGAGTCTTATTGTCGGGAAGCCCTTGTCCAAAGCGGACCACCACTTTACGTATTTACTTTTTGTTTTGCCAAATAAGTTGCTTGACAGTTACATGACACAAAATATATGTTCTGAAGCTATTAGGGTATGTTCACACTGAGTGTTTTCAGCCGTTTTTCGTGCCGTAAACGTCCCGAAAAACGGCTGAAAAATCGGAAGCAGAACGCCTCCAAACATCTGCCCATTGATTTCAATTGGAAAAACTACGTTCTGTTCCGACGGGCTGTTTTTTTTCACGGCCGTTTTTTTTAAACGTGAAAAAGAAATGCATGTCACTTTTTCAGACGTTTTTGGAGCCGTTTTTCATAGATTATAGAAAAACAGCTCCAAAAACGGGCGTAAAAAAAAGGGCGTGAAAAACGCGAGTGGCTTAAAAAACGTCTGAAAATCAGGAGCTGTTTTCCCTTGAGAACAGCTCTGTATTTTCAGACGTTTTTGAGTTTGTGTGTGCACATACCCTTACAGTACAGCATTAACAAAATTGCCACATTTTATTGTTTGTTTACTTTTCTTTATCACAAGATTTCTGTTCATCCCTCCGGGACTCAGAAAGGGGCTAAAACAACAGCAGAGAGCCCAGACCTGTTAAGTACAGTGGGTCTCATGAGCTTACCTCCCAACCGTCCCAAATTCAGCGGGACAGTCCTGGATTCTGGGCAGTGTCCCGCTGTCCCGGTCAAATGGTGATATGTCCTGGTTTCAACTGTATCTGCGTCCTCAGGACGCAGATACAGTGGAAAGTAATGGTGGAGCAGGGTGCTCCCTGCTTCACCATTCACTATGTGCAGCCGGCCATGAGCGGCTAGGCACAGACAGGTGCGTTGCAGTGACTTCATAGCGCCTGTCTGTGCCGAGCCACTCATAGCGCAGAGCGGATGAGCAGGAGGTTCTCCTCCAGTAGTCATGGAAACGGGAATAGATGTGTAACTTTTTTTTTATTAGGCACTACTGTATGGTGGCAGCTAAGGGGGTATTATACTGTATGAGGGGGCCTGTGGCGGCATTATACTGTATAGGGGCAGCTAAGGGGGCATTATACTGTATGGGGGCAGCTATGGGGGCATTATACTGTATGAGGGCGGATAAGGGGGCATTATACTGTATGGGGACAGCTTGGTAGGCATTATATTTTATGGGGACAGCTATGGGGCAATTACACAGTATGGGGCAGCTGTGGGGGCATTATACTGAATGAGTGCAGCTGTGGGGGCATTATATTGTATGGGGTGGCAATGGGGCATTAAACTATGAGTTCAGCTATGGTGCATTATACTGTATGGGGGCATCTGTGAGGGCACTATACTGTTGGGGGGCATCTATGTGGGCATTTTACTGTAGGAGGACATCTATGGGCATTATACTGTATGGGGATAGCTAAGGGGGCTCTATACTGTACCGGCTGCTGTGGGGAAATTATACTGTATGGGGCAGCTATGGGTCATTATACTCTATGGGGGCATTTGTGTGGGCATTATATTGTAGTGGGGCATTATACTGTATGGGGGCATCTGCATGGGCATTATGCTGTATGGGGCAGCTGAGGGGGCTTTATACTGTATGGGAGCATTATACTGTATAGGGGCAGCTATAAGGCATTAAACTGTATAAGGGCATCTATGGGGCATTATACTGTATGGGGCAGCTAAGGGGCATTATACTGTATGGGGACACCTGTGGGGGCATTATACTGTATGGGTGCAGCTAAGGGGGCATTATACTGTATGAGGGCGGATAAGGGGGCATTATTCTGTATGGGGGCACTGTACTATATGGGGGCAGCTGTGGGGACATTATACTGTATGGGGGCATCTGGGTAGGCATTATACTGTATGGGGACAGCTGTGGGACCATTACACTGTATTGGGCAGCTGTGGGGGCATTTTACTGAATGAGTGCAGCTGTGGGAGAATTTTATTGTATTGGGCGGCTATGGGGCATTATACTGTATGGGGGCATTATAATGTTGGGGGCATCTGTGGGGGCATTTTACTGTATGGAGGCATCTATGGGCATTATAATATTGGGGGCATCTGTGTGGGCATTATACTGTATGGGGGCAGCTGTGGGGGTATTGTACTGTATGGAAGCATTATACTGTATAAGGGCAGCTATGGGGCGTTAAACTGTATGGGAGCATTATTCTGTATGGGGATAGCTATGGGATAGCATTATACTGTGTGGGGAACTATACTGTGTGGAGGCCACTATGGGGTCATTAAACTGTGTGGAGGGCACTTGTGGGGGTATTATACTGAATGAGTGCAGCTGTGGGGGCATTATATTGTATGGGGCGGCTATGAGGCATTATACTGTATGGGCCTGGCTATGGGGCAATATACTGTATGGGGACAGCTGGGTAGGCATTATATTTTATGGGGACAGCTGTGGGGCCATTACACTGTATGGGGCAGCTGTGGGGGCATTATACTGAATGACTGCAGCTGTGGGGGCATTATATTGTATGGGGTGGCAATGGGGCATTAAACTATGAGTTCAGCTATGGTGTATTATACTGTATGGGGGCATTATACTGTTGGGGGGCATCTATGTGGGCATGTTATTGTAGGGGGACATCTATGGGCATTATACTGTATGGGGACAACTAAGGGGGCTCTATACTGTACCTGCTGCTGTGGGGAAATTATACTGTATGGGGCAGCTATAAGTCATTATACTGTATGGGGGCATTTATGTGGGCATTATACTGTATTGGGGCATTATACTGTATGGGGGCATCTGCTTGGGCAGTATACTGTATGGGGCAGCTGAGGGGGCATTATACTGTACCGGAGTATTATACTGTATAGTGGCAGCTATAAGGCATTAAACTGTATAAGTGTATCTAAGGGGCTTTATACTGTATGGGCAGCTAAGGGGGCATTATACTGTATGGGGGCATTATACAGTATGGGGGAATTTAAGGGGGCATTATACTGTATGAGGGCGCATAAGCGGGCATTATTCTGTATGGGGGCACTGTACTGTATGGGGCAGCTGTGGGGGCGTTATACTGTCTGGGGGCATCTGGTAGGCATTATACTTTATGGGGACAGCTGTGGGGCCGTTACACTGTATTGAGCAGCTGTGGGGGCATTTTACTGAATGAGTGCAGCTGTGGGGGAATTATATTGTATTGGGCAGCTATGGGGCATTATACTGTATGGGGGCATTATAATGTTGGGGGCATCTGTGGGGGCTTTTTACTGTATGGAGGCATCTATGGGCATTATAATATTGGGGCATCTGTGTGGGCATTATACTGTATGGGGGCAGCTGTGGGGGTATTGTACTGTATGGAAGCATTATACTGTATAAGGGCAGCTATGGGGTATTAAACTGTATGGGAGCATTATTCTGTATGGGGATAGCTATGGGATAGCATTATACTGTGTGGCGGGCACTTTGGGGAACTATACTGTGTGGAGGCCACTATGGGGTCATTAAACTGTGTGGAGGGCACTTGTGGGGGCATTATACTGAATGAGTGCAGCTGTGGGGGCATTATATTGTATGGGGTGGCTATGAGGCATTATACTGTATGGGCATGGCTATGGGGCAATATATTGTATGGGGACAGCTGAGTAGGCATTATATTTTATGGGGACAGCTGTGGGGCCATTACACTGTATGGGACAGCTGTGGGGGCATTATACTGAATGACTGCAGCTGTGGGGGCATTATATTGTATGGGGTGGCAATGGGGCATTAAACTATGAGTTCAGCTATGGTGCATTATACTGTATGGGGGCATCTGTGGGGGCATTATACTGTTGGGGGGCATCTATGTGGGCATTTTACTGTAGGGGGACAACTATGGGCATTATACTGTATGGGGACAACTTAGGGGGCTCTATACTGTACCGGCTGTTGTGGGGAAATTATACTGTATGGGGCAGCTATGGGTCATTATACTGTATGGGGGCATTTGTGTGGGCATTATACTGTATTGGGGCATTATACTGTATGGGGGCATCTGCTTGGGCATTATACTGTATGGCGCAGCTGAGGGGGCATTATACTGTACGGGAGCATTATACTGTATAGGGGCAGCTATAAGGCATTAAACTGTGTAAGTGTATCTATGGGGCTTTATACTGTGTGGGGCAGCTAAGGGGGCATTATACTGTATGGTGGCATTATACAGTATGGGGGAATTTAAGGGGGCATTATACTGTATGAGGGCGGGTAAGCGGGCATTATTCTGTATGGGGGCACTGTACTGTATGGGGCAACTGTGGGGGCATTATACTGTATGGGGGCATCTGGGTAGGCATTATACTTTATGGGGACAGCTGTGGGGCCATTACACTGCATTGAGCAGCTGTGGGGGCATTTTACTGAATGAGTGCAGCTGTGGGGGAATTATATTGTATGGGGCGGCTATGGGGCATTATACTGTATGGGGGCATTATAATGTTGGGGGCATCTGTGGGGGCTTTTTACTGTATGGAGGCATCTATGGGCATTATAATATTGGGGGCATCTGTGTGGGCATTATACTGTATGGGGGCAGCTGTGGGGGTATTGTACTGTATGGAAGCATTATACTGTATAAGGGCAGCTATGGGGCATTAAACTGTATGGGAGCATTATTCTGTATGGGGATAGCTATGGGATAGCATTATACGGTGTGGTGGGCACTTTGGGGGAACTATACTGTGTGGAGGACACTATGGGGTCATTAAATGGTGTGGAGGGCACTTGTGGGGGCATTATACTGTATGGACGTGGCTATGTTGCATTATACTGTGTGGGGCATCTGTGTGGGCATTTTACTGTATGGGGCATCTATGGGACGTTATACTTTATTGGAGCAGCTAAGGGGGTATTATACTGTATGGGGCAGCTGTGAGGGCATTTTACTGTATGGGGCATTTTACTGTATGGGCATCTGTGGGGCTTTATACTTTATGGGGGCATCTGTGGGGCATTATACTATGTGAGAGGCACTTTGGGGCATTATACTGTGTGGGGGAAATTATACTATGTGGAGGCCACTATGCGGTAATTAAACTGTGTGGGGGCACCTTTGGGGGCATTATACCGTATGGGGCAGCTAAGGGGCATTATACTGTATGGGGCAGCTAAGGGAGCATTATAATGTATGGGGTAGCTGTGGGGCATTAAACTGTATGGGGGCAGCTATGGGGCATTATACTGTATGGGGGCATCTGTGTGGGCATTATTCTGTATTGGGACATTATACTGTATTGGGGCAGCTGTGGGTCATTATACTGTATGGGGGGCATCTATGGGCATTATACTATATGGGGGCATCTATGGGTCATTATAATGTGTGGCGGACACTTGGGCGGAGTGTGGAGGCCACTATAGGGTCATTAACCCCTTCCCTCTTTGGCCACTTTTGACCTTCCTGATAGAGCCTCAATTTTCAAATCTGACGTGTTTCACTTTATGTGGTAATAACATCGGAATGCTTTTACCCATCCTAGCGATTCTGAGAATGTTTTCTCGTGAGTCATTGGACTTTATGTTACTGGCAAAATTTGCTCAATACATTCAGTATTTAATTGTGAAAAACACCAACATTTTGCGAAAAATTAAAAAAATTTGAATTTTTCTCAATTTAAATGTATCTGCTTGTAAGACAAATCGTAATACCACATAAAATTGTTGCCAATTAACATCGCCCATATGTCTACTTTAGATTGGCATCATATTTTTGAACATCCTTTTATTTTTCTAGGACGTTACAAGGCTTAGAACTTTAGCAGCAAATTCTCATATTTTCAAGAAAATTTCAAAAGGCTATTTTTTCAGGGACCAGTTCAGTTGTGAAGTAGCTTTTAGGGCCTTATATATTAGAAACCCTCAATAACTCACCCCATTTTTATAACTTCACCCATCAAAGTATGCAAAACAGCATTTAGAAAGTTTCTTAACCCCTTAGACGTTTCACAGGAATTAAAGCATTTACAAATGTAATTTTTTTTGCAGAAATTCATTTTTAATCCATTCCAGAAAGTTTTACCAGAGAAATGCAACTCAATATTTATTGCCCTGATTCTGCAGTTTTAGGAAATATCCCACATGTGGCCCTAGCGTGCTACTGGACTGAAGCACAGACCTCAGAAGCAAAGGAGCACCTAGTGGATTATGAGGCCTCCTTTTTTATTAGAATATATTTTGGACACCATGTCAGGTTTGCAGGGCTCTTGCGGTGCCAAAACAGTGAAAATCCCCCAAAAGTGACCCCATTTGGGAAACTACACCCCTCAAGGAAATTATCTAGAAGTATAGTGAGCATTTTGACACCACAGGTTTATTGCAGAAATTATTGAAAATAGGCCGTGAAAATTAAAATCAACATTTTTTCAAAGAAAATGTTGGTTTAGCTAATTTTTTCTAATTTTCACGAGGACTAAAGGGGAAAAAGCACCACAACATTTGTAAAGCAATTTATCCCGAGTAAAACAATACCCCACATGTGGTCATAAATGGCTGTTTGGACACACGGCAGGGCTTAGAAGGGAAAGAGTGCCATTTGGCTTTTGGAGCTCAAATTTAGCAGGAATGGTTTGTAGAGGCCATATTGCATTTGCAAAGCCCCTGAGGGACCAAAACAGTGAAAACGCGCAAAGAGTGATGCCATTTCTGAAACAACACCCCTTGAGGACTTTATCTAGGGGTGTAGTGAGCATTTTGACCTCACAGGTGTTTCATAAAATTTATTAGAATTGGGCAGTGAAAATAAAAACAATCCCTTTTCCTCAATACCACGTAGCTTTAGTTTAAAATGTAAAACTTTTTCAACAAATTAAGGAAAAAAATAACCCCAAAATTTGTAAAGCAATTTCTCCCGAGTACGGCAATAACCCATATGTGGTCATAAACTGTTGTTTGGATACACGCCGGGGCTCAGAAGGGAAGGAACGCCATTTTGCTTTTTGAATGCAGATTTTGTTGGATTGGTTTCTAGGCGCTATGTCGCATTTGCAATTCCCTTGTGGGAACAAAACAGTGGAAACCCCCCAGAAGTGACCCCATTTTGGAAACGACACCCCTCAAGGTATTCACCTAGTGGTGTAGTGAGCATGTTAACCACGCAGGTGTTTTGCAGAAATTAGTGTGCCCTCGATGTTGCAGAGTGAAAATTTGATTTTTTTCCATAGATATGCCAATATGTAGCGCCCAGCTTGTGCCACCATAACAAGACAGCTCTCTAATTATTATGCTGTGTTTTCCGGTTTTAGAATCACCCTACATGTGGCCCTAATCTTTTGCCTGGACATTCGACAGGGCTCAGGAGTCAAAGAGTACCATGTAAAATTGAGGCCTAATTTGGCGACTTACAAAGTGTTGGTTCACAATTACAGGGCTCTGATGTGAAATAATAAAAAACCCTGAGAAGTGACCCCATTTTGGAAACTACACCCATCAAGGCATTTATTAAGGGGTGTAGTGAGCATTTTCACCCCACAGGTCTTTTGCATTAATGAATGCGCTGCGGATGGTGCAAAGTAAAAATAACATTTTTTTCCCTAGATATGCCATTTCAGTGGCAAATATGTCGTGCCCAGCTTGTGCCACGGGGACAGACACACCAAAAATTGTTAAAAGGATTCTCCTGGGCATGGCGATGCCATATATGTGGAAGTAAACAGCTGTTTGGGCACGCTGTAGGGTTCAGAGGGGAGGGATCGCCATTTGGCTTTTGGAGCGTGGATTTTGCTTGGTAGTAGTTTTGTTTGGAGTATTACTGGTATTTTAGTTTATAATGTGGGGCATATGTAAGCTGGGTGGAGTAAATCAGGGGCATAGTCAGGTGGTATAATAATGGGGTAAACAATAAAATAATCAATAGATGTGTGTTACGCTGTGCTCAATCCTTTCTGCACAGGCCGGTGTCACACTGATAAATGTCCTTCCTTGTCCACCTTTTGGTCCACAATCGGCACTTTTGGAGTTTGGGGAATTTTGCTGGGAAGTGTTGTCCCGGTATAATACGGACACCCTCGCTTCCAGCAGATATGTTTGGGTCCTCCCCTTCCTGGTTCCCTAATTTTAGGGCCTTGATAATTCGCCTCAGAAGAAATGTTCCCCTCGGGTTGGCACAACTGCATATTTTTTATTTCCTGGCTTATTGGAGCCTTAACTAATTTTATTTTTTCATAGACGTAGTGGTATGAGGGCTGTTTTTTTTGCGGGACGAGCTGTAGTTTTGTATTCGTACCATTTTGGGGTACATGCGACTTTTTTATCAGTTATCCTATTTTTTGGGAGGCCAGGTGATAAAAAAAACTGCAATTCTGACATAATTTTTTCGTAATTTTTTTATACAGCGGTCACCATGCGTTATAAATTACATGTTACCTTTATTCTGCGGGTCAGTCCGATTCCGCTTATACCAAATTTAGAGCACTTTTTTATGTTTTACAACTTTTTGCACAATAAAATTACTTTTGTAAAAAGAATGTATTTTTTCTGTCGCCATGTTGTGAAAACCGTAAAGTTTTAATTTTTTTGTTGACGGAGCCGTATGAGGGCTTGATTTTTGCGAAACGAGCTATCGTTTTTATAGGTACGATTTTTGGATACATGCAACTTTTTGATCACTTTTTAATATATATATAAATATATATATTTTTTCAGTTTTTTTATACTTTTTTTTAAGTCCCACTAGGGGACTTGAGGGTACAACTGTCTGTTTTTTTTTTTTCTAATACATTGCACTACCTGTGTAGTGCAATGTATTAGATCTGCCAGTCATTCGCTAACAGCAAGCTGATCAGGCTTCGCCTCCCGGCAGGGCCTAATCGGCTTCCGTAATGACAGAGCAGGAGGCCATTCTTAGGCCTCCTGTTGCCATAGCAGTAGTCGGCAGCCCTGATTGCATGGCAGGGCTGTTGATCTGCTAGCAACCTCTGAGATGCAGCGATCGCTTTCGATCGCTGCATCTAAGGGGTTAAGGGCAAGGATCGGAGCTAGCTCCGATTCCTGCCATTACAGGTGGATGTCAGCTGTAACATACAGCTGACATCCACCGCTGATGATGCCGGCTCAGCTCCTGAGCTGACGCCATCTTGCCGTCAGCTATGCAAGTCTTTCAGGCCCCGCCTCCGGGTGGGGCCTGAACAGCTTCCGTTCTAGGCAGACCGGGAAGCCAGTATTAGGCCTCCGATTGCCATTGCAGCCACCGGAACAACGGCAATTTCGTTGCTGGGGTGCCGGTGAGCAGCAAACACCTTAAATGCAGCGATCGCTGTTGACCGCTGCATTTAAGGGGTTAATGGTGGGGATTGAAGCTAATTTCAGTCCCCACCATTACAGCCAGATGTCAGCTGTAATACACCGCTGACATCCGGGGATGATGGCACCAACTCAGCTTCTGAGTCGGTGACATGCATTTGTTGTATGGATACCACAAAATGCGGGAAGCACAAGCTTTTCATGACGTATCCATACTGCAAATGTCAGGAAGGTGTTAAACAGTGTGGGGGCCACTATATGGTCATTATACTGTGTGGAGGGTACTTGGGGGAATTATACTGTGTGGCGGGTACTTGGGGGAATTATACTATTTGGAGGCCACTATGGGGACATTAAACTGTGTGGAGGTTCTATTATACTATGGGGAGGCACTATGGGAGCATGATCGGGAATTGATAAACTGGTGACAGATCCTCTTTAACTGGGTTTGTATGGGTGAAGATTGTGCAGGGTTAGGGTATGTTCACACGCTAGCTGTCATTTACGGCTGAAATGACAGCCTGTTTTCAGAAGAAAACAGTTGCGTCGTTTCAGCCGTAAATGCTCCTCCTCGTAATATACGAGGCGTCTGTGACGCTCGTATATCTTGAGCTGCTCTTCATTGAGTTCAATGAAGAACAGCTCAAATTACGTTGCAAAGAAGTGTCCTGCACTTCTTTGCCGAAGCAGTCAATTTACGCTTCGTCGTTTGACAGCTGTCAAACAACGACGCGTAAATGACAGGTCGTCTGCACAGTACGTCGGCAAACCCATTCAAATGAATGGGCAGATGTTTGCCGACGTATTGGAGCCCTATTTTCAGGCGTAAAACGAGGCATAATACGCCTCGTTTACGCCTGAAAATAGGTCGTGTGAACCCAGCCTCAGAAGCATGGCTTAAAAGGAGAAAAATTTGATCTATTGTCCCTCTTTGCAATACTTGAAACTTGGGAGGTATGCTCATGAGGACAATTTTTGCCACCTCAGTCCATCTGAGTTATTTGTCCCGTTGCAGATATCAGTGATGTAAGGTTATAGTAACACTAAGGGTATGTTCACACGCAGAAGCAAAATATTGTCTGAAATTACGGAGCTGTGAGCTGTGAGATGTACTTCTTTTTCGCGGGCGTCTTTTTACGCGCCTTCTTTTGACAGCGACGCGTAAAATTACAGCTCGTGGGAACAGAACATCGTAAAACCCATTGAAAGCAATGGGCAGATGTTTGTAGGCGTAATGGAGCCGTTTTTCAGGCGTAATTCGAGGCGTAAAATGCCCAAATTATGTCTGAAAACAGTGCATGTGAATATACCCTAAGAATGCAATCTGCTAAAGGAAAAGTAGATATTATGCATTTAGGAACCAATCATGTCACTTGCATTTTCCAATCTGCATTAGAAATCAGCGCTTTAATCTATGTAACTGCATTTTAGCTAACATGAGTGATATGTAGAATTTACTTACGTAAAGGTGTCTGTCAACATTTGACAATTGTCTTTTGCTGCCATCTTGTGGCTACTAGTGTGATTACAATCAATGTAGACCAGTAGGAGCAGTAGTGGTAATTCATCCCTCAGATGGTGAAACTTTTTCATACATTTCCATCTTCTTCAGCAATGTTTTTACAAAATATAATTCTGCTCAATATTATACAGAATTATAATCATCAAATAGCAATAGATGGAGAGATAGTATATAGAATCAGTGGTAATGTGCAGCGCAATAAGCAATCAGGGGGGCCAGAGGTAGGGTCACTACAGTAATGATGCTGAGGTTAGTAAATGAGCAATGTTAGCAGATATTGAAGAACTGTATTTTCATCTCTCTATTCTTTTGATTTGACTTTGCCTTTGCTCTTAAAGCCTATGTACACATTTGAAAAGGTTATTAATGTCTATCAATGTGTTTGGTGCGACTTTCTAATTACTTTTTATTGAAAATTCTTTTTACTTTTTGAGATACAGCTCCTTTGTATCCTGTATATAGAGCAGCTGTATCTTGTGCTGGGGTCAGCAGCACTGACGGGTTAAGTGCCAGCGGGTTCTGCAAGACTCTGACATGCAGGATCCACCTATTATCGATCACATCTAAGTTATGAACTTAGATGTGATCGGTAACTGCTCAATCCTGCGAGGACCAGTTGTCACTGAACCCATCAGTCCCACTGACCTGACAGATACAGCTGCTCTGTATACACTATACAAAGCAGCTGTATCTCAAAAAGTAACCCCTCTTCGAAATCTGTCGTAAATATATATACGGCGCACGTCGAGTGTGGGAGTCTGGAGCAGGTTCACAGGCTGAGCCCGCTCCATAGAACGAGTGTGTTGGCTGTAACACTGTTACAGCCAACACTTCCGGGTAACGAGCGGAATCCCGCTCGAAAGCTATCCCGCTCGTTTAACCCGTTAAATGCCGTAGTCAATAGCGACCTAGGCATTTAAATGACTAAAAACAACGTTCCAACGGCCCCATCGTGGCGTGGCCCCCTCGTGTTGCCAACCATCAGCACCCTGTGATTTCATCTCAAGCGGACCAATGCAGCGTTACATGGGGCCGACCCTGTTTCTAACCGCTTAGATACCGAGGTCACTATTGACCGCTGCATCTAAGGGGTTAAATGAGCGGGATCCCTCTTGTTACACTGAAGTGTCAGCTGTAAGATACTTCATACTCCCCCACCCGACTTCCGCTGTATATATATGGCGGATGTCGGGAAGGGGTTAATACGGTGAATTCTACTGTATTCAATTATTTTGTGTTCAAGAATTGTAATAAATGACTGTAAAGACTTCCTGTTTGCCAGTATCGCTGTTCGCGTACAGTATTCAGCATGACTTCTGTTTATAGCACCGCTGACTTATAATGAGGTCCGTCAGTTTTCATAAACGTTTTCATTGTTTTGATGAGAAGCTTAGTGCTGCATGAAGCATTATAATGTCTGTCAAATCTGATCAAATTTGCAATACAAATGAGCCTCCAACTCAAATATGAGCATAGCCTTATACCTAGCAAGAGTATTAGTAAGTATTACCTCCCTTTCTCACCCTGTAAATGAGATAATACTGCCTCACATTGGAGGTATTTTTCTTTCCCTGGCTAAGGCCTCTTTCAAACAAACGTAATACAGGTGTTTCTTTTGCTCCCGTATTATGAACGCAACACCCGGACCTCCGGTTTATGTGAACCGGAGTTAAAGCGCCATAGAAGCCAGTGATGCTCTAACTACAGTCCTGATGAACCGCGGGGAGGTCCGGTTGTTGTGCCTTTAATACGGGCGTAAAAAAACAACCGTATTAACGTTTGTTTGAAAGTGGCCTGACAAAATAGTAGTTCTGTAGAGTTAGGGTATGTTCAAACGTAGTGACCAAAAACGTCTGAAAATACGGAGCTGTTTTCAAGGGAAAACAGCTCCTGATTTTCAGACTTTTTTTGAGCAACTCGCGTTTTTCGCAGCGTTTTCGCTGCGTTTTTTACGTCTGTTTTTGGAGCTGTTTTCAATAAAGTCTATGAAAAACGGCTCCAAAAACGTCCCAAGAAGTGTCCTGCACTTCTTTTGACGAGCCGTCATTTTACGTGCCGTCTTTTGGCAGCGATGCGTAAAATAACGGCTCGTGGGAACAGAACATCGTAAAACCCATTGCAGGCAATGTGCAGATGTTTGTAGGCGTATTAGGGTCATTTTTTCAGGCTTAATTCGAGGCTTAAAACACCCGAATTACGTCTGAAAATAGGCCGTGTGAACATACCCTTAGGGTCCATTCACATGTTGCATTTGAGGTGCATTTCGAACAGCATAAAAAAACATCTGAAAACTGCATGTGTTTTTACCGCGATTTCGTGCGTTTTTCAATGCAGATGCGTCTTGTTTTTTTACTGTAACCGCATTGAAAAACGCATCATTTCGTAGTTAAAATGCATGTACTTTTCATATGTTTTTGTTTTTTTTGCGGTTATAACTGCACCTTAACTGCAATGTGTGAATGAACCATTAGGCCTTGTTCACACTACATTATTTTGTATGTATTTTTTAAGCCAAAACCAGGAACGGAACCTAAAACAAAGAAATATGTGATGGAAGGGCTCAAAATATTTCCTCTCCTGGATCCAATTCTGGTTTTGGCTTAAAAAAACGTATGCAAAGTCTGCAGAAAATTGGCACCGTGTGTGAACAGGGCCTTAGGCTGGGTTCCCACACAGCGTAAACACTGCAGAATTTCCGCAACAGAGTTCGGTTGCAGAAATTCCGCAGAATTTACAGAAGCAGCAAAGTGGAGGAGATTTCTGCAAATCTTATCCACACGCTACGAAAAAAACAGCAGAAAGGTTTTGCGGAAAGTTTTCTGTGGTGCGACTTTGAAATCTGCAGCATGTCAATATATGCTGCATATTCTGTGCGGAGATGCTGCGTGTTTGACCCACAGACTTCAATGAGAGCAGAAATTCCACACTAAAAATGGCAAGTTGAGTCGTGTTGTGGTTTGTACAGCGATTCCGCAGCAGAATCACAGCAAAAATCTCCAACAATCCGCAGGTGCAGATAAAGTTTGCTATAATCAATCCCTTTAAAGGCATGGCCAGAGGTGGCGTGTTTCTGCCAACACTGTCCGCATCAATGCCGCACATAATCTGCGTTGCAGATTCTGTTGCGGCTTTGCCTAAAATGTGCATTAAATTGATGCGGACTAGCCGTTGCATCTTCAGGTGAAGAGGGCTTCCCTTCTCTCTATCAGTGCAGGATAGAGAGAAGGGACAGCCCTTTCCCTAGTAAAAGTCAAAGAAATTCATACTTACCCGGCCGTTGTCTTGGTGACGCGTCCCTCTTTCGACATCCAGCCCGACCTCCCTGAATGACGCGGCAGTCCATGTGACCGCTGCAGCCTGTGATTGGCCTGTGATTGGCTGCAGCCGTCATTTGGACTGAAACGTCACCCCGGGAGGCCGGACTGGAGGAAGAAGCAGGGAGTTCTCGGTAAGTAGGAACTTCTATTTTTTTTACACGTTGATCTATATTGTGATCGGTAGTCACTGTCCAGGGTGCTGAAACAGATACTGCCGATCGTTTAACTCTTTCAGCACCCTGGACAGTGACTATTTACAGACGTCGCCTAGCAACGCTCCCGTAATTACGGGTGCACACACGTAGTCACCTGTAATTACGGGAGCCCCATAGACTTCTATGGGCCTGCCCGTGCCGTTATTACGGCCTGTGATTACGGACGTTTTTACGTTCGTGGGCATGGGGCCTCAGTCTGGCTATAGACCTAGAAATACATAGGTCCAGCCAGAATTAAACATATCCTGTTCGAAAAAAACAATACGCAACGCAACACACATAATATCTGCGTATTTTATTGCGGAATTTTGAATCTCCATTGAAGTCAATGGAGAAATTCCACAATGAGTCCGCAACAAGTCCGCTACACGTCCGCAACAGCCAGTGTATGCTGCGGACACCAAATTCCGCACCGCAGACTATGGTCCGCAGCGGAGTTTTCCGCCACGTCAGCATGAACTTAACTAAAAAGGTGTGTAAACCAATGGAGAATATGTCCGCTGCGGATTACCACAGCGGACTGTCCGCAGCGGAATTCCAGAGCAATTCTGCCACGTCTGGCCATGCCCTAAGGCCCTTTCAGGCCAATTATCGGGCAAACAAGCATTCACAGAACGCTCGTTCCCAATCATTGCCCTGTGTAAACACTGAGATGCGCTGCCGGCATGCTAATAATGTATGGGAACGAGTGATCGGAGTGACGAGCGCTGGTCCCCATACATAGCTCCTTGTGACAGGAGAAAATGAGTGCCGATCAACGAGCTGTCTCATTGATAGGTGCTCGTTTACACGGCCCATGTCGGACCATGTAAGAGGACCCCAAGTTGAATTTTAAATAATAAAGCTGTGCTTCTTGATATATGGAAAATCTAGATGTACCGTTTCTCATTTCTTATTCAAAAATTTGATGCCAGGGACCATAGAATGAAAAGCTGTGATTTATCCATGCATCATTTATCGCTAATATCAGTCAGGTAGATCAAAAATATTACCATTTGAATTGCTCTCTGCAATCCATCTGCCTATAATTTTTCTTAATGAAATATGGATATTTTTTTTCTGTAAAATGGGACCATTAATTAATCGGTAAAAATACATCAGAACCTCTGGGACTGGACAAGATTGAGTGGGAATTAATGAATACACCTGGGGAGACATTCTTATGTCTAATGTTCTTTATGTCGTACAAGCTGATCACTGAGATATACAAAGTTCCTTACTTCTTAGGGTATGTTCACACGCCCTATTTACGGACGTAATTCAGGCGTTTTACGCCTCGAATTACGGACGAAAAAACGTCTCCAAACGCCCGCCTCAAAGAAGTGCATGTCATTGACTCCAATGAAAACCAGCTCCAATTATGTCCGTAAAAGACGCAGCGAAAAACGCGTGCACTTGTCAAAATGTCTGAAATTCAGGTGAAAACAGCTCCGTAATTTCAGACGTAATTGGCGTTGCCATGTGAATATACCCTTAGGGCAGAGGTCTCAAGCACGCGGCCCGCGGGCCGCATGCGGCCCGCGGGCCGCATGCGGCCCCTGGGGCTGTCATCTGCGGCTCGCGGGACACAGAGCCGCTAGTATCAGCTCTGCTCCGAGACTCTGGAATTCGCTGACATCGCTGTACACATATGAACAGCGATGTCTGGGGCTTCCCCAGAGCCGGAGTCCCGTGCAGAGCGCTAGTATCGGCTCTGCTCTGGGACTCTGTGGAATTCCCTGACATCACTGTCCATATATGGACAGTGTGCTAGGGTCTTCCCCAGAGCGGAGTCCCGGGCAGAGCGCTAGTATAGGCTCTGCTCCGGGACTCTGTGGAATTCCCTGACATCGCTGTCCATATATGGACAGTGTGTCAGGGTCTTCCCCAGAGCGGAGTCCCGGGCAGAGGGGTAGTATAAGCTCTGCTCCAGGACTCTGTGGAATTCCCTCACATCACTTTCCATATATAGACAGTGTGTCAGGGTCTTCCCCAGAGCGGAGACCCGGGCAGAGCGCTAGTATCGGCTCTGCTCCTGGACTCTATGGAATTCCCTGACATCGGTGTCCATGTTTGGAAACACGATGTCTGGGGCTTTCCCAGAGCCGGAATCCTGGGCAGAGCGCTAGTATAGGCTCTGCTCTGGGACTCTGGGGAAGCCTCTGACATCTCTGTCCATACATCGACAATGATGTCCGGGGCTTACCCAGAGCAGGATGCCCAGTGATGTCAGGAGCACAGCTGGAGTCCCAGGAAGAGCCTACTAGCGCTCTGCCCGGGACTCCAGCTCTGGGGTTGCCCCTGACATCTCTGTCCATATATGGACAGTGATGTCAGGAGCAGAACTGGAATCCCATGCAGAGTGCTAGAAGCGGCTCTGCTCCGGGACTCCAGCTCTGGGCAAGCCCCTGACATCACTGTGGCAGCATCTGCGGAGGGCACTGTGGCAGCATCTGTGAAGGGCACTGTGGCAGCATCTGCGGAGGGCACTGTGGCAGCATCTACGGAGGGCACTGTGGCAGCATCTACAGACGACACTGTGGCAGCATCTACAGAGGGCACTGTGGCAGCATCTACAGAGGGAAATGTGGCAGCATCTACAGAGGGCACTGTGGCAGCATCTACAGAGGGCACTGTGGCAGCATCTACAGAGGGAACTGTGGCAGCATCTACAGAAGACACTGTAGCAGCATCTACAGAGGGAACTGTGGCAGCATCTACAGAGGACACTGTGGCAGCATCTACAGAGGGCACTGTGGCAGTATGTACAGAGGACACTGGCATTATCTAGGGGTGTGTTGCATTATCTACAGAGGGCACTGTGGCATTATCTACAGAGGGCACTGTGGCATTATCTAGGGGTGTGTTGCATTATCTACAGAGGGCACTGTAGCATTATCTACAGAGGGCACTGTGGCATTATCTACAGAGGGCACTGTGGCATTATCTAGGGGTGTGTTGCATTATCTACAGAGGGCACTGTGGCATTATCTGCAGAGGGCACTGTGGCATTATCTAGGGGTGTGTTGCATTATCTACAGAGGGCACTGTGGCATTATCTACAGAGGGCACTGTGGCAGCATCTACAGAGGACTCTGTGGCAGCATCCACAGAGGGCACTACGGCAGCATCCACAGAAGGCACTGCGGCAGCATCTACAGAGGACACTGTGGCAGCATCTACAGAGGGCACTGTGGCAGTATGTACAGAGGACACTGTGGCATTATCTAGGGGTGTGTTGCATTATCTACAGAGGGCACTGTGGCATTATCTACAGAGGGCACTGTGGCATTATCTAGGGGTGTGTTGCATTATCTACAGAGGGCACTGTAGCATTATCTACAGAGGGCACTGTGGCATTATCTACAGAGGGCACTGTGGCATTATCTAGGGGTGTGTTGCATTATCTACAGAGGGCACTGTGGCATTATCTGCAGAGGGCACTGTGGCATTATCTAGGGGTGTGTTGCATTATCTACAGAGGGCACTGTGGCATTATCTACAGAGGGCACTGTGGCAGCATCTACAGAGGACTCTGTGGCAGCATCCACAGAGGGCACTACGGCAGCATCCACAGAGGGCACTGCGGCAGCATCCACAGAGTGCACTACTACGGCAGCATCCACAGAGGGCACTGCGGCAGCATTCACCGAGTGCACTGCGGCAGCATCCACCGAGGGCCCTGTGGCAGCATCCACCGAGGGCACTGCGGCAGCATCCACAGAGGGCAATGCGGCAGCATCCACCGAGGGCACTGTAGCACTATCTAAAAAGGGGCTGCCCAATCTTGACGTGTGTGTCTGCCAAACGCTGCTAACTGAGCCGGATAAACTTAAAGAGGCTATGTCACCAGATTTTGCAACCCCTATCTGCTATTGCAGCAGATAGGCGCTGCAATGTAGATTACAGTAACGTTTTTATTTTTAAAAAACGAGCATTTTTGGCCAAGTTATGACCATTTTTGTAGTTATGCAAATGAGGCTTGCAAAAGTCCAAGTGGGTGTGTTTAAAAGTAAAAGTCCAAGTGGGCGTGTATTATGTGCGTACATCGGGGCGTTTTTAATACTTTTACTAGCTGGGCGCTCTGATGAGAAGTATCATCCACTTCTCTTCAGAACGCCCAGCTTCTGGCAGTGCAGACACAGCCGTGTTCTCGAGAGATCACGCTGTGACGTCACTCACAGGTCCTGCATCGTGTCAGACGAGCGAGGACACCGGCACCAGAGGCTTCAGTTGATTCTGCAGCAGCATCGGCGTTAGCAGGTAAGTCGATGTAGCTACTTACCTGCAAACGCTGATGCTGCTGCAGAATCAACTGTAGCCTCTGGTGCCGGTGTCCTCGCTCGTCTGACACGATGCAGGACCTGTGAGTGACGTCACAGCGTGATCTCTCGAGAACACGCTGTGTCTGCACTGCCAGAAGCTGGGCGTTCTGAAGAGAAGTGGATGATACTTCTCATCAGAGCGCCCAGCTAGTAAAAGTATTAAAAACGCCCCGATGTACGCACCTAATACACGCCCACTTGGACTTTTACTTTTAAACACACCCACTTGGACTTTTGCAAGCCTCATTTGCATAACTACAAAAATGGTCATAACTTGGCCAAAAATGCTCGTTTTTGAAAAATAAAAACGTTACTGTAATCTACATTGCAGCGCCGATCTGCTGCAATAGCAGATAGGGGCTGCAAAATCTGGTGACAGAGCCTCTTTAAACTGAAAAACTGGATTGTTGAAATAAGCATGTGGAGAAATATCTCAAATTTTAAACCTAGCGCTATTATTATAGTAATGTAGTGTTATTATTCTAGTAATATAGTGTTATAGTAGTTCAAATAACTAATTGATTAACAATAATTTTGTATTGTATCAAATTTGAAAGTAATGCGGCCCGTCAACTTCCCATTTTTTCTATATGTGGCCCACTTACCCGGCCGAGTTTGAGACCCCTGCCTTAGGGTATGTTCACACGCAGTGTTTTCAAGCGTAATTCGGGCGTTTTACGCCTCGAATTACGCCTGAAAAAATGGCTCCATTACGCCTACAATGGGAATTACGATGTTCTGTTCCCACGAGCCTTTATTTTACGCGTCGCTGTCAAAATACGGCGCGTAAAATGACGGCTCATCAAAAGAAGTGCAGGACACTTCTTGGGACGTTTTTGGAGGCGTTTTTCATTGTCTCCATTGAAAAACAGCTCCAAAAACGGCCGTAAAAAAATCAGGCGAAAACAGCTCCTTATTTTCAGACGTTTTACTTACTGCGTGTGAACATACCCTAAGGGTATGTACACACGGCTTAACAAAATACGTCTCCTGATTTTCGTGTTTTTCGCGGCGTATTTTACGGACATTATTGGAGCTGTTTTACATTGGAGTCAATGAAAAACGGCTCCAAAAATGTCCCGAGAAGTGACATGCACTTCTTTTGAGCGGGCATCTTTTTACGCGCCGTATTTTGACAGCGACGCGTAAAATAACACCTTGTGGGAACAGAACATCATAAAACCCATTGAAATGGGCAGATGTTTGTAGGCATAATGGAGCCGTTTTTTCAGGCGTAATTCGGGGCGTAAAACGCCAGAATTACGTCTGAAAACAGTGCGTGTGAACATACCCTTAGGGCTCGTAACGGAATTGCTTTGTATTTTCCATTCAGAATTGCGGACGGAATACAGTAGCAGCAAAGTGGTGAGACTTAACAAATGTCATTCTGTCCTGAAATTGACCTGCGGTGCGTATTTTTTGTTCCGCAGCTTGTCAATTCCTGCTGCGGAAAGTGGACAGATTTGCTGTGTTTTTCAGATGAGATGTCTCCATCTCCTAACATTGTGAAAAACGCAGCAAAATACGCACCATTTTCTGCCGTAAAAACCGCAGGAAATGGTGCGTGTATGCCGCAGCGGAATGTCTGCATTTTTCAACGCAATTGCTGCAGAAATTTTCTGCAGCAATTCCGTTGTGTGTGGACAAGGCCTTAGGGTATTGTTCCCAAAAAAAAAGCATACACTGCAGATTTTCTGCAACAGAAAATCTCCATCAGAATCTCTAGAAAAACGCTGAGAAATCGGAAGAACGCCTCCAAACATCTGCCGATTGATTTCAATGGGAAAAACGGCGTTCTGTTCAGACGGGCCGTTTTTTTACGTGGCCATTTTTAGAAACGGCCGCGTAAAAAAAAACGCCCGCGAAAAAGAAGTGCATGTCACTTCTTGAGCCGCTTTTCCTTTAGGGTATGTTCACACGCTAGCTGGCTTTTACGGCTGCTCCTCCTCGTAATATACGAGGCGTCTGTGACGCTGGTAAATCTTAAGCTGTGCTTTATTGAATTCAATGAACAACGGCTCAAATTACGTTGCAAAGAAGTGTCCTGCACTTCTTTGCCGAGGCAGTCAATTTACGCGTCGTCGTTTGACAGCTGTCAAACGACGACGCGCAAATGACAGGTCGTCTGCACAGTACGTCGCAAACCCATTCAAATGAATGGGCAGATGTTTGCCGACGTATTGGAGCCGTATTTTCAGGCGTAAATCGAGGCATAATACGCCTCGTTTACGTCTTGAAAATAGGTCGCGTGAACCCAGCCTTACTCTATAGAAAAACAGCTCCATAAAAAACGCAGTGAAAAACGCGAGTTTGCTTAAGGGCTTATTTACACGAACATGATATATGTCCGTGCAACGCGCGTGATTTTCACGCGTGTCGTACGGACCTATGTTAGGCTATAGGGCCATGCAGACAGTCCGTGATTTTTGCGCAACGTGAGTCCGTTGCGTAAAACTCACGACATGTCCTATATTTCTGCGTTGTTCGCACATCACGCACCCATTGAAGTCAATGGGTGCGTGAAAACCACGCATGTCACACGGAAGCACTTCCGTGGGGCGAGTGTAATTCGCGCAACAGCTTTCAAACTATGAATGTAAACAGAAAAGCACCACGTGCTTTTCTGTTTACAAACATCCAAACGGAGTGTCATAATGATGGCGGCTGCGCGAAAATCACGCAGCCACGCATCATATGCTGCTGACACACGTTAAGCTGTTAAGTGCCTTTTGCGCACGCAAAACGCCGCGTTTTTTGAGTGCGCAAAATGCACACACTCGTGTAAATCCACCCTAAAAAACAGCAGATGTTTTTTTGCTAAGCGTGTGCACATACGCTAAGGCTGGGTTCACATGGAGTTTTTTGCAGGCACTTCTTTTTCACGGCCGTTTTTTATTTTTTTTTAAACGGATGCGAAAAAAATGTCCGTCCGAACAGAACGCCGTTTTTTTCCATTGAAATCAATGGGCAGATGTTTGGAGGCGTTCTGTTTCCGATTTTTCAGCCGTTTTTCGGGACGTTTATCGCCCGAAAAACGTTTGAAAACACTCCGTGTGAACATACCCTTATGGTGTACCGCGTCACTTGGCATGCTCGTCCCTCATAAGGATTGATGGAGCTGAAGAGACGTCGTACAACCAGTGACTGGGAAAAAAAAACCTTGCCTTGACAGCCCTGCAGGTGTTCTTCTATCTAGTGAACAGACTCGAGTTTGCAACATAGTTGGATACATTTTCCTCCATTGGTTTGAAGATATTGCCCGTCACTCCAGTACAGTTTATTTTTTCCTCTCTAACTGATTTTATATTAGGACAGAATTCTGTCCACAATGACATCATAATGGCACCAACTGCTTCTTCAGCAAGACATAGTCATAAGTACAGGCAAATACGTCTATAGCGACATGTATCCGTTATGAATACACGGCTTCACTTCTATTCTGTGCCGCACAAATTTATAAATGTGGCATATTTCTAACAAAATAACCTTCTACCACGTCTCCTCTATTTCATGTGGAAACGTAATAATAATTTGAAGAGAACATTTTATACCCATAGTGTCTGAAATGATACCCATTATTTCCTCCTTTAAAAAAAATTTGCTCAGCATGCCCACTACGCCACTAGATGAATACATTTTTCTACCACACTTTTTCTGTCCTCTCAACTTACCATTAATATTCCTGGATACAGCACTCTGTGAGCAGCAGCTTCTTTAGCAATGTCCTTTTGTGGCTTACCCTTCTTGTGGAGGGTGTCAATGACTGTCTTCTGGACAACTGTCAAGTCAGCAGTCTTCCCCATGATTGTGTAGCCTACTGAACCAGACTGTGGGACCATTTACAGGGCCGCCATCAGGAATTTCTGGGCCCCATATAGCCAAGGTGTCTGGGCTCCCCTCCATTACTGAGGGTGGGCAACAGAAAACATGGCACAGATTTTGGTGCTGATGTCAATTACAGTGAAGGAAACCATGGAGCAGGCAGTGACCGGTTAATGATCTGGATTTCGATCTATTTAGCCAAAACATATCCGACTGTATGGCATACACTGCCTGGGGAATGGCCCAGGGGAAACTACTGAAGTTACTGTCCATGAACAGGGCTTGAGCCTTCCACTACCGCTCTGCCCAGGGACTCTGGCGCTGTTCCTGATGTCCATATACGTAAAGTGACGTCCGAAGCTTTGCAAAGCCTGAGTACACGGCCGGAGCGTCAGCAACGCTCTGGCCAGGGATTCCGGCCCTGGAGAATCCCCTGACGTCACTTTACATATATGGACAGTGATGTCAGGAGCTTTTCCAGGGACAAAGTCCACGGGTAGAGCACTTGTGATGCTCTGTCTGGGACTCCGGAATAGCAAAGTCTACTCTGCTATTCCATCCTTCAAAAATAAGGTAATGGAGACCTATGAATTATCGTCTACGTTGTTTATAGTGTACGCTGGGAGATTTCCTGACTACATAATAAACTTAGGGCAGCAACACGATGTGAAGGGGGAAGGGAGGGGGAAGCACTTGTGAGGATGTAAGGAGAACTAATGCTCCGCTCTTACGTTGCCAATAAAGTCCAATGTGTTTTTCCGCAGCAAAAATCGAAGGCTTTCCCTTTGATTTCTGACGCAGATGCCACAGCGTGTAGCAGATCCGCACGTAAATAAGGCCCTGTTGACACAGTTTTTTGCCGGATCTTTTGCAGTGGAAACCGTGTTGGAAACTGCGTAAAAAAAAAGCCGAAATCGCCTCCTATTGATTTCAATGGGAGGCGAAGACGGTTTTTTCCCCCGAGTGGAAAAAACGCTTGCGAGAAAAAGAAGCAACGTGCCCTTTCTTCGGGCATTTCCGTCTTTGACCTCCCATTGAGATCAATGGGAGGCAGAGAGAGCCTGAAGGAATTTCGAGGCAGATTTTTCTGCCTGCAAAAAACTGTGTGAACAAGGCCTAAGTCCCATTGTCATTCAACGTTGCTTATCCTCGGCTTTTCCATGTAATATAAGTCGCATGCTACTTATTGCTGTGGCGGATTTCTTTTGATGGCGCGGACAAAAATACACGTGGAAAATTTTTCACAGCACGTGAACTGGGTTGCGGAAACCTCATATGCATGGGATGCAGAATCATCGGCATGTCATCGGAATCCGTATCAAATCCAACATGTGTGAACGGGGCCTTAGGGGGAGTTAAAAAAAACTTAGGGCAAATGCACACGATACTTATTACATGCAAATTTGTAGCGGGTATTTTCGTGCGGCAAATCCGCAGTGTAATACAGGACCAGCAAAGTAAATGAGATCAAGAAATCTCATCTACATGTCGTATTTTCTGCCCAAAAATTGACCTGCGGTGCGTATTTAAAAATATGATACAAGTCACTTTATCTTGCATTTCCTCTTGCGAATTGTTTCTGACTAGTTCAAAAAAAATAATAAAAAATCTGCAGCATAAAACCTGCAAAATGTAAAAAAACGCACCTAAAAACAAATAAAAAAACGCGCTATGAGGGCTTATTTAGACGAATGTGTAATACGTCCGTGCAACGCGCGTGATTTTCACGCGCCTCGCACGGACCTATGTTAGTCTATTGGGCCGTGCAGACTGTCCGTGAGTTTCATGCAGCGTGTGTCCGCTGCGTAAAACTCACGACATGTCCGATATTTGTGCGCTGTTCGCGCATCACGCACCTATTGAAGTCAATTGGTGCGTGAAAATCACGCGCAGCACACGGAAGCACTTCCGTGTGACACGCGTGATTCGCGCAACAGCAGTAAAAACTATGAATGAAAACAGAAAAGCACCACATGCTACAAACATACAAAGTGTCATAATGATGGCGGCTGCGCGAAAATCACGCAGCCACGCATCATACGGGGCTGACACACGGAGCTGTTAAGTGCCTTTTGCGTGCACAAAACGCTGTGTTTTTTGCGCACACAAAACGCACACACTCGTGTAAATCCGGCCTTAGGTGTAGATTTTACCGGCGGTTTGGATGCGAATTTTGTGCACCAGATTCCTCACTGTGTGCGTTACAGAATTTTCTGGGTATTTACAGCAAATTAACCCTTTAAATTGTAAACGATGAAATACGTTACAATTCTGCAACATAATAGGCATGCAGAGTATTTAACCCCTTCCCTCCTCAGCCATTTTTCGGATTTTCACTTCTGTTTTTTCCTCCCCACCTTCCAAAAGCTATAATTTTTTTATTTTTCCTCCTGTATAGCCATATGAGGGCTTGTATTCTGCGGGACGAGTTGTTGTTTTTCATGGCATCATTTATTGTACCGCATAATGTACTGGGAAATATATGTGGGGTGAAATGTGCAAAAAAAAGCGATTACGACAATTTTGGGGGTTTTGTTTTTACGGCGTCCATCAGGCGGTTAAAGCAACATATTCACCTTATTCTACAGGTTGACACGATTATGGCGATACCAAATTTATGTTTTGTTTGATGTTTTACCACTTATAAAAAAATAAAACTATTTGCTAAATTCAAAAATCTTTTATGTCGCCGTATTCTGAGACATAATTTTTCCATTTTTCCATCAATTTAGCGATGTGAGGGCTTAGATTTTGCAGGGCGAGCTGTCGTTTTCACTGATACCATTTTGGGGTATATGCGACTTTTTGGTAACTTTTTTGGAGCGCTAAGGTGACCAAAAACCAGCAATTTGCGTGTTTTATATATTTTTTTCACCCAGCGGGTTAAACAACGCTATATTGTGATAGTTCGGACTTTTAAGTTTTATTTGTTTTAACATTGATTTAGGGAAAAGGTTTTTTTTTTAAACTTTTAATACCTTATTATTTTTTTTTGGAACATAAAAAAACTTTATTTAACAGTTTTTTTAACATTTTTTATTAGTCCCCCCTAGGGGACTTGCAGCAGCAATCCACTGCAATGATCATCCACTGCATGATATACTGCAATACTAATGTATTGCAGTATATCGTGATCCTGACAGTCCAAAGATGGCAGACCTGGGGGCTTTCATTAGGCCCCCAGGCTGCTATAACAACCGTTGTTAACAGCCAATCGTGCCGCATGGAGGGGGGGGGGCTGTGTGATGGCTTGTTTCAGGGGGCGCCCCCTGATTCTAACACTTTAAATGCGGCGGTCGCGATTGACCGTGGCATTTAAGGTGTAAACCGGGCGGGATCAAAGTGATCTTTGAGTCCGCCCGTTGCAGTGAGTTGTCGGCTGCGTAATACAGTCGTCACCCGCTGTGTATGGAGCGAGTTCAGCCCGTGAGCTCGCTCTATACTTCCCATACATACCTAACGCTTATCACGTACAGTGATATTGTGTTAAGGGGTTATAAATCAGCAGCACGTCCTAAATTACATGCAGATTTTTTTTCTGCTACACGTGCATGAGGTTTTGACAAACCCCATTCACATGAGTTAGGACTTATTCCGACTAACGTGTTAATCGTCCGTGTGAAGGACAGTTTTTTTTTCATGGTCGTCACACGGCTGCATGGATTTCTATGGGGCTATTCACATGGTCGTTGCTTTAACGGACCGTGTGAAGGGCCTGTAAAAAAATAGGACTTGTCCTATTTTTGTGCATTTTCACGGATCCCTTAATAGACTCAAGTTCTGGGAAAACGGGTCCCGCACGGTGCAAATCGGCCGTGAAAAACGGTGATTATTCACATCTGCTTTCACACACGTTGGTCTGAATATCACCGTATATTGTAATTTGTAGTGAATTTTCAGTGCGCAATCCGCAACAAAAATAGGAGACAAGTAAATGGCCTTATTCAGACGTCCATGTTCAATCTGTGATATACTGACTGTGTATCGGCCATATTTCCCGGACCGACCATAGCTCAGGGAGCCGGGTTTCTAGCATCACAGTTATTTATAATCATAGGAGTCCCTCCCTTCCCGTGGGAATATTGTCCACGGTCCCGTACTGAAAGCATCAATACAGTATGAGACAGTATTCCCGCGGAGAGGCAGGAACTCCTAGCGGCATTGATATTGATAACTGTGATGCTAGGAGTCCGACTCCATGAATTGTGGTCGGCCTGGGAAATACGGCCGATACACGGTCTGTATATCACGGACCAAACACGGCCGTCTGAATAAGGCCTTAGTCTAGTTACACAGTGCGGTCAAATCCCATTTTTTTACCACAATTTTTTCAAAATCGCGGCAAAAACATGATTTGACCGCACTGTGAGAATATAGCCCAACAGTACTATTTTTTAATGTTTTATATCTTTTTTATGCAATTTTTGTAATCGCGGCACAAATCACGCGGTTTTGCCGCAATTTTTGTATAATCACGGCGTGAACTGCGCCATTTTTGCTGCGATTGCGAAAATCATGGCAAAAAAAACGATACGAATACGAAATAAAACACAACAACATTTTAACATACTTTATATATTGTACAAGTGGGGTCAGGAGGAATGGGAAGCAGGACGGAGAGGCGAGAAAAACTCACCAGCCTGCAGGTCCCGTCGGCTGTGCAGAGTAGCTGGCTGGGGGCGGGATCTCCACACGGAGCTTCTGCTTCTCATGATGCATCCTCCCCGTCATGTTCGTGAAGCAAAATTGTCTGTGTCGTTAAGGCCTGATTCACACGAGCGCTGCACATCACGGACGTGAAAAACTGCCATTTTCAAGTCCGAGGTGCATCCGTGCTCAGCGCTGCTGGACGCGATGTCTCGCATCCACCATAGTTGAGAGTCTATGGAGGGATATGTGATGCGTGAAAAGATAGGACATGTCCTATTTTCCCACGAACCCTTCACACGGTCCGTTGAAACAACGGCTGTGTGAACAGCCACATTGAATTACATAGGTCCGTGAGACGGCCGTTGTTTTAACGGCCGTCACACGGACGTATAAGACGTTTGTGTGAATAAGGCCTTAGGGTAATTGCTATTACAAAAATTTGAAAAATGTGAAAGCCATCAGTATCCAACAGGACTAGTTTTACAGGATCGAAGTGTCCTATAACATGTGTTTGCTTCCTACTAGACAAGCAGTCGAAAGCCTCCTACTAGTGGCAACTATTTGGGTATGTTCACACGGCAGCCTCCGTTACGGCTGAAATTACAGAGCTGTTTTCAGGAGAAAACAGCTCCGGAATTGCAGACGTAATGGCATGTGCAGGCGCTTTTCGCTGCGTCTATTACGGACGTAATTGGAGCTGTTTTTCCATGGAGTCAATGGAAAATGGCTCCAATTACGTCTCAAGAAGTGACAGGCACTTCTTTGACGCGGGCGTCTTTTTTACGCGCCGCCTTTTGACAGACGCTTTGGAGCCGTATTTTCGGACGTAATTCGGGGTTAAAACGCCTGAATTACGTCCGTAAATAGGGTGTGTGAACCCAGCCTTACCCTTGATTGTCTAGTAACTATTGTAGACAGATTAGTGGGGGAGGGGAAATCTGCTTCTCTAAAAATACATCAGCATAAGCTTTGCCCATTTCCATTACTGGATACAGTTAAAAGTTGCAGAGACAAAATTCATGCTTCAGGGGACACATATTAAGGTGGTTTTTTTTTACACTTTTGACCTTTTTGGTTTAAAACAAAACATAAATAAAACAAAAAAAGGATATCATGGTCTGGGGTTTCTACAGTAGTATTTTTTATTTTTGTACTGTTCTTTTAACTAATGTTCTTATTTATGTTATCTTACTCTACAATGCAATTATATAATATGTTGATAATTTATATGGCCACAGGGAAAAACATGAAACTTTTTGTATAAAATAACTTATATTAAAAAAAACAATAGAAATCTAGTGTCGTTACTATTGTGTGGTCAGCCTGTGTAAACAAGGAGGATAAATAAGACCTTTCTATTCACAGTACATTACGGCAGGTTTTTAGAAGTAATTGCTGGAGCAGATACCCGGACACCTAGCACGTTAGTACATTCTCAGCCGGGAAACATTCCACACATCGATGTCAAAATATTTCTCACTTTTACGTGGAGCCAGCATCTACACACTAATTAGCAGGATACCAAACATTCCCTACGTCTATTACGGTTTATGACAATATGGTGGCACCATCAAAAGCCATTCTTCTACTATAAGCATTTAAAAGGTTTTTCCTTTTAAAGCACCTATGGGGCTTTCGGGAACGGCAAGGTAAGCCCGTTTTCGTGATCAGTGGGGGTCCCAGCGGTCGGACCCCCACTGATCAGATATTTATCACCTATGCTTTGGCAATCTCACTTAATAGACAGTAGTCCCCCTTTCATCACCTCCATCATTTCATTTGAGCAGAGAGCATCTACAAAGAGTATTTGTCTCTCTGTAGCTCAGGACGTCCATATGTTACACAGACAGTAACTTGCTTTGAATAGGCAAAATGTAATGCTTCATTTCCCCTGTGGTGGCGCTGCAATGGAATTCAACACCTGCTGCTCGGTTCTCCTGCAGATTTTAGCTGATCACTGGAGGTCCCGTCACCTGGACATCCTGTTATCAGCCTATTTTCAGGGGACCCTTCTAGCAAAAAGGGATTCTAAAAGTGACTAAGCCCTTTAACTTGGGATACAAACAGAATAAAAAGTACCTGACAGATCTCGGGACAACTTGGAAAACTTTAAACTTCCATGATGACATGTATACAGTAAGTAGTAACTGAATGTAGGCCTGTCACCAACAGTGTTTCATTGTGAGGGTTTGACCTCTGGGTCAGCTCCATACAAAGGCAGACAGAGGGGAAGGGAGCCCTCCCTCTGCCACAATCGGGCCTGTAGGGGCTGTTGCAGAGTGTACCATGGCATCCTAAATTGGGCAATATGTGGGTGTTGCCTCACTGTATTGGCTGGCGTGGCCTAATTGTATCGGTGGGCAAGGCTTGATGTCAGCAGATGTTTCTTTCAGTCAGCATTTGGAAAAATTATGAACACTAACTTGCCAAGGGCAAGAAGAAACCCATTATTTCCCATATACCTTAGACTAATACGTATAGTTGAACACCTATATAAGAAATCATACATGAACCATTATTAGCGAGAAATAGACAATACTTTATTGAAAGACAAAACACACATATCTAATATTTTTGCTATTAGACCACAGTATACATTTTGATCATAGACTTAGTTTGTTCTGTTATATCCTTACTGCTAATCAATAAAAGTATACGTATTAGTCTAAGGTATCTGGGAAATAATGGGTTTCTTCTTGCCCATGGCAAGTTAGTGTTCATAATTATACAAATATGCCCTGCCAGTTACCTGGGTAATTTTGTCTTTGAGCATTTAGATAATGTCCCGTAAGTGTGAGTTACTGCTGTGTAATTTGAGAACGTGTAAATGGCGCATGTGCAGCATGAGTCAAGTGTATGAGTGAGAGCCGTGGGACATTTTGAAGCCCTGTCCTGACACACCCATTGGCATATTTGCATAAACCACGCCCCCTCCAAGGTCCGGGTGGCTGGGATGTATCTATCTTTTTTCCATCATCCATCCAACTATCTACTTGTCTGTCAGTATATGTGAATGTGTATATATTCGGCAGTTGTGGAAAAATGCTGCAAAGTAAGCATGCTTTCATGCTTTCAAAAAATAGAAGTGTTAATGCCTTTTTTTTTGTCAATTAACAACAGAAGAGAAATCTAAATCAAATCAATATTTGGTGTGACCACACTTTGCCTTCAAAACAGCATCAATTCTTCTAGGTACACTTGCACAAAGTCATGGATTTTGTAGAACTATAGTCAGGTGTATGATTAACCAATTACAGGTGACAATGATCATCATTTTCATATGTAGGTTGAAACACAGTCATTAACTGTGACAGAAACAGCTATGTATGTGGCTTAAGACTGGGTGGCAACAGCGAAACTCTGCTACAAAGGTGAGTTTGTGGAAGACAGTTTCATGTCACAAGTCTACCATGGCAAGACTGAACACTGCAACAAGACACAATGTAGATTTACGACATTAGCAAGGTCTCTCCCAGGCAAAGATTTCAAAGCAGACTGGGGTTTCAAGATGTGCTGTTCAAGCTCTTTTGGAGAACCACAAAGAAAAGCGCAATGTTTAGGACTGACCGTAGACACTGTGGTCAGCCAAGGAAACTTAGTGCAGCAGATCAAAGACATATCATGCATACTTCCCTTCGAAATCGGATTTGAAGTCTCGTTCGTTTCTCTTCTTATGCCCGCCCACTGCCAAAACCTGCCCCGCCCTGAATGCTAAAATCTTGTCTGAGATAGCGTGCATGCGACAGTCATATATGGTCCGATACCCTTGCCTTCTTCGTCCGGCCTCAAATCTAGTTGCTGCGCATGCGCCACTTTGTGTCCCATTGTGCGCACACACCAGAAAAGGACATTGATGAACAAGCACAGGATTTTGTGTGTGCTGGGGCGTGGCGAGGAGCTATCAATCAAAAGTAAGGAGGTGGGGTAAACTCAGAAAGGCTTGAGGAATGAAGATATGACAATTTTATGCTCATTAGTATACGGCACAGGAACAATAAATCTACGGAGCCTACTTAGAAGATAATAGGTTACATAAAAAATTATTTTTTACCCACTTCCACCAGATATTGCTGGTTTAATAGGTGAAATGCTGGTGACAGGTTCCCTTTAAAGAATTGCGGCCAAAAATCCATACCTTCAACGTGGATACAAGGGCAAGCGACTCAACTATGCATCGAACGTAGGAACTCGGGTGCAGAAAAATGGCAGCAGGTGCTCTGGACTGATGTGTCAGAATGTGAAATATTTGGCTGTAACAGAAGGCAGTTTGTTCGACAAAGGGCTGGAGAGCCAGGGGCGGACATACCGCATGTGCAGCCGGTGCAGCTGCACAAGGGCCCCGCGTGGGAAGGGGGCCCGTTCAGTGGCGTAACTACCACAGTAGCAGCCGTAGCAGCTGCTACGGGGCCCGCGGCATGGGGGGGCCCGTGTCGCCCTGACAGGCACATTACATTTTATGTACCAGGCCTGGCGGCACGGGCCCCCTCATGCCTAGTAGCATCACAACACTAGGCATGAGGGGAGGGAGGGGGCGGGGGCCCGGTGATAGCCGCCACACTGCACTACCAATCGGGAGGGAGGGGGCGGGTGCCCGGGCCCGGTGATAGCCGCTACACTGCACTGCCAATCTGGCACAGATGAATAGGACAGGACGGCGATGCTGGTGGTAGGAGGAGCGCTCAGGCAGGGGAGAGGACAGGGGGCGGTGCGACGTAAGACTTCGGGCGGCTGGACAGTACAGTCAGGACTGCCGGAGAACTCATAGGATGAGCGGAGGACAGACACAGGACGAGTGGAGGACGTGCAGACTGCAGAGGACAGGTAGATGAAGTTAAAAAGTTCATGTCAGAAGGGAGAAGTTTTTATGTAGAAAAATCTGCCTCATAATTCCTTCCGGAATTTTGAGGCATATTTTGACCTGCCGGTAGAACACTTCCCGCGTTTTTCATTGCGTTTTTTTGTGGCGTTTTTCGGCCATCGGGCCGTGGGCAGGGAAACGCAGCAAAAAACGCATTTTCTGCCTGCCATTGTTGTCAATGGGAAGTCAGAGACAGAAACGCCCGAAGAAAGGGCATTGCGCTTCTTTTTCCCGCATGCGGTTTTTACTGCTCGCAGGAAAAATTTCATGGATTTCAATGGGAGGCACTTTCTGACGTTTTTCGCGAAAAAAACCTCAGTGTGAACTCCCCCTAACACAGGGGCGTAACTACTGCTATAGCAGCCGTAGCGGCTGCTACGGGGCCGCGGCATGAGGGGGCCCGCGTCACCTGCCGGCACGGGCCCCCACCTTGGCCGGAATCTCCGCTAGCTGCCGCTATGGCTGCTACAGCGCGATGCCACGGAACACTACGGCAGAGCAGGGAGTATCTCCCCGCTCTGCCATTAAACATAAGACATGTATCCCCTATCCACAGGATAGGGGATACGTGTGTGATCGCTGGCATTGATAGGGAGAACGGGGGACCGAAAGTCCCCTGAAGTTCTCCATCACAAACCTCGGACTTCCGGGGTCTGTGTCGGCAGCTCCGTAGAAATGAATGGAGCGCCGGTCACACTTGAGCTGCGCAGACACCGGAAGTCAGAGGTGAGTGATGGAGAACTTCGGGGGACTTTCGGTCCCCCGCTCTCCCTATCAATGCCAGCGATCACACATGTATCCCCTATCCTGTGGATAGGGGATACATGTCTTTTGTCTTTTCACACTGTAGGTCGCATTTTTTTGAGTGATTGGGGGTGTATGGCGTTCCCTACAGGGGGGGGGCTGTATAGCGTTCCCTACAGGGGGGGGCTGTAAGGCGTTCCCTACAGGGGGGGCTGTATAGCGTTCCCTACAGGGGGGGCTGTATAGCGTTCCCTACAGGGGGGTCTGTATGGCGTTCCCTAAAGGGGGGTCTGTATGGCGTTCCCTACAGGGGGGGGCTGTATAACTTTCCCTACAGACCCCCCCTGTAGGGAACGCCATACAGAACCCCTGTAGATAACGCCATACAGACCCCACTGTAGATAACGCCATAAAGTCCCCCCTGTAGATAACACCATACAGCCCCCTGTAGATAACGCCATACAGCCCCCCTGTAGATAACGCCATACAGCCCCCTCTGTAGATAGCGCCATACAGTCCCCCCTGTAGATAGCGCCATACAGTCCCCCCTGTAGATAGCGCCATACAGTCCCCCCTGTAGATAGCGCCATACAGTCCCCCCTGTAGATAGCGCCATACAGTCCCCCCTGTAGATAGCGCCATACAGACCCCCCTGTAGATAGCGCCATACAGACCCCTCTGTAGATAGCGCCATACAGTCCCCCCTGTAGATAACGCCATACAGCCCCCTCTGTTGATAGCGCCATACAGTCCCCCCTGTAGATAACGCCATACAGCCCCCTCTGTAGATATCTTGAGATTCAGTCCTGCTTGATAGGTAACAGTGCAGTAAGCTAAGCATGATAAGATCATCTAAATTATTGCATCTCAGTTGCATGAGTGCTTTGTGTTATATTCAATGATTCAATTTAACCTAAGTCTCTAAATGTGGGCAAAGAAAATAAAAAAACTATACTCACCTCCTCCCTCGCCTCCGTTCACCCGCCGCAGCCCCCATCCTCCTGTCTCGGTCTGTGTTACAAGTGTACAAGGCTGCACTGGTGACGCGCTGCCGATGGCACGTGACCGCTGCTGCCAATAACTCCTCATTGGTGTGCTGCTGAGGACAGTAGTTCCACAGCAAATCGCTGTTGAGGGCATTGATTGGCTGCAGCGGTCATGTGCCATCGACCGCGCGTCACCACAGCAGCTTTGTAAACACAGAAAGGGATAGGGGCTGCGGAGGGGGAACGGAGGCGCCGGAGGAGGTGAGTATAGGTTTTTCATTTTCTTTGCCCACATTTAGGGACTTAGTTTAGATAAGAATTTAACCCGGAAAAAAATGTGTTACTTGTGTTCTAAACTGGTAATAAAATGTACAATATAAATCTTCCTTCATAATTTTTATTAGTAAGGTTTATTTTTATATGCATATATATGTTTAGGTAACTTTGTCGGTATTGGGGGGGGGGCGGGGGGGCCCTGGCACATTATCTGCACAGGGGCCTTTTGCAGTCTGTGTCCGCCACTGTGGAGAGCGGCACAATAATGAGTGTCTGCAGGCAACAGTGAAGCATGGTAGAGGTTTCTTTCAAGTTTGGGGCTGTATTTCAGCAAATGAAGTTGGGGATTTGGTCAGGATTAATGGTGTCCTCGATGCTGAGAAATACAGGCAGAAAGTTATCCATCATGCAATACCATCAGGGAGGTGTCTGATTGGCTCCAAATTTATTCTGCTGCAGACCAACGACCTGAAACATACAGCTAATGTCATTAAGAACTATCTTCAGCGTAAAGAAGAACAAGGAGCCCTGGAAGTGATGATATGGCCCATACAGAGCCCTGATCTCAACATCATTGAGTGTCCGGGATTACATGAAGAGACAGAAGGATTTGAGTAAGCCCACATCCACAGAAGATCTGTAATTAGTTCTCCAAGATGTTTGGAACAACCTCCCAGCCGTGTTCCTTCATAAACTGTGTGAAAGTGTATCTAGAAGAATTGATGCTGTGCTGAAGGCAAAGGGTGGTCACACTAAATATTGATTTGATTTAGATTTTTCTTCTGTTCATTCACTTTGCATTTTGTTAATTAATAAGAAAAACATTAACACTTCTAATTTTGAAACCATTCTTACTTTGCAGCATTTTTCCACAACTGCCTAAAACTTTTGCACAGTACTGTGTGTGCGTGTGTGTGTGTGTGTGTGTGTGTGTGTGTGTGTATATATATATATATATATATATACATAAACAGATATAAATGTACTTTAATTGCCACTTTAAATAACATCACATAGTATCTTTTTGAAAAGAAAATTCACGGCATAGAAAATATCTCCGCATTGATGATCACAGGAATTAATTTCTAGATAATTACTGCTACTTATCACCGTCAAAATGGTTTTTCCTGCCATCTGCTTTCACCGTTGTAATGGCAGGAATATTAACTTTCCATTGTGTGAAATTCATTGCAACTAGCTTTATTAAATGGATACGCTTCACTTAGCATACTTTGTCAGGCTGACAGCAGTTAATATAAATGTATTATCCTTTGACACATTTAGTGCAGCTCCCTACAATCATTTTGACACTTTGGGATCCAAAATATACCAATAAATCTTCATAATGGCCATCAAAATACCACAGGCCCGCAAAATAAGCATTGATTATATTTATCTGGAACAAATGTCACTCCTATTACGTCTCATGCACAAAAATCTATTTTTATCTCTTTTTTACAAGCTAGTCAGATACATTTTGATGTTCTATCAACACTAGCAAATAGGATGAACCAAAGTGTACCGCTCATCACAAACCAAGTTTATCAGTGGTGCTCATGTTGACATTGTGGGAGCCCCAAATACAGCCCTTACCTCCTTCACATCACATTCATTTTATTTAGCTAAAAGAAGGTTTAAACTTAGCAGAAGAAAATACACTTTCCCAAACTTTTTGAAATCTGTTCTTGTTCTGGCCAAATACATCTAAAGGAAACATAAACTCCAGGTACATAAAAAAAAGCTCATACATAGATGCATAAACATACACATGACTCAACCTTTGGAGATGAGAAAGATACTTCAGTGCCCCCATAAGAAGAGAAAACGGAGGAGCTCTTCTGTTTCTTATAGTTGGGTAGAGCACTTAGGGGGAAATGTAATAAGACTGGAGTTTCCTACGCCAGTCTTCATCTTAAAAACGCTGAAGTAAGATGCGCCTTATTTTTCAAGAGGCTCACGCTCAGGCCTCTATGCTAATCTATGCTAAGCTATGAGCTGGCGTAGGTCTGCGCTATTAGTGAGGACAGTTTTCTGACCCAAATTGTAGTAAACTAACGGGCAGTGGTAGTCCCATTCTCTCCCGCTTAGCCCATCCACTTTTTTTTTTTTTTTTTTAAAGTGTCAGAGATAGTATAAAACAGAAAAAGTTGCACAAATATTTTTAGACTTTTCGGCACTGGAACACCGTAAAGCGTTTAATAAATTCCCCCCTCTGTGTACAGGAGCACTCATGCATGATCATTATGCTGGGAAAGGAAGTTATGCTTTATGAATTTGCCTTCCCCTGTGAACGCACGTCAGGCACGAGTGCCACATATGGACCCAGGGTCTCCATTTTGGCGTCATTGAGCTAGATGTTGAATTAATGGGTTGAACCAAGAGCAAAGACGTAACCTGAAGCTCCTAGACCTCAGTGTAAAATCTGTCAGAGGGCCCCTACCTATCATGTGCCATTTATAATACTGGTGTCTTAGGTGGCAGAGGAGCCATGTTGTTGTTACAGAAGTTGAGCAGAGCCAGGTATGAGGTACCATGCGTTCTACAGGATGAGACGGCGCTGGACCGAGCAGGGTAAGTACATTACACCGCATTCCAAATTATTATGCAAATGTTATTTTTCGCTGATTTTCCTAAATAGTCGATGCAAATGACAGTCAGTATAATCTCCAAGCCATCAACCGTTGGAGTATAATGCAAATTTTATTAATGATAACAGATTTTTTTTAGAAGTAAAAAACTCAAAATGCACCGTTTCAAATTATTATGCACAACAGAGATCAAAACATTTTAAAGGTTGTAAAGAGAACTAAAATGGTAATTTGTTGAATTTGCAGCATCATGAGGTCATATTTACAGAAATGAAAAGCACTTTCAATCAAAAAAAAAAAGTAACAGGCCAAGTTACATGTTAACATAGGACCCCTTCTTTGATATCACCTTCACAATTCTTGCATCCATTGAATTTGTGAGTATTTGGACAGTTTCTGCTTGAATATCTTTGCAGGGTGTCAGAATAGCCTCCAGAGCTTCTGTTTTGATGTGAACTGCCTCCCACCCTCATAGATATTTTTCTTTAGGATGCGCCAAAGGTTCTCAATAGGGTTGAGGTCAGGGGAACATGGGGGCCACACCATGAGTTTCTCTCCTTTTATGCCCATAGCAGCCAATGACACAGAGGTATTCTTTGCAGCATGAGATGGTGCATTGTCATGCATGAAGATAATTTTGCTACGGAAGGCACGGTTCTTCTTTTTGTACCACGGAAGAAAGTGGTGAGTCATAAACGTACTTTGCAGAGGTCATTTTCACACCATCAGGGACCCTAAAGGGGTCTACCAGATCTCTCCCCATGATTCCAGCCCAAAACATGACTCCGCCACCTCCTTGCTGACGTCGCAGCCTTGTTGGGACATGGTGGCCATTCACCAACCATCCACTACTCCATCCATCTGGACCATCCAGGGTTGCACGGCACTCATCAGTAAACAACACGGTTTGAAAATTAGTCTTCATGTATTTCTGAGCCCACTGCAACCGTTTCTGCTTGTGAGCATTGTTTAGGTGTGGCCGAATAATAGCTTTATGCACACTCGCAAACCTCTGGAGGATCCTACACCTTGAGGTTCGTGGGACTCCAGAGGCACCAGCGGCTTCAAATACCTGTTTGCTGCTTTGCAATGGCATTTTAGCAGCTGCTCTCCTAATCCTATTAATTTGTCTGGCAGAAACCTTCCTCATTATGCCTTTATCTGAACGAACCCATCTGTGCTCTGAATCAGCCACAAATCTTTTCACAGTACGATGATCACGCTTACGTTTTCTTGAAATATCCAATGTTTTCATACCTTGTCCAAGGTATTGCACTATTTCACGCTTTTCGGCAGCAGAGAGATCTTTTTTTTTCCCATATTGCTTGAAACCTGTGGCCTGCTTAATAATGTGGAACGTCCTTCTTAAGTAGTTTTCCTTCGATTGGGCACACCTGGCAAACTAATTATCACAGGTGTCTGAGATTGATTACAATGATCCAAAGAGCCCCAAGACACAATACCATCCATGAGTTTCATTGAAAAACTAATAATTAAATGTTTATGACACTTAAATCCAATGTGCATAATAATTTGGAACACGGTGTATACTACTAATGTAATTGAATTAAAGCTTTAAGCATTAGACTAAAATTCCACCACAGTTATCAAGTTATAGGAGAGGTTTCCAATTATTGCCGCTAAAGGTGGTGATTAAAGGTATAAAGTTTAAAGCGACAGTTACCTTTCAAAATGAGTGATATGGGTGTTGAGTAACTAAGGTTTGGAGTGCATTATAAAACTGTATGTTTCTACTCCTTTTACATTTGTGCTATTTGTTGTTTAACAATCAGGAACTATTCTGACCACTGTGGACTTAAAGGGGTATTCCGGTTAGAACAAGTTTCCCCCAAGTTGAACGGAGCGGCAGGTTGCTCATGTGAACTGCCACTGCATTCATTCTCTATGGGAGCACCGGAAATAGACGAACACTGTACTTGGATATCTCCGGAGCTCCAATAGAGAATGAATGGAGCGGCAGTGCACATGAGCAACCTGGCGCTTTGCTCAAATGGGGGGTAGAGGACCCCCGTTCGCGTGATCGGCGGGGGTCCCAGCTGTCGGACACCCATAGATCAGAAAGTTTCCCCCTTTCCCTTATTCCAACCGGAATACTCCATTAAGGAATAACAGGGGGATCTTGAAAATACTTTTTCACAACAACAGAATCATTTTAGCATCTATTGTCATTAGAGTTTTAAGCTGATAGACTCATGGGCGTACATACTGTAAAGTACTAAAATGTCATGATGTGCCCGCGTGATCAGCATCAAACACTGGCCTTCTGCAACTGCCTCTGTAGCATCTGTAGCTGCCTATTAGGCCATGCCAGAGACAGTGATACACTGACAGGCAAAAGTGCTTTGGAATATTAAAGAGGCTCTGTTACCAGATTATAAGTGATGTAGATAATAACAACAGTGATTTATATTTTGAAAAACAATCATTTTTTAGCAAGTTATGAGCAATTTTAGATTTATTCTAATTAGTTTCTTAATGCCCAACTGGGCGTTTTTAACTTTTGACCAAGTGGGGGTTGTAAAGAGAAGTGTATGATGCTGACCAATCAGTGACCAATCAGCGTCATATACTTCTCTCCATTCATGTTTATTTGTACTCAGCACAGCGTGATCTCACGAGATCACGCTGTGCTGTCACATACACCCACATTAACTTTACTGAAGTGTCTTGAGAGGGAATAGACATTGCCTCCAGCCAGGACGCGATGTCTATTCACACTCCCGACACTTCTGTAAAGTTTTTGTGGGACTTAATCACAGCACAGCATGATCATTGTCCGTAATTACACATCCGCAATTACTGACCCATTCACTTCTATTGTCCACGGACACCTTCCCGTATATTTACGGGAAGGTGTCCGGGCCGTAGAAAGCCGCCGCAAAAGATAGGACATGTCCTATCTCTTGCTTTTCATGTGCCATGCTCCCATACTTTATATGGGAGCATGACCCACGAATGCGGGTGGCTGTCCGCGGCCTGACTTGCCCGCAATTACGGGCCGTGATTATGGGCACGGCCTTGTGTATGGGGCCTTAAGCTGTAGATTGCTGCGTTCTGCAAATAGGGACTGCAATAGGATTGTATATAGAGCTTGCCTGTTCACTTTTTGGGTGCATTTTGATCCCCTTGGCCAACATTTGCAAGGAATAAACAAGTTGCTGGCCTTTAGAATATTAATGTGTCCATCAAAACCTGAGAATCTACAAACAGTGAAGTGCATGGATGCCCAAATCTTACGAGAGATGATGTACTGTGCACTGGATATAACAATGTCACCATGAGTAGGATCTACAGACGCTGTATAAATGAAGTGATTATTTGCATTGTTTTAGAATATTCCAGCCTGATTATACGATTGTTCCTATAGCATGATCTTCTTATTATATTGCTGTTCTATTATATTGCCATAGGACTTCGCCCCTTTGTTGAGACTGCAACCTCTACTAATTCTATTGCCATCACTAACAAATAATATCCTGCAATCTGAGCTGCAACTGAAGGTAACCATGCCTGAACTGGGATTAAAAATTTATTAGTGGTTGCATTAAAGACTATGGAAACCTTTGTAGTATTTTTTTAAATGTATTTATTAAATCCATGTTTTAGGTGATTAGAAACATTGACCTATTAAAAATTTTCTTGGCTGAGAATGGGTCCGGTATGTGTCTAAAACACCGGATCACCATAATATCGACCACATCTAAGTTGATGAAGTTAGATGTGATCGATATTATGGTGATCCGGTGTTAGACACACACAGGACCCGCTCAGTCGAGTCATCAGTTTAGCTGAACTAATGGAATCAGCTGATTGCGAACGATACAGCTTCTATGTATAGAGGATACATAAAAGCTGTATCGAAAAAAAACATTTTTAATAAAAGTCAATTGAAAAAACTTTTATTATCACCTAAAACATAGATTTAATAAAAATAAAAAAGGCGTGTACAAAGGTGTACATTCAGGTCAGACCTATTGAACATGAGCACATCAGTAAGGTACCTTAATAGGGTTAAACTAGTGGGTACCCATTAAGCAGCCCCCTAAATTGGTAACCAGGGAGCTGAAGAGAAAGCACTTAAGGGTTTTGTGGATTGACATGGTGTATCACATGATCCTTCCCAGCCAATTGGAAGCTCTATAAAGAATCATGTGATCATGTCTGTGACTAATGTTTCTGATGAGTTGTGGATTGCATGTCACATAACATTAGAGATAGAACCAGCCAAGAACAGATAATCAAAATTGGTAAACAAAGGGTTATCCAAATACACGCCGAGGTCAATTTCCAAGAAGCCCTGAAGTCAGAGGTAAAGGGGGTAGGTAGTTAAGTAGCTTGATCAAAACACATGCAGACAGGAAAATCACAAGCCAAGAACAGGTGGAGGAAGCCAGGTATAAATACTAATCCTAGATCTGATAGGCAGAAGGACAGAGAAAAGAGATAGGCTAAAAGTAAAACCAGAACCGCCCAGAAGCTAGAACAGTAGTCATGGTGATCTTAAGGGAACAGGTGTTTTCCTAACACTTTGCGTGTGTTGAAAAATGAATGCTGATGCCGTTCTACCTTCCCGGTTGCTCTGGCAGGAGGGCTGTATTTTCTTATTAAGTATTTTGGAAAAAAAGAAGTGGTGGAGGTCGAGATCAGATCAGCTTTGAAATTATTTTTCTTTATTTTATGGTGTCAGTAACCTATACACATATTTTGGGACTACTAGTCTCTTTCTCTAGACAAAGAAGGTGTTCTTTGTCTTTAGAAAGGGACTAGTACAATTTTGAAACTCGTTGATGTTACTTAAATAAATAAAAAAAAATGTAACGCTGATTTGATCTTGATCTCCATTCTTCTGTGCAAGAAGCACTGACAACTTCCACCACTTTTCTTTTTGCAAAATACTTATGACATCACATGAACTTTTTCAGAGCTGATGACACATGTAATACAACATGTGACATCACAGAACCAGGAAGTTTTTTCTTTTCAGCTCCCCAGGTTGGGCACTTTGGGGGGGCTGCTTAGTGGATGTAATTACACTCACTAGTATAACACTATTAGGGCATCACGCTGATGCTTTAAAGGCTATGTGCACCTTTGAAATCATTTTTCTTTTTAAAATAAAAATGTGTATCAGTGTGTTTTGTGCAACTTTCTAAATACTTGTTATTAAAAATTATTTTTACTTTTTGAGATTTAGTTGTTTCGTATCCTGTATACAGAGCAGCTGTATCGTGCTCTGAGACCTGAATCCGTCAGGTCAGTGGGAATGACGGGTTCAGTGTCAGCGGGTCCTGCGTGTCTGACACGCATGATCCACCTGTAAACGATCACATTTAAGTTATGAACTTAGATGTGATCGGTAACAGCTTGATCCGCAGGACCCGCTGACACTGAACCCGTCAGACCCGCGAACCTGACGTTTAACTATTTTATATAGTTACATAACATTTTTATTATTATATTTGAAGAAAGCATTCAAATCTTTCTTGCTATTTCTACAAATGTCTTCCGTTTTCTTGTACTGAGGTGTGTGCTTAGAACAGATCCCGAAGAAGACTATTCCCAGAATTCACAGTTCTTAGGCCACGTTCAGACGTGGCGGAATTGCTGTTGAATTCCGCTGCGGATGGTCTGCAGGGGAATTCTGCAGCAGCCGTTTCTTTCATTACATTTTTAGGAAAGTTAGTTCAGACGTTGCAGAAAATAACTGTGCGGAAATTAGGCTGCGGTGCAGAATTTTCCCTCCGCAGCATGCACATTATATTGCAGAGAAGCAGTTGAATTTCACTGCGGATTTCAGCCTTTGCAATGTAAAAACTGAAATCTGTGGCAAGTCTTCTGTGATATCTGCAACGTCTGAATTACCTGTCAAATATGCAAATGTTGGTGCAGATTTGTTGCGTAATTGCCCCGAATCTGCACCAACATTTGCAGTGGAAAAATTCTGCCACGTGTGAACATGGCCTTATAGTGAAGAGACAAACTTTTCTCTAGTCAAAGAGAGTGCTCAGCGTGAACATCTTCTCACTGACTGTTCTGTATATTTCATATATCTGTACAAGTTAATCATGTTCTTCCTATTCATCTTTATTTTCTGTGACCTTGAGCAGTTTTGTCGTCCTGTTACGCATTTTTAAGCTCCAGGGCATCCTTTTTATGAATTGGTGCCCAGAACTAAACTGCATATTACAGATACGATCATGTTTAAGGTTTGTAAGTCAACAATATTAAGTCCAAGTTTCTTGAATCTATTCCTCTACTAATCCATGAAAGCATGCTTCTGGGTAAAAAGGCCGATTTAGACCATATTCTGCCCACTGTCGGCGCCTTTTCTTGGCACATACTAGTGTGACATGTGGCCAATATCTGTGGAAAAGTTGATCTGCCACGTTAGATTTTTTTTTAGTCGTTGACATGTGCAGTCCTTGGTAACTCGTCCATGTAGACAGATCTGCATCCCATCAATAGAAGCCCAGACCATAAACCAAGGTAGAGATTCTTCGACAATTTGTCGTTTTTATACATGACATTAGAAAACGACTGTGTGAAATCCCTAATGTATGGCCAGCTTTAGATTAGTAGGGTGACCTTTTATTTAGCCCCTATTCATACGACCATATTTCACGTCCGTGTGCGGTCTGTTTTTTTCATGGACACCACACGAACCTATGAAAATAAATGGGGCTATTCAGACATGCGTTGTTTTTCACGCAGCGTGTCCGTTGCGTGAAACTCACTGCATGTCCTATTTTGGTGTGTTTTTGCGCACCATACAGCCCATTAAAATCAATGGGTGCGTGAAAATAACGGATGGCACACGGACGTCATCTGTCTGCTGTATGTGATTCACGCAACTTTTGCTAAAGAAATGATGAGGGAAAAACCCCTTGTTTTTTTTGCTGAGGTAAAAAACGCCTGACATACGGATGACATACGCGCGTAAAATCTTTGAATCTAATTAAAAAATGTTGTTTGTGCTTTTTGGCAAGTAATAGATCAGCTTGCAAGGTATAAACAGTCATCACAACGCTAAGGGTATGTTCACACGCTTAACCAAAAACGTTAGAAAATACGGAGCGGTTTTCAAGGAAAAACAGCTCCTGATTTTCAGCCGTTTTTTATGCCACTCGCATTTTTTATGGCCGTCTTTGGAGCTGTTTTTCTATAGAGTCAATGAAAAACGGTTCCAAAAACTGCTCAAGAAGAGACATGCACTTCTTTTTCACAGGCTTTTTTTTACACGCCCGTTTTTCAAAAGGGCCGCGTAAAAAACCGCCCCATCGGAACAGAACGCCGTTTTTCCACATTGAAATCAATGAGCAGATGTTTGGAGGCGTACTGCTTCCGATTTCTCTGCCGTTTTTCTATTTATCTATGCGATTACTCACCTCCTCACAAAAAGAAGCCAGATTTCTTTGACAACTTCTAGCTTTCATAAACCGTGCTGGCTATCACTTATTATTTTTCGCCTTGTCCCCCTGCATGTAACCTTAAACAGCTCCTAAAATATCACTCCTGGTTTATGGGGAAGACCTAGCTCTGATTTGAACATGGTCACCAGTTACAAAATACCACAGGTGAAAAAAATCTTTAACTTGAATGGGGATGGAGCTGCAATACCAGACACAGCCCATGGACAAGAGTGGCGCTGTTTCTGGGGAAATAAAGCAGACCCTTTTTTTTCTAATGCTGTAAAACCCTTTAAATATTTACGAATTATGAAAGATGTAGTCACTATGGCGAAGGCACATTATAACCAATAATGAGACAATAAAAAAGAAATGCCAATAACTTAAGTTTATTAGTCAGTCAACAATATTACAAATATTTAAAAATTACTTAATATAAATAGTTGGCAGCAAACTATTTCATTACAGAGTTAAATTACCAGTACAACAGACAGACTGGAGATTTAGACACCTGGAAGATAACAGTAACATTTTAACTAAAATATTTCAAAAATAAAAAAAATTCAAGCTGAAGGCAATCACCTAGTGTCCTTAAGCATGGGCTCTTAATTATACAGAATACCCAAAATAAAAATAAAAATCAACTAAATTTGCATATCAAAGAACCTTTAATAATTACAATCCAAACACTCCGTAAGCCACTTGTGCCATTCTATACAGAAACTCTGAATTAGAAACTAGTTGCTTTAATAGTACAAAGATTTCAGCTCCAAAAATAATTCAAAATAAAATAAAACTTTAGCAATTAGCGTCATAAAATTATATTTTTCCCACATAAAAATACAAAATTATATTAATGACAAGAATATTACTTCTAAAAAACAAAAGAAAAAAAAAAGACAACAAAAACAACAAAATAGAAATATGCATGAAAAAGTCTCTCCTTTTGTTAGCAAAACACTATCCAAAATAACTACAATCATTTACATCAGTACAAAGATTTCTGGATTTTAAAAAATAGTTGCAATGACAAAAGGGGTATCTTTTCTGACAGTAAAAAATGACACTGTGGATAAAATCTGCAAAATATGCAATGAAAAAAATAAATTTGCATTAAAAAGGTTTACACTGTTTTTATACAAATATTAGAAACAGTATTGCACATCACAACACAGAATCGAGGTTAGTCAGCCTTCCAAAATGTGTTATATTCAAGTTTTCTAGCATCTTTGAGGAGAGGCTTTGTGCAGCCAGATGCAACAGGGATACAATATCAAGTGTTGTCCATACACAAATATATAAATGCTAAATGTTTCCTTCTTAACAAAAAGTGTGGATTTTAAAGTTTTTTTTTTCCTCCATAGTCATACACTTGGGCAGCAATATGCACATTGGGGAAACAAAAGAGAAGCTTTAAAAATATAAAAATACAATCAAAATCAACTAGCATTCTTCTACAAAAATAGTAAAATAAATATGATTTATAAAAAATCCAATACAGTGTTCAACAATTAGAAAATAAGAATTTACTACACACAAGTACACACACAAAAAGCAGGATTGGAACTAGAAGCAGCAATGACCGCCTCAGACAGAAGTGAAATGACAATTAATATAAAGGAATTTCTGGCCAATCTTCCCCTTTAAACTATTTTTCATTTTGAATTTTTTTATTTTAAAAATTTGGTAAAAAAAAAAAAAAAGATCATTTCCTGACAGTTTCAAATTTTTTTTGTTTTCGAGCACTTGCACCTCCCCAATCATTTTTTTTTAACAAAATAAGATCAATGGGAACTTTTTTTTTTTTCTGATAAATATGCAAATAATTGAGGTATTGCAAAAGAGATGTTAATTAAAAGAAGCGGGTTTCAAAAACAGCGGACTGTCAAAGATTTCTTTCAAAAATATAAAATATAGTGCATAAGAAAGTTGGGATTTATTTTGGGGTTTAGGCAGGAAAGAAGGGTGAAGATTGAGAAAATACTATTAAGAGTGAAGAGCTGGGGGGACATGACAGATCATATTAAGATACAATTAAGGGTACATAAATAAATTAGGAAGAAGTACTCTTCGGAACAGCAACAATTTTCAAACATTTAAAACGTGAACTACAACCACATTATAACAGCAAAGTGAGACAAGTCACATGTTGTACAGTACAAAAAAACACGCTGTTGACAACCGGTAAGAACGCAATTTTTTTTTTCGTACACAGAAGATTGTCCCATGGGTCTTACCCAGAAAAATCCAATTTTTTTTCTTTCTGATTCTTTCTGTGTTAAAATTGGTATTTTTTGTGGAGTGAATATATATTTTTGTACTGAATTATTTTTTTTTTGGTGTGGGCTAGTCGCATTACCCCCATGGCTTGATTTAAAATATCAGAATGGTGTTTCATATTTTTCCTAGCCAAAACAAATTTCCGTTACCATTGGCTTTTTTTTTTTTAAATAAATATATATATTTTTATTAAAATGTTAAAAAAAATAGCAGCCTTAATAAAATATAAAAAAAAATGTACAGGGAAACCAATTTAAAAATTTCAGTTTTAGCCATATGTCACCGTTGTCTTGAAGGTAAAAGGGGCATTTTATGCAACTAGCCATCTGCATCATACCATCTCCATTTTGACTTATTTAATCGAAAGCATCAAGAATTAAATTTTTTTCATTATTATTAATAGTAATATTATTTGTAACTAGTATGCGTCAATAAATAGCTTGTGGGATATATATTTGGTGGCTGATTACAAGTGTGCTGGCCATCTTTGGTTTTTTTAAAATAAATTTTTAAACCGTGAACATTTTTAAAATTGGGCAGAGAAAATGATGTATTTTTTTTTTCAAAATACAAATTTCAAATTTTTCCAGTTTTTCTCTATGCTACTTCACGTCACAAGATTCAGAATCACACACCACGACTATTGCACGGGGATTACAATATTACACCCAATCCTTGTAAATTGAAATCCGCTACTGACCAGGACACAAAATGGCTGCACTTACTATTCTAAAACAAATTTTTCATATTGTACACATTTAAGGACATCTGTTTTACTTGAGTCACAATTCATGCAAATATGCTTTTTTCTTACAAAATTTTGTAATTTTGCTCATGCTATTGTACCTAGTTTTAAAAGAGCTTTTCTATTATTTTTTTGAATCATTTTTTTTTTTTTATATCTGCAATACCGTATTTGTGGTTAGTTAATAGTTCCAGTGCATGCATATGGTGTAGACAGGTAGGTAAACATGCATATTTCACATTCTAAAACGATGGCAGTTTCGGCCATATTGTGCTGCCTGCCTTGTTTTCTGCAATGCAGATTTTGAAAACTTTTCAATCCTGTATAAATAGGTGGCATTACACACAACACCTATATAGCAGCAAAGCTAATACAGCTTATGATTAAAAATGTTTAAAAATAGCTAATAAAATCAGATTATCTGAGGTATTATTTCTTGCAAGTCAAAATGGAGAGCAAAAAAAATCAACCCTATATTTTTTTTTTTGTAAAATTTACATACACACTTAAAATATCAACGATAAAAATAATCTTTTAGTAGCAGACATTTTCCTTTTTTTTTTTTTTTTTTTAACTATTAATTGCTACCTTTGGTAAATAACTGGGGCTTTAAGTTAAAAATCCATGTCTAGAAATAAGTGCACACTTCATCTATATAGATATATATATTTATATAGCAGCAGACTGTGTTGCCCCTATGCAGAACATTCCCATATCTAATTTCAGCATTACATATAAAAGAAAAAAAAAATATAAAAAAAATTGAACATGAAATTATCACAAAGAATTAGTAAGCCTGAGATGTGGGGTTTTGGTGAAAAAACAAGAGGCTTTTAGTGTTTTGGCTGCTGATACAGATGCATGTGTAGAGGACTGGGGTGAAAAGCAGAAGAATGCACTTATTTCTTCTGCAGGTCAGTATCTTTAAACACAATAAGCCGCATGCACCCTTCTCTCAGTGAGTGGTAGATAAGCCATGTTTAGTTCCAGCGGAAGTGGATCTGACGAGGTCGGTCGGCTCCTTCCTTCACCAGTGGCTTATGGAATTCCCGCCCGGCGCGAGAGTGGATGTTCGCCCAACAAAACTCACAGTAATACTGCAGACATGTGACATTGGCACAAAAAAACGGAGCAAATTTCCCACTGCAGCGGGCACCCTGGCATTCATCGCACATCTGGTCATCCAACACGTATGGCTTCACCTCCACCTGTGATCACAAGATGGACAAAGTTCTTACGTTATTATTTGATCCAGAACCACCAGTCCCTCTCCATCTATGGCAAACAAATACCAGTAGGGATCATTATATTCTTACTGAAAGTAATGAACTGGCTGCAGTAAAATACTAAATACATTTGGTTTTCCTCCAGCCTCAGCAACCAGATACAGCCGTTTATGGATCCTGAAAATAGGCTGCTATAAATTAATTTGTACCCTGTTGATGGAGCTGAAGGAAACCGCATGGAATTTGAACTTAACCTGCAACGAGTTTAGAATATGTTATACAACTTATCCAGACATCCCACATAAGCCCCCTAATAACTTAAAAGGGTTGTATGAGATTAGAAAAAAATGCCTGCTTTCTTCTACAAACAGCACCGCTCTGTTCCATGGGCTGTGTGTGGTATTGCAGCTCAGTCCTGTTCAATTAAACGACACCGAGCTGAAATACCAGACACAGCCTATGGACAAAAGAAGCACTCATTCTAGAGGAAAGCATCTTAGACAAAAAATGTTAGTTACTATGGGGTTTGTGTGGGATGACTGCGTAAATGGTCTGGCATACTGTTTACAAAGACATCATGGACAGACCCCTAAATACCTAATTGTTAACAGACTGACAACCCTGAGTCTACGACATAACTGTATGTGGGACAACAATCATCACTTACCCTTTTATCAATATCGCCATGTTGAAGTTGAACAAATCGAGCGCTAATGGCAGCAATGTAACTCTGCTGATTGGAGAACGCAACACGTCCGGCACCTTTTGGATACTTTAATTCTGGGTCTGTATCAATTCCTGCATAGCAAACTCCCCCGTAGAGACGATCCATAATCATAGCCAGTTCCACTGAAGAAAGGAGAATAAACGGATTAACAGCCTGGACTGGAAAGGATTCTCTACCCCTTCTGGATTCCATGCTTCTCGATAGTGTTTACAATCCCATGCTGCTTTACACAATCCCTTTAAAATGTAATGATAAGCTGATCACAGGGTGTCCCACTGCTCTGACCCATAGCGGTAATCTGCAGGGGAAACTGGTAACAAGTGTTCAATTCTGCTGCAGCGCTACCACAGGTGAAAAGAAGTATTACACCGTTGTCATTGAAAACTATGTAATGCAAGGATGTGTTAGGGCCTCCAGAATAAGAGATGCTCCTGAATTCCCTAATAGGATATTTTAAAAAGGGTTTTCAAAACCAGATAACCTCTTCAAACTTGATGTGCTGTGATTTTACTTAAAATCCCAAAAACATTTTTTTGTCTTGACAGTGTTTTCTCTTTTTTGTCTTAACATAGAGTTTAGCGTATAAACAAATGTTTGATCATATTATTAGCACGGCTCCTTGTCACACTGCAGAACGTCTATGTTTAGAGGGTGAGTGGGTGGAAGCAGACGGCTCGCTAATATATACAGCGCTACCACAATCTCTTCTTCCAGACAGATTAGAACAAAGACATGGAAATCGGGGTTTTGTTCATTGCTGCCTATGCAAAACAGAAACACGTTTTCTCTGATACAAATGTAAAAAAAAAACGATGTGATGTCTCTAGTAAACAAATATGTCTCTGACTGAAATGCACCATTAATGGTATCACATACAGCATGATATCACATACCATGCTGCAAAAGATCTTAGGATATGCATAATACATGAAGGAAGGTCATAAACTAGAGGTCCACCAGCGGATCTAGAATTAAAACTCCCCAAATGACTCGCAGGCAGAAATGACAGTAATAATTCTACACAAATCAAATTTAGTCGCAACTTCCCAAAAGTCGGCAATCCGAAACTTTTTGGTTTGGCGGTGCACGAATTGTGGCAAAATGGCGGCCTGCCTGCCTTTTTTCAGATTAAAAAAAGGACCAGGCAGCCTTCACAATACGTAAGAAAGTTATCCCTCGCTCTAGCGCAGCCAATCATGAGGGGTATAGGTGGATGACACTACTAATGCTGGCTTGGCGTTAAAGAGCTTGAAAGGGGTTGGATACCGTCCTAGAAGACATCGATTCAGAAACGAGTTGTCAGGGCAATTGGGGTATTTGATGTGAATTTATGGCCGAAACGAATGGCCGATTCAATGGAATCAGAGCTGAAATGAATTTCGGGTAAATGAGCTTATCTCTACTCCCAGGCTAGCATAGCATGCTGGGAGCTAGGCAACAACTGGAGAACTGCAGGTTGGAGACCATTGCATGGAAGAAGTGATACTTTTACCTGCTCTCAGTGGTCTGGGGACTCCTCCGACAAATATTGTTTTTCGGGGATCAAGTGGCTGTGACCCATCCATCACAAAGTCGCTGTCACTCAAATTCCAGGGACGAATCTGAACCTATTTTACATAGAAATTATAAAATGATTTACTTGCCCAATACAATATATATATTGCCTGTTGAGCCATTAGAAACAGCACATACATATAATCACAAAATGTAGAAATAATCCACCCGTACAGGTTTTGTTACACTAGATTATTCTGACGTGTCTTTATAACATCTCAGTAGATACATTTAGGAGACGTACTCCTTTAAAATGTCTGTGTCTGGAGTGAGTTGCACTCTAACTACACGTGAAAATCCAAACAGCTAATCATATGCTCAGAATAAACTGAATTAGGCTATGACCCAATAGACGCAGGCAGGTGAGGGCACCATTAGGCTTGCCAAGACACGTATGATTTATAAAAGACTTGGACAATGGAATCAGGTGACATGATAATGTCACGTCTACATCTTGGCTTATACCGATCAGTCAGTCTGCAACCTTGTGTAACTTGTATTTGATAACCCAGTCAACACTTAAAGGGGTATCCGGAGAAAAGAATTACTGAGCATTGATTTCCTAACATAATAAGAAAGCCCTTACTAATATAGTTGTACTTTTATTTCTGCACAGTACCACCAGATCAGAACTCAGTCATGTCGAAGCTGTATAGGTTTCTTGGTGGCTTGCCGATGCTGCTTCGTGTGACTAAAGGCTGCCTCCCCCAGTTTTAGTCGGCAGAGCAAGCCACGGAGAGAGGGAAGGACTGGACGAGTGGATTCAGAGTAGCAGAAGAAAGTGTTGAATTCGGCCCTGGTGGTGACGTGTGACAGCTATGGCCTGAGAGGCTTCTTCGGAGTGTGGAGTGTGTACTGTGTGGAGCGGCAGGCGATCGGTCTAATGCTGTCATCACCATCATTATTAGCCGCAACCGCTGTATGGGTGACACATGCCGTGTATGGAGAGAATGGGCAGCCACTGCTCAGTAACTGTCTAGGGTGTATAAGACGGCGGTGGTACCATGCATATCGGCAGGAGTAGTACTGACTCTCTCCTTGGTTCACGCTGGAGGCGGAGGCAGCACTGTGTCGGCATGTCACCAAAACCGAGGAAACTATACAGCTTCCAGGACAACGTGACCGGGTTTTGATCTGGTCGTACTGTGCAGAATTAAAAGTACAACTATATTAGTAAGTGCGTCCTTATTATGTCAGGAAACCAATGCTCAGTAATTCTTTGCCTCTGGATAACAACTTTAATGCTTCTAATTATATTTGGCACCTCAGGTCAATTTATCTTAAAAAGGACCTGTCATCTTCCCGAAAAACTGCAGCTGACATCTCACTCTGATTGGACTGCAAGGTTCACGCCTCCTTGGCAAGTGACTGGTGTTATCCGCCCACTTGACAGTCAAAGGCCTCATTTGTATATCGGGTGCCAAAATTAACGGCTTTGATATATCAAGAAAAGTAGGGGCTAGAAGAGAAGAAAAAAAAAAGCTCCAGAATCTGTGAGGGGCCGACAATGTAACTGAGATGTCAGCTGCAGTTTTTTGGGCAGGCAACCTCTCCTCTTTAACCAGGCGCGGACACCTTTTAGTCCAAAATTCTGTGCTGATCAATTTCTTAATAGTGGCTGGGGCTAGTTATTTTTCTTATACAGAGATTAAAACTCCCCAGTGTAGCCATACAAATAAATTATAAAATTCTGTCTGCCTGCAGCCACCACCAGGGGGAGCTTAGGATCATACTGCACATTATTTATACGTTGAGTTTAATAATAAATCAGTATGCAGTAGTTCCTTAGCTCCCCCTAGAGGCAACTGGAGAATTTTATCATTTAACTCACAGGATTTGAAGCTCTATACCAGAAAAACGGTGCGCTTACCACTATAAAGATATATTAAGAAATGAATCGGCACATCACTTTGCACCTATTTACATTTTTTTAATGTGTACCTGTACTTTTATAAAACTTTTGACATGTCACAGTTGTTTCCTCGGAAAGTCGAGTGCGCGGTATATAGACTCTTAAGACTTTTTTTTGAGCCTGTGCACCACTCGCTCGGCTTCCGAGCATTAGAAATTTGGTGTCCTAATACAAACAGACTGCAGCCGCTGTAATTGTTCATTCAACACACTTAGTGGTGTCTTAGTTGCATTGTATCTACAACAGGGTTTGATATACAGTCAAGTGACATTACTAACATGAATGCTTGGACAATCAGTCCATATTGGTATTTTTAATATAATATGTGTGTGCTTATCATTTGGTAAAAATAAAGTTATGTTCTATAAGCACTTGTTAGGTACCCGGGAAACAAGGACTAATCTATTTGGGTTCGGTAATTTGGTGTTTCGTTTACTTTAAGGAAATGGCACAATGTTAAATATATGATATATGACAAAAAGTCTTTTTAAGGGTATAGATAGTTTGTTGAAACACTTGCACCTAATATAAGAACTAAAAATTCTCTTTTACCCACAGTGACAATTCCTTTGCTAGCAGCTAAACTTGTACTTCTAGTTCTAACCGTGAAATTCCCCATCCCCTGACAACCATTGGTATTGAACAAACAAACAAACAAGAAGGCAACGATCAATATGCATGGCAGCGTATAGTGAAAACTAAATAAAATCCATCAATACTGAGCTTCTAAGCTTTCTGGGGATTTGTTTTATCTAAGTCTCCTGGGTAAATCTATTCATATATATTTGCAACTTTTTGATATATTCCATCCAGTGCCTGGAGAATATTATTGTATATACTTACTGGCTTGTCCTTGATGGTGGGACTAGAAACACACAGATAAAGTTTTGAATCTTCTTCAATACAGGCTTCAATGAGTGCTTGAACCGAACTTTCTTCTTGAAAGAGGAGAAATGCATAACCTGCAGCAAAAATACATAAAAACATAACTTAATATAATAACAAAAACTATATATATATAAATATATATATATATATATATATATATATATATATATATATATATATACATGGCAAAACTTAGGATGGACCCAACCCCCTACTGAGAGTTCTGACATATGTCCTATTGTCCACAGTAACTTCGTAACATATTTATCATTTATAGTATTTAGTTTGAGCTCTGTTTTTTTCCACGTAGAGCTCCAACTCCCCTGCTTCCTTTCACACAGTCATAGAATTAAATAATAAAACCCTGTCTGCCTGCAGTCACCACTAGGGGGGAGGGCAGTGCATATGGATTTATACAGCTACTATTGAACTCAATGGGCAAAAATATGTATGCAGTGAGCTCCCTCTAGTGGTGGCTGCAGGAAACAGCTGTGACTATCTGTCAGGAGAAGTAGTTCAAAGATGGACCCCCTCTAACCATGGGAACCATAGGAGGTGCCCACAATTACCACATCTACCGCATAGGAGGAGTAGTAAAAGTTGAGAACAATAGTCCTTGTTGACACAGTCATACTCTCTTTGTATTGTAAATTCAGGCCGTGGTGTGTGAATAAAATCCCAATGCTTTTACAAGTCTCTACTCTCCAGTTTCGGCAGCTGTCCTCCGGCCTGAAAAGGCCACATGGATCTGTTATTTATAAACTGAAATGTTTAAAATAACCTGCAAGTCAGTCACCTCGAGTTTAGGGATTATTCAAATAGTGTCACACAATTGCTCCAGTAGATTTTCCTGGATGCAAAAGACAAAAGTTTGCCTTCCAGAGTGAAACCGGAGACAATAGCTTAGTAGGTAAGACTGAGCTCTGAACACGGCTATCCTCCTTTTCGAAAAACCTCAGCATCATTTAAGTCCTGGAGACTGCAATAAGGTATCAGAATTTGTGCCCATAAAAATGACATCATGTTTTAAAATGGTGACTGATGACATCATATTCTGTTAGATAGAAGTGTCAAAAATATATGACTACTTTATGATTCCTTTTGGACCTTCAGCTAATTTAAAGAGGAGCTGTCGCCTCTCCCGACACGTCTAATTTAGTAAAAACTTGTATTCCCCATGAAATAACAACTTTGCAGCATCTTTTCTTAGAATTCTGCGTTGTGTCGTTCCACTGTTGTTCATCCTAGAAATGTATGAATAAATTGACAAATGGGTGTTACCATTTCTCTTGTTAAAGCGGCGTGTCCCTACAGTCTCACTCTGTCAGCACTGATTGGATGTTGTCAGTCTGTGTAGGGACACACCCCCAACTGGTAACACCCAGTTCTCAATTTATTCTTACATTTCTAGGAGGAATGAAAGAGGAACGGCACAACATAGAGTTCTAAGAAAAGATGCTCCAGAGTTATTATATCATGGGGAATACAAGTATTTACTAAATCTGACAAACCAGGGGTGTTGACAGCTCCTCTTTAAGAAAATTAGGCGTGAGATGTTTTCAGGTAGAAATTGCTTACACAATTAGTCACAATCCATTATTATCACAACACATTACTCTGACAATGGCAGCATATAATGGGAATCTGTCACCAGACAGTCCACTTTAAAGAGAACCTTTCACTACCCCATTCTGGAGATATGGGTGCCGTTATTATTGGTGCCTGATATGTAAATTAGCCCCTGTACTGCAGTGGGGCGTTCCTGGACATGGGAAGGGCAGAGGAGCGTGATAGTCAGCGCTCTGAAACCTGGGTCTCAGAATATGGTGACAAAATATATATATATATTTATTTTTTTTAACAAAATGTTTCTCTTTTGTAAAAGTAGTAAAACATAAAAAATAACTATATAAATTTAGCATCTCTGTAATAAACTTAACCAACAGAATAAAGTAAACTAATAAATCCTATATACAGGGCATACATGCTGCATCATCTGGCACAAATTATGTATATCATCCCTTATAACTTACGACTGTACTCCCAAAATATATTGCACCAAAAAGAAGAACCAAGGAGTCTCTAAGTCAAAAATTACATAATCTTTTTATTTGACAATATTACACTGTTTACAAAAAACAAGTTTCTAAAAATGAATCACAAATAAAAGCATGGCCGCCACATGGGTCAATATACATCAGATATGGTCATATATGTAAAGACACATTACAGTATACCTCAAAGACAACAATATAGGTAGTGTGATGTAAATAGGATGAGGTATACAGGCTACAGGTAATATGTTAAACTGCTTCAGGAAAACGGTAAGAGGGATGAGACTCCCATGTATGGAAAATGCAAAAGAGAACAGGACTGAGAAACAACGTGTTATAATGTCCAAAAAGAAAAACTCAAATATGTGTAAATATCGGGGAGTTGTTCATGCATATATAAGAGAGCCCAAATACCATGAACCAGTAAACACTGAACCAAGGAGCACTATCAAAGTACTAACCCATGTAGCTGAGACTCCAAGAATGGCGGCCGGCCCCAACGCGTTTCGGCTTCCGCCTTCGTCTGGAAGGCGGAAGCCGAAACGCGTTGGGGCCGGCCGCCATTCTTGGAGTCTCAGCTACATGGGTTAGTACTTTGATAGTGCTCCTTGGTTCAGTGTTTACTGGTTCATGGTATTTGGGCTCTCTTATATATGCATGAACAACTCCCCGATATTTACACATATTTGAGTTTTTCTTTTTGGACATTATAACACGTTGTTTCTCAGTCCTGTTCTCTTTTGCATTTTCCATACATGGGAGTCTCATCCCTCTTACCGTTTTCCTGAAGCAGTTTAACATATTACCTGTAGCCTGTATACCTCATCCTATTTACATCACACTACCTATATTGTTGTCTTTGAGGTATACTGTAATGTGTCTTTACATATATGACCATATCTGATGTATATTGACCCATGTGGCGGCCATGCTTTTATTTGTGATTCATTTTTAGAAACTTGTTTTTTGTAAACAGTGTAATATTGTCAAATAAAAAGATTATGTAATTTTTGACTTAGAGACTCCTTGGTTCTTCTTTTTGGTGCAAAAGAATAAAGTAAACATATCATTTTTACGGCAGGGCGAACGCCGTAAAAAATGAAACCCAAAAAACAATGGGGAAATTGCATTTTTTTTTCCATTCTACCCAACAAAATAATTTCCCTTTACATTATATGGTACATTAAATGGTGCCATTAAAAATGACAACTTGTCCAGCTAATAAAAAGGCCTCATACGGCTATATCAATGGAAAAAGAAAAACGCTATGGCTCTTGGAATGTGAAGAGGGAAAAAATGAAAGTGAAAAAAAAAAATGGCCTGGCCATTAAAGGGTTAATAGGTGACATCGCGAGAGTCTGGTGCAGGAATCTAAAGGGAGTGGGCAGACAGATACATGTCATATATTGAGAAAACTGCCTGGGGCTTTTTAAAGATCTTTTTTCTTCCATTTTCCCCTCAAAATCCAGTGCAGATATCCAGTGCGAGATAATGGAGAGCGGTCATTACATCTTTGTCATGTCAATAGCGCCTACAGTATGTCTATCGGCACGAGTGATCGGTCAAGCGCTTTCATAAGCAGGTTGTATCTCAGACACACAATAGTGTTCCCACAGCAGCCAGTGTGTGGCCTCAGGTCCTCGGTCTCTATAACAAATGTCTAAGCGTCTCCCGGGTTGCTGAGGGACTGAGGAATTTTTTGCATCTTCCATCGTTGAGGAAACAAAATATGTCCTTATATATTATGTGTCCTTTGTGTTAGGCTTCGTTCACATCTGCGTCAGGGCTCTGTTCATGGGTTCCGTCGCTGCTTTCCTTTAGGGGAACCCATGAAAGGAATTTAACTGAATCAAACGGAAACCATAAGTTTCTGTTTGCATCACCATTGATTTCAATTGTGAGGGATCCGGCGCAAATGGTTTCCGTTTGTCACCGTTGTGTAAGGGCTCCGTCGTTTTGACAGAATGAATAGCGCAGTCGACTACGCTATTCAGTCCGTTAAAACAACGGAGCCCTTACACAACGGTGACAAACGGAAACCATTTGCACCGGATCCGTCACCTATGTTTTCCGTTTAAGGGCATGACCACACATGGCGGAATTCCTCCGCAACTGTCCGCATCAATGCCGCACAGAATCTGCGTTGCAGATTCTGCAGCGGATCTGCACAAAATGTGCAGAAAATTGATGCGGACTGGCCGCTGCGGACTGCAGGAAAAGTGCTTCTCTTCTCCCTATTCAGTGCAGGATAGAGAGAAGGGACAGCACTTTCCCTAGTGAAAGTCAAAGAAATTCATACTTACCGCCCGTTGTCTTGGTGACGCGTCCCTCTTTCGGCATCCGGCCCGACCTCCCTGGATGACGCTCCAGTCCATGTGACCGCTGCAGCCTGTGCTTGGCCTGTGATTGGCTGCAGCCGTCACTTACACTGAAACGTCATCCTGGGAGGCCGGACTGGAGACAGACGCAGGGAGTTCTCGGTAAGTATGAACTTATATTTTTTTTTACAGATACATGTATATTGAGATCGGTAGTCACTGTCCCGGGTGCAGAAACAGTTACTGCCGATCGCGTAACTCTTTCAGCACCCTGGACAGTGACTATTTACAGACGTCTCCTAGCAACGCTCCCGTCATTACGGGAGCCCCATTGACTTCCTCAGTCTGGCTGTAGACCTAGAAATACATAGGTCCAGCCAGAATGAAGAAATGTCATGGTAGTAAAAACAATACGCTCCGCAGCACACATAACATCTGCGGACTTCATTGCGGAATTTTGACTCTCCATTGAAGTCAATGGAGAAATTCCGCCATGAGTCCGCAACCAGTCCGCCACTGCTCCGCAACAGACAGAGCATGCTGCGGACAACAAATTCCGCTCCGCAGCCTATGCTCCGCAGCGGAATTGTACGCATCGTGTAAACGAACACTGCTAAATTAAAGTGAAAGTCAATGGAGAAACGGCTCCGCTGCGGATTAACGCTGCGGAGTGTCCGCAGCGGAATTTAAGTGAAATTCCGCTATGTGTGAACCCGCCCTAATTCACTTTGGATTCAGTTCATGGGTTCCCGTAACGGAAAGCACCGACGAAACCCATGAACGGAGCCCTGACGCAGATGTGAATGAAGCCTTACTTGCAACCAGATTATTTGATGTATGAATAAAACATTACCTTTTGGTGGAAAGTAGGATTTGCTTTCTGCCTTGTGAGGCCAATCTACCACCAGAGGACCAAACCGACGGAAACTGGCAGTGATCTCATCTGAAGAGAAACACAAAAAAGCTTTTCATTTTCCAGATTATGGCATAATGTAACACGTGGAGACTAAAAAAGGCAACACACTATTGATTATACTTCTATAATTCAGTTCGCCAATGGCGATAGACTGGCATAAAAAGGTGTGAACACCCCTCCCCCTTTGGAAATTCGACTATAACTATCTCACCTTCATCTATATCAGGTGGAAGTCCACCAACAAACACCTTTCTTGAAAAGCGTTCAATTCGCTCTCCATTCTGATGTCCAGAGTAGCAATTGGGTGAATTCAGAACCCCGACTTGGTCATTATGCCCATCGTCAAGCAAACCGTCATCTATTGGGAAGAGAGAGGAGCGACCTGCAGGGAAAAATGGGAAGATTTAAATGGCTACCTCAAGGGGCATACAGTTATAATAATTATAATAATAATAATAATATTACTAAAAAATATATTATAAAATATAAAAATAATATTAATTTCTTTATATGGCACCAGCTTATTTCTCCATAGTCAGGGAAGTTGCTCATTACATATTTCTGTCTTGGAAAAATAGTTGTCACTTTCCAACCCCATTCTAGTATTACGTAAATGTAACTTTCTTTACTACTCCAGGTCTGACTATTACAATACTGATTCTTAGAGGGGTTGTCCACTTTGGACAATCCTTTTTTCCTAGAATGGTCCCCTGATGATAAGCTGATCAGCTAGGGTATAAATCTGTGAGTAGCAGAAAGTGTTTCATTTCCCTGCAGTGCCTCCACAGTGGAGATGAAGCATTACACTGTGCTTCTTGAAATCAAAGCTCTGTCTTTGTAATATACAGATGTGCTGAGTCCTCCAGAGACACACAGGGTTCCTCCTCTATTAACAAATTCCTTAATAGGGTGTTTGAGAATGTGTTGTCTAAACTAGATAACCCTTTTAAGGAAAAGAATAGGGACTAGAGAAAGTAAGGAAGTAAATGTAATATCTTGCTGATTTATAAACGTGTCTGGATTCGCTTGCTCTTCGCCAATCTTTTAATGAAGGAGCAAAATCAATGAGACATAAGGATTGTGTGTCACAAAGGTCAAAACCATTGTCTTGACCATGTGGGATTCCTCTAGATTTTCCCCACCTCCCGACAAAAAAACCCACATATAGGGTAATTGGTTTTATATGATTTAAGACCATGTGTATGAGTGAGGAAGGGTAAATATATTTTGAGCCCCCTGGGAACAAGGATCGTGTGCAGCACATAGGAACATGTTGGCACCATATGAATAACAGGAAACTTGATCAGTCATTGTAAATAGAAATATAATTGTATACAGCAGATCCGCGGTGGATGCCGAGGTGAGCAAAACATTGCAGATCATTCCTTAAAAAGGTTAATGAACCAATAGTAGAAAAGCAACGACAGCGCCCAGTTTTGCAGCACTCAATTATATTCTAGCGGGAAGGTTCATTACATTAAATCAGGAGGGACACGTATAGTTCAAAGGAGGCCATAAATCAAAGCTTCAAAATGCTGCAATAGTCAGTACTATAATAAATGCCACCATTGGAACCTCACATTACAGTCAGGAGATTTTGTTGATGTTAGTAGCCTGACTGAATGATGAATTACATTACGATCACTTATATAGCGGGCATGCGTTGTCATGGAAAATGCTAGGTGACAATTTTACAAGAGCACGCACTTGTACATTTATAGTGAGGTAGAGCAAAATTTATAACACGTCAACTAGGGATTCATGTCATCGCTAATACCTTACAAAATAATAAACTAAAAAAAAAACAGAAAACAGCTTACCCACTATTTTTTTTATGCACTGATAAATATGTTAATATATGTTAATAGCAGTTGCAGCTGTTTATATATATATATATATATATATATATATATACATATACATACACATATAGCGCTCCAAATCCCCTGCATAGGCATAGATAACAAACTGGATATCAGCAGCCACCACTAGAGGGAGCTTACTGAATACTATTATACAAGGAACTCAATATTAAAGGGAACCTGTCACCAGCATTTTACCTATTGAACTGTACTCACCCCTCGCTGGCCGTGGTTGTCAAAAGTCCATTGCCGTTATGCCCTCTTCTAAACTCCTCCAACCATAAATAACGGTCTACAAAAATTTTGCTTCTTATGGTAACCAACTGGCAGTCTCGTTTGTTCGCCTTCTTATGCCCGCCCACCACCAAAAACCGCCCTAAAGGCCAAAATCTCGTCTGAGATAGCGCGCAGGCACCCATCATGTATGGTCCAACACCCTTCCCTGCTTCGTCCGGGCCTCAAATCTAGTTACTGTGCATGCGCCGCTATGATGTCCCATTGTGCGCACACACCAGAACAGGTCATCAATGTGCAAGCACGGAGTTTCTTGTGTGCTTGGAGGAGGCAAGGAGCTGTCAATCAGAAGTAAGGAGGCGGGGTTAACTCGGAAAGGCTTGAGGAATGAAGATGGGACTCTTTTTCGACTGAATATGACATTTTATGCTCATTAGCATACGGTGCGGGAACACTTAAAAACGGAATACTAAAGCTACAGAGCCTACTAAGAAGATGATTATAGGTTACATAAAAAAAAAATTCACTCACTAGCACCAGGTATTGCTGGTTTAATAGGTGAAATGATGGTGACAGGTTCCCTTTAACAACAGTTTGCATTAAGCTGTTAAACGCCCTCTAGTGGGGACTGCAGGTAGTCAGCATGTTATCTTTTAAATCTATGTCTATACAAGGGATTTGGAGCTTTGTATCGTAAAACAAAGCTCCAACCCCTATAAAGATAAATTATGACAATAATCAGTGCAGGATTCTAAACCTAAAAACCACATGATGATAAAAGGTGGAGATTCGCTTTAAAGTCTCTATGTATTTTCTTTACCACCACTCCCTTCTTAATGCAACTTGAATTGGTGTAGACAGACTGATACATTAGCTCCAGTGTTTCATTCATAATATACACTATAATATATACCCAAAGACGCAAAACTAAAAGTATGTATGATGCGGACAAGGACAAATGAATCCATCCGTGTGTACGTTCTAAGGACATATACACATGGTCTGTGGGACATCTGGCTGTCCATGGACTCTCTGAGAATGGAAACCAACCTTCTATTTTATATGCAAAAACCTTTTTACCCTTCCCTGCTTGCCCAAATTCTCGGATCTGTGATGGGTGGTAGCCTTTGGCCCATATATGAAAAACATCCCACCACAAGAGGCTTGCTTGACTTAATTTGATCCAAATAAAATGTAGACGTTTACTGACGTATGGTAAACATACGGAAATAATTATAGTCTCATACAGGATTCAAGCTGGACATGCAAATAGGGACTTGTGCACTGCAAATGCAGAAAATCACCGTCTGTATGACTCTTAAGCTAGATTTACACGAGCGTTGCGCATCTCGGATGTGATAAACGGCTGTTTTTCATGTCCGAGGTGCATCTGTGCTGTACACTGCGGGTCGCATTCTCACGCATCCCCCATAGACTAGAGCCTATGGGGGATGCGTGAAGCGCAAAAATATAGGACATGTCCAATCTTCTCACGGACCCATCACACGGTCCGTTGAAACAACGGCCGTGTGAACGGCCCTTGAGTTACATAGGTCCATGTGACAGCCGTGGTTTTACCGCCCGTCACACGGACGTATTACACGTTCGTGTGAATAAGGCCTTAAAGCTTTGTGAGGCTGATCTATTGGAGAACCATTACATAAAAATGACAAACAATGATATCAAATATATAAATGACATTATCTAAAAAAAAATGTAGGCAACTCCCATTGTCAACACTCAGTTGAAGTAACGCCTTATTTATATAGTAGACACTGTTGTTTCTTCTTATGTTGGATAAGGATTATGACTAAGGCTTCGTTCACATCTGCGTTGGGGTCCCGTTCTGACGTTCCGTTGGAGCTTTCCGTCAGAATGGGACCCTGAACAGGTTTCCATTTGTCTCTGTTGTGCACCGGAACCGTCGTTTTGCCGGAAGCAATAGTGATGGAAACGGAAACCTATGGTTTGTGTCAGTTTGTGTCTGTTCAGGGTTTCTTTCTGACGGAAAGCTCCAACGGAACGTCAGATTGGGACCCCAACGCAGATGTGAATGAAGCATAAGATGTGACCAGGTCCCTTAAAGTATTACTAAACTTTTAAAAAACTTTTGACATGTCATAGTGTCTAAGCACTGAGACCCCCACCGATCGCTAAAACAAAATGGCACAAGCGCTCGGGTGAACACTGTGCTACTTCGTTTCTGATCGGCTTTCCTCGGACTGATAGACTTTCTCTTGAGCCCGTACACTGCTCCAAAGAAAGACGATCAGATACAAAGCGGCACAGTGCTCACCAAAGCGCTTCTGCTGTTTTGTTTTAGTGATCAGTGGGGTCTCAGTCTTCGGACCCCAACCAATTAAAACTTCTGACATGTTACAATGAACGGTCAAAAGTTTTTTTTAAAGTTTAGTTACACTTTAAGGCCCCATGCACACGACAGCAAAAAACCTCAGTTTTTGCGGACCGCAACTGCTACTTTGTATGGGAGCACGGCCCGAAAATGTGTCAGTCAGCGGCCGTGATTGCGGGCACGGTCGTGTGCATGGGGCCTAAAGGAACACTTCAGGAAAAACTGATACACTGTGTTATACCTAGAGAAGGTCCCAAAGGGGCAGGGCGTGGTTCAAAGAACACGAAAGATAGAAGTCTGTCACCGCCCCTTCAGGCTCTGCCCTACATACTGTATAATACAGTGCATGAGTTTTTTTTTTTTAAATATTCCTTTAAGACATCTAGTGTATATCTCTATCTATTCTTTTAGGGATCCTAAACATTGCTCCACCACCTTTTGGTAAATGTGGTCAGACGAGACGCACACATAAATTTATATGCAGTTACTATCTTACCAGGCCATCATATCTAGATACTGAGCATGACCACATGTCAAGACACTGGGATGTTGGGTCAGAATAGAGTCTATTTCTTGTGCGCTTTATATAATGTCCCTCCACTCTATTTTGTTCTTTGGCCTACAAGGCAGGTCCATTTTTAGTCCGTACTTTTTGACAGCCTTTAAAGGGACCCCTGAATCATAATTTGGGGTTGGAATCTGAAGCACTGCACACGTCTTAACCTGGAACAAATTTTTATTACGGCCATTTGTCTGGAAGCTTTAAGTGAAGCAGATGGGGCTAAAGTCCTGACCCTCCAATGCACATTCTGACCGTGAATGAGTTACCAGCTGCAGGATAAGAATGTCTTCCCTAGCAAGTGTCTGATGCCTGAAAAACAAGTTCTGCTAAATTTATAACCCAGAAGGCCTTGTAGACGTGAGGAGTGCAAGTGAAGACTGGAATTGTAACCCCAGAGTGTCAAGGCATCAGGCACTGTGGTTTCTGTGGTTTGATAAATTATACTACCGGAGGGGTCGGAAAAGGAGTGCTTCCCATGAACCGGCTCCAAGGACATCCAGATAAAATGTAGCAAGGATAGACAACTTCATCATCTCTTGGTATTACAAGGATATTGTTATTTTATGACAACGCGAGGACATGATCTGTGTACAACATTGGGTCGCTGTGAAAAGTATTTTATGCAGTGTATTATGGTAAATGGAGCAGGCGACTCTTGTAAGCAATATTTCCAGAATAGTCAGTATCAGATGTAGATGGTGGACTAACTAAGGGACTGATAAACAAAATAAAATGTAAAGGGTTTTCCCAGAATCATAAATTATTAGCAATCCATAGGATAGGTGATCATTTTCTGATCGCTTGAACCCCCACCAATTGTAAGGCTGGATTCACACGAGCACATTACGTCCGTAATGGACGGAACGTATTTCGGCCGCTAATCCCGGACCGAACACACTGCAGGGAGCCGGGCTCCTAGCATCATAGTTATTTACAACGCTAGGAGTCTCTGCCTCCCCGTGGAACTACTGTCCCGTACTGAAAACAGGATTACAGTACGGGACAGTTGTCCGGCAGCGAGGCAGGGACTCCTAGCATCGTATATAACTATGATGCTAGGAGCCCGGCTCCCTGCACTGTGTTCGGTCCGGGATTAGCGGGCGAAATACGTTCCGTCCATTACGGACGTAATGTGCTCGTGTGAATCCAGCCTAAGAAGCGGAGTCCCGAACGCCCTGTTCCTTCTCAGGCTGGGTTCACACACCCTATTTACGGACGTAATTTGGGCGTTTTAACCTCGAATTACGTCCGAAAATACGGCTCCAATGCGCCGCAAACATCTGTCCATTCATTTGAATGGGCTTTACAATGTTCTGTGCCGACGGTCATTTTTTTTACGCGTAAAAAAGACGACCGCGTCAAAGAAGGGGTGCCTGTCACTTCTTGGGACGTAATTGGAGCCGTTTTCCGTTGACTCCATAGAAAAACAGCTCCAATTACGTCCGTAATGGATGCTGGGAAAAACGCCTGCACTTGCCTTTACGTCTGAAATTCCGGAGCTGTTTTCTCCTGAAAACAGCTCCGTAATTTCAGGCGTTTCGGACGTGTACGTGTGAACATACCCTCATTGTTCGACCACAATGAGAAGGACATAGAATAGAGTGGTGGTCAAGCATGCGCGGTGCCGCTCCATTCAAAATCTATGGGAATGGCGGAAACAGCTAAGTACAGCGCTCGGCTGTTTCCATCATTCTCATAGACATTGAATAGAGAGGTGGGCGCATGATCGACCATTGCTTTATTCAAGCTCCTTCTCATTGCGGGGGATGAACGATTTGGTGGTTTGGAACCCCCGTTCTTGTGATACGTGGGGGTTCCAGTGGCGGGGCCTCTAGCTATCAGAAAAGTATCACCTGTCCTGTGGATAGGTGATCATTTTTGAATCTAGGAATATCCCTTTAATAAAAGCATACTGTATCATTCATATAAGGGGTATCCAGAAGATTGATTTAAGATAGGATGAGGGGTAAATCAAAATGAATCAGGCAAAATAATTGTTACAGCTCTCGGATGTTTCAGTCATTCTCATAGACATTGAATAAAGTGGTGGAAGCATCCTCGACTGCCGCTCCATTCAAGCTCCTCCTCGCTGTGGGGGGTGCAGTGAGGAGGATCTGGGGGTTGGAAACCCCCATTCTCACGATTGGTGGGGGAAACTGATCACCTATTCTGTGGATAGGTGATAATTTATTAATCTGGGAAAACCCCTTGAAGATAAGGAACCATTGGCGGTGCAGTCATGTGATCACCTGGTTTCTCATCCATGTCCTTTAGATGCACAGTTTGCCAATTAAGGGTTTGAACAACCTTAATGCTATACTTAGGTAGTCATTCTATCAAATTAGCATGTGTGGTCCGCTTTTCCGACAAGGGGGGGGGGGGTGACATTTGCTCACCAGCTGCTTTTCGCTCCATGCAAACCAAAGAGATTTCAAGGTGGCGTTCAATCATTCCTTGTAGTTCATCCCTCTGGAATTGCGATCTTGGAGGTTATTCGACTGAACTATTTACATGAATTTTAATGTACTGGTTAATGTTGAGACTTCCTTTGTACGATACATTTTTCAAATTAGAAAAATGCTAAAAATTTTAAAGCGGGCGGGAAATGCATCTAATGTGCCCACAGACATCCATTGGCAAGATGTATACCAGAGGAGTGTCCTTTTGCCATATGTTTGGCCGATGGACTTCAGTATACCCTTTTTTGAAACTGTACTGAAAAGTGTAGTCAACTACGTAGTCGCTTAATATTACCTCATGGAATTTAGGATAAAAACGGAGGGTGAAAATAATGCAAGTCCTAAGATTGTCAAATGTCCCAAGCCCTGGGACGAGATAAGTGGGGCCTGTGTACTGCCGCTTATCACAGTCTGGGCAATATCCAGTCACATGCCGTAGTTTTCCAAAGAATATGTAAATGAATAAGAGCATGGAAAACAGATTCAAATAATCTTTTCTCTATTAGCAAATGAAGTTTAGGTATGACTTCTTAGAAAACAACACACCCGTGCCAGGGAATGAGCTTTAACTTGTGTTTACTGCCTCGCAGCAAGGCAATGACGTAGATGTCACAAGCGGCGAGTCTTCTGAGTGGCTAATCTGCTTGGGTATGCGGAAAGGAATTTACATGGTTAATTATGCCCACGTGTTCTCTCAATAACATCCCGCTGCCTTGAGTGAGTGTTTTTACCTTGGACCTGCAGCAACGACTATTACTGAGTGTTTATTGAGAGTTTACAGCAGTCACTGCACCTATTAATATTAACACAGTCACTCGCTGCGGACGACCCTCTTCACGTTTCATCATAATAGTCTTGATCAAACCTGATTTCACATATACTTCCTGCATGATGTGCATTCTGGGAAAGGGATGGTGGGCAATCCAAAAGACCACCTTTTTGAATAGACCACGCATTTATCAAGACCAGGTTTTCAATTCCCTTAAATTCAATGTATATTGCTCCTCTCCATTGAGAGGACCACTCCTCAAAAAGACCATTTTTTTCATTGCAATTTTGGGTGGTCGTCTCAAAGACATTTCACTGTAATAGACCTGGGTGACACTAGTTTAGGGTGTACGTAGAAAGTTGTTTGAACGACAGTTTCTATACAGCAAGCACTTGAAGCATTTTATTAGTAACCAGTTAGAACAGAATCAAAAATGATCAACTAACCACAGGACAGGTGATCATTTTCTGATCGCTGGGGGCCCCACTGCTGGGACCCCCACCAATCATGAGAGCAAGAACCCCCAAATTCTCCTCACTGCACGGCCGCAATGACTTTAAATAGAGCAGCAGTCGAGCATGCGCGGTGCCGCTCCATTCAATGTCAATGACAGAAACAGCTGAGAGCTGTTTCCGTCATTCCCATAGACTGAATGGAGCGGTGGTTGCATGCTTGACCGCCACTCTACTCAAGCTCCTCCTCATTGCGGGTGGTGAAGTGAGGAGGATCTGGGGGTTCGGAAGCCCTGTTCTTGCGATCATTGGGGTTCCCAGCGATCAGAAAATAATCATCTAACCATTTTTCATGTTGGGAATGCCCCTCTCATAAAAGCATACTGCATCATTCATATAACGGGTATCCAGAAGCCTGATTTAGGATAGGGTGAGGGGTAAATCAAAATTAATTAGGCAAAATAATTGTTAATTTGGCTCAAGTAATAAATAGATCAATTACCTCGTCTTCTCCCATAACTCCTTGCTGCATGTAAACAAAGAATAACATTGTCAATGTTTCATATTATCACACAATTCAATGTACTAATAAAGCTGATATATGGCAGCTATAACCTTATACCAAACATCACTTGGGGTATTATGTTTCAGCAAATAAAGTTTATTCTTTGTATAACTAAAAGTTATGCAATTTCCGATATGATTTCTGTATCAATTCCTCATAGTTTTCAAGATCTCTGCATGCTGTCATTCAATAGGAAACACAGATGTACAGCTCGTTACAGTTACTGTACAGTTATCAGAGCTGTGTCTTGTGTGTCTATCACATGATCGGGATAGATTTATAATTCCCTGGATATAAATAATGAAGATTCCTACTGAATGACAGCAAGCACAGACCTTAACATTTTATAAATATTGATACAGAAAGTATATAGGAAAATTGTATACGATTTCATTATTCAAAAAATAACCATTATTTTATGAAACCGGAATGCCTCTAAGTTGCCGACTAGACCTATACATGACACATTATTATTGGATACTATTTTAAAATATGAGATTTATATAACACATTTATCACCATCAAGATGACTTTAATGTTTAACTAAAGTTTACCATAGTATAATACTGCAAGTCTTTCTAAAGTCTGGTTACAGCAAAACAGGGATTTAGTCATTCACCATTCGGCCTCTGGGGGCAGCGTTACATTAAGATCCTCCATAGGATAGGTGACACGTGTTTGATCGCTGAGCGTTCCACCGCTGGGAGCCCCACCGATCAAGAGAACGGGGATCCCGAGTCACCTGAATGAGCAGAGCGACAGTGCCGCTACATTTATTCTCAATGGAACTGCCGGAAATAGCCAAGTACAGCGCTTGGCTATCTCCGGCAGTCCCAAAGAGAATGGATAAAGCAGCAGCGCGCATAGGCAACTGCCACTCCATTTATTCAGGGGAATTGGGACCCACATTCTCATGATCAGTGGGGGTCCCAGCTGGAACCCCAAGCAATCAAATACTTTCACCTATCCTGCGGGTAGGTGATAAGTTATTGTGGAGGGATCACCCCTTTAAAAGTATTAAGGTCGAGAAATATTATTAAAAAGTTGTTCCTACTTTACAGTCAATATACCAGCGTGTAACTCTGTGGAGATCACAAGTTTCTTTCTGCCTCCGTAACATGACACCTACCCTACATATAATTGTCATGAGATTCTCTGTAGAAATAAATTCTTCCCCTGTGATATTTAGATGCAGGAATATTTATTAGGCCTCTTGCACACGACTGTATCACGGCTCTGTACAACTTTTATAACTTCTATAAGAGGCCTATGGTACCCACGTATTTATCAAATTTCATATGGAGGTTTTTCTGGCAGATCCCAGGAATAGATCATGTGGGAACATATTCTACCCTACAAGTATTGCTACTAGGGAAATATATCTCCGACAGCACCAAACGCAGCATATGGAGTCCCTAAGACTCAGAATTCTTGAGCCACAAGGAACTCTGTGCCTCTATACAGAATCCTGTGTGATTGGCCTAAACTACGACTGTAGACCAACTTTTTCTATGCCGCAGCCTCACACACCCATAGGAAATGTTTGATTTACTTTCGCACCTCCTACAAAAGTAATATCACATTAGAAGATGAAGAATTTTTTAACTAAGTGCATAAAATGCAAATATAAATTGAGCAAATAGATTCTAATTTATTTAGCAAAAGTTGTAAACCGTAAAATCAATTCCAATTTATTGCGCCCCGTGAAATTCAATCTCGCACCTCCAGATTGGGAATTTCTGCCTTCTACTAAATAAAAACATATATTTCTGGATTAAATTTTAAAAATATATAAAATAAAAATAAGAACTCAATTGACTTTTAAATGCTTGAAACGATGGGTTTTAGCGATATATGTCAATTTTATTCCCAATCGACACAGTTTGCAAAACTAACTTCAGAATATACTGTACACTAAGGGTATGTTCACACGGCTTATTTACGGACGTAATAATTCGGGCGTTTTACGCCTCGATTTACGTCCGAAAATGCGCCTCGATAGCGTTGGCAAACATCTGCCCATTCATTAGAATGGGTCTTACGATGTTCTGTGCACACGGTCATTTTTTTTACGCCTCGCTGTCAAAAGGCAGGGCGGAAAAAAGACGCCCGCGTCAAAGAAGTGCCTGTCAATTCTTCAGACGTAAATGGAGCCGTTTTCAATTGACTCCATGGAAAACCAGCTCCATTTACGTCCGTAATGGACGCAGCGAAATAGCGCCTGCACATGCCATTACGGCTGAAATTACGGTGCTGTTTTCTCCTGAAAACAGCCCCGTAATTTCAGCCGTTATGGACGCTGCCGTGTGAACATACCCTAAAAGTTTGACTTTAGTAATGATGCATTTATTTCCGATATCACATTGTGTAAACTCTTAGAATCCAGGGCACGGACCATAAGACCCATCTCCCATTCAAGAACAAGAAAGGCTTTATGAAAAAAAAAAATGATCGAAAAAACATGTCACATGCTCCAAAGAACATTTTGTACATTTGCCACATACAATATAATAGTTGTAATGTTTGACCTTTATCTGCCGAACGTGACCAGCCGAAAACAAACTGCATAAAGAAGTTTTCACCCCCTCCCCATTGTCCGTTCAACAAAAGCCCCTTGTAGCAATAAACAAATATTCAAACAAATCCTAAGAAATTCCATTGTGCGGAAGAGGATAAAGGAAAAAGAAAATCCTCAGTTATACAACCACTAATTCAACACAAGGGTTGGCTCGGGCACAAATTATGCAAGTTATTGGAAAGAATCCCCCCCAAGCATTTTACGGTACACCCTGAGCCATATACTACAATTTAGGGTTTAATTATTGACATGGGTAATTTGCATATTTGCCGCCTGTTACAAAGTAAAAAAAAATATTTTTGGGGCCAAACTGTCGTTTATTTGCAGCTCTCAGGGGATGTTTTGGGCATTCAATAGTGTGAAGCAGAAATCACAGCGAAAGAATATAACAAAATTACATTAATCCGACCTTTCATAGTCAGTAAATTCTGATAATCTGGTACTTTTGGCCCAGCATGGTGAATGTGGGTTCTCTTCTGCTCCCGAAATAAAATGGGGGAGATTTACAAAGCAAAATCTGCCAGAATACTGGTTAAAATTGGGACAAAAAGTGGCGTATGTGGCAAGTGCATAATTGATTATGTGTTTTAGACACTTTTTATGCCTCACTTGGAAGTTTTGAAAAGTTTCTAAAAAAAATAGGAGTTGAAAATGTGCCAAATTTAATACCGGCATCTGCCATTTTGTTTCGGAACAAAATATTGGTGTAAACTCGGCTAGCCAAGAGGCGGCTTAAAGAAGCACTCCAGCTTTTTCTTCCCTTTTTTTTTTTTTTTTGCCCATATAGTGCAGCATAGGCTATTATAAAAGAATAGTGGAGAGGCTTCTGTGTATGTTTTAGTTGATGTGTCATTTATAAATTTTCTGCCATCTTGGTTCCTTCTTTCCCTATGATATGGCCCCCTAAATGCAGCCTAAATTTCATAAGATTCCTCTGGCTCTGTGGTCTCATCACACTGCACTTGCTCTGAATCCTATCTAAGTGCAGCAAGTGATAGATCAGTAACATCTTCGGTCCTCACACTGCAGAATCTCAATGTAATGCAGCTTCACACTGCTCTCCCTGTTTCCTGCTAGTGGTAGATTTCTCAATGTGAGCCCTTACCAGCAGTAGACGGGGAGAGCAGCATCTCATAAATACACAGGATTATCTGCACAGAGCACTCAAAGTGAGAATAGTTAGTGTGAGTCAGGGGAGTTTTTAACTCCGTAATTTTATGGACTCACCTATTATATTACTGCAATCCTTGTTCCTTTGATATGGCAGAAATGATGTATTCAGCAGCACTATATGCATTGAGGTAGGGCTGGGTAATTTTGGCAAAAAATAAAATCTCGATTTTTTTCAACACTTTGGGCGATTTTCAATTTGAATCTCGATTTTCTTATTTTTTTTTCTGTTTATTTATCAGTAATACCAAGAAATAATTTAATACATTTTCTTTATATAAATAACTTTTTAACATATATTGCTAGAATTATTGTACGTAAATTAACAACTTTAACCTCTGCAAATACTTTATTTTATCATTAATACAATTGGGAAAAATGTCTATCTAATTAATTATAACTCCTGTGTTCCCTGGCAGGGAACAGGTTAACAGAATCTATAATCAATTATATACTGCATGCACTAACATCCAAACTCTACCCGTCACCCCCTCAGCTGGTCTCCGACATTGCTGGATTCACACAACCGTGATTGGACCGTGAAAAACGCTCCATGTGTCAGCCGGATTTCACAGCCCGACCACGGTACATGTGAACGGGACTCCTGGCATCGTAGTCATTTAGGCTACAGTCACACGACAGTGGGAAAAAAAATGGCCATTAAAAACTGATCAATGGTCAGTTTTTCATGTCCATTTTGCATCAGTGTCTCCAAATTCTCATCCATTTCCAGTCAAGGATTTCATTTGTCAGGGTCGATAGTGCCCCAGTGCCCACATATGGTGACATAGTTCCCCAGTTCCCACATATAGTGACATAGTGCCCACATATAGTGACATAATGCAACAGTGCCCAAATACAGTGACTGTGCCCACATATAGTGACAGTGCCCACATAGTGTCACCCCCCCCAATACAGTGCCTATGTAGACAGTGCCACACCCCCTTGCAGATAGCACCCGCTTGCAGATAGCACCCCACGCCCATGTAGATCGTACCCCCACCTTGTAGATCGCAGCACCACCCCCGCCCTTGTAGATAGCACCCCCACATGTAGATTGCAGAACCCCCTCCACCTTGCAGATCGCAGCACTACCCGCCTCCCTTTTAGAGTGCATCCCCACCCTTTGTAAATCGAGGCACCACCATCCTCCTTTGTAGATTGCACGCCCCTTTCTTGTAGATTGTGCCGCTGTAGTAGCCAATAGGAGCTGAATTCCCGGCTAGAGATTGCCGACTCTTTGGTAGGTGATTCGGCTCCTAGTGGGAGCTACAGTGGCGCGGTCTATTAGGGGGCGGGGTCTTGTGGTGCGATCTACAAGTTACAAGGGGGGGTGCGATCTGCAAGGGGGTGCTATCTACAGCGGGCGGTATCTACAGGGCGGTGTGGCTATGTACTAGGAGTCTCTGCTTTCCCACGGAACCACTGTTCCGTACTGTATCATTTTGTTCGGTACAGTGCAGCAGTTCCATGGGAAAGCAGAGACAGAACGGGGCGGACCAGGAAGTGACGAGACGGCGCCACTAAAGAATCGATTCTACGATTCTGTTAAAAAACAGAATTGTGAGAGCCCTTGAGGGCGAATTAATCAAATGAATTGATTAATCGCCAAGCCCTACATGTAGGACATCCAGAAGAACAAGGAGGGTGGAGCTGGGTGGCGGGTGAGAGGGGTCTCAGAGCTGCCAGGAGGGATTTAATAGGTGATGATGTAATCCTATAATTCCCAGGAAGTCATCCACACATGACCTCCTGTCTACACATAAGAGATGGTCTATTTTAGTGGTTAGACGAAGATCACATGACACAGCTGCCCATAATGAAAGGGCTCAAAATGTATAGATGCAACTGAGATGGCAAGAAATACATGACCATACACTGCTAATATTGCTGGTGAGTTAGAATGTTTTGTGCAAAAAAAAAATAATTGCCGGAGTTGTTCTTTAAGGAAGGGAAAAGTGTTTAACATGTAAAGCGAGTTGTCTTCATTTATTATACAGCTTGTGCAGTTTACACCTGTCTATTATGGTTTTATCCTGTCTAATTTTGCGTCACTTTGAGTAAATCTTACCTATTTTGGGCATTTTAAATGTAAAGGAGGCTACTTGTAAAAAAAAAAAAGAAAAAAAGTATATCCTCCTAAATAAAAACTCCTTTAACTCTGACATTAGTCTGGAAACTCTGACAATCCGCTATGACTGATGTGGTGCGTCTGGTAGGACTGATTATAAAATACTGTAATAGCTGCGCATTTTATTTTTGTAATGTAAATTTCTGTAAATAAAGTTCACGTTCACATCCTTTTACTATAACTTTACTCTTGATAATCCAGAATCTTAAGAGAAATGTTTCAATACAATATTATTCCTTTACTCGCATCTGGAAATGATAAGAGGGATATGAAAGTGTAACCGGAGTGAAGCATGAACCCGCCGCGCCCCACCAGCCACATGCTGCTGACTCCACACATTCATTCATGCGCATTTGTGTATTTTTAGAACGCGCCGCATCTGTAGTACCATTTCCTGCAGGCCAGGGAGAGCGACACAAATCACAAGACCCTACGTAAGAAGAATGTGTACACAGAAGCATCCATCTCTGGCCCAGACAAAATACATGTGGATGTTGACAAAGTTAGAAGATCAGGTGACCCAACCAGGTCTGCTGACAGGAAGTCTATGGACAAACAACAAGGTCGGCAGTTCATGTGCTGCTGTACTAGTACTGCTGACACGCTGTCTTTTAGAGGATTGCAATGTATGTGCCCCAGAACGTATTGCATTACTAGCATGGCATGTTTAATGGCGTCAGCATGGTCTACACTTCTTTCCTGGTGGATGGTCGTGAATCTATATCATGGCGCTAGCTGTGGCATTGCTTAGGCACTGTATGGCAGAATGTTTTGGACACTCTATGTCGCTGTAGAGGCACTATTATGCAGAACAATGTATGGTGCAGTTATTTCGGACAGGTTGGTGGCACTCTGGTTAATATATAATACTTTTGGACAATACTATGGTAGCATTAGGCTGTGTTCACCTTTCCGTTTGGCGCCTCTATTCCAAATGCTGTCATGGAGCGCTATTCTTCCAGTCAAAACGATAAAAAGCTCGACCTTGTAAAGTCAGTGGGGCCCGTCCAGTGCCAGCGGTAGTCATTGCACAATAGATCTGGCACGGCATCGTTGCTTCCGTTAAAAACAGAGGCTCAGCGGCTGTGTTAGTCCAGGATCACACACACGGTTTATATGCAGTTTTTGTGGCAGCTTTTGAGCCACACACAGAAGTGGACACAAAAGAAATGAGATGAATCAGACTGTTTTTTATACATTTCCTTCATTTTGGATCCACTTCCGGCTTTGGCTTAAAAAAACTAAGCCAAAAACTGCATCAAAAGTGAGTGTGATCCTGACCTTACTGGCGTTGTGAAGAGCTCGGAAACGCAAGAATGCGACCATATGTAATGTTAAGTAGAATAAGGAGAACAATATACGGTAGATTATATAGGCACTGTACAGTACTGGTATCAAGGACAATATAGTAATACTGTATATAGAACTTTGCACGACACTATGACAGCATTAGGCCGTGGTCACTTTCCCGTTCGTTGCCTTCATTGCAAATTTCATCAGCTTTGACAGCAAGAATACGCATCATTAATTTTTAAGTGTACCTATAGCTGTCTCCACAGTATATTGCCACCCATTGCTGCCACATACAGTATAATGCCCCCATAGCTTTCCCATACAGTATAATGCCCCCCATAGCTGCCCCATACAGTATAATGCCACCCATACAGTATAATGCCCCCCATAGCTGCCCCATACAGTATAATGCCCCCATACAGTATAATGCCCCCCATAGCTGCCCCATACAGTATAATGCCCCCCATAGCTGCCCCATACAGTATAATGCCGCCATACAGTATAATGCCCCCCATAGCTGCCCCATACAGTATAATGCCCCCCATAGCTGCCCCATACAGTATAATGCCCCCCATAGCTGCCCATACAGTATAATGCCCCCATACAGTATAATGGCCCCCCATAGCTGCCCCATACAGTATAATGGCCCCCAATAGCTGCCCTATACAGTATAATGCCCCCATACAGTATAATGCCCCCCATAGCTGCCCCATACAGTATAATGCCCCCCATAGCTGCCCCATACAGTATAATGCCCCCCATAGCTGCCCATACAGTATAATGCCCCCATACAGTATAATGCCCCATACAGTATAATGGCCCCCCATAGCTGCCCCATACAGTATAATGGCCCCCAATAGCTGCCCTATACAGTATGACCCCCATAGCTGCCCCATACAGTATAATGCCCCCATAACTGCCCCATACACTATAATGCCCCCATAGCTTTCCCATACAGTATAATGCCCCCCATAGCTGCCCCATACAGCATAATGCCCCATACAGTATAATGCCCCCATAGCTGCCCCATACAGTATAATGCCCCCATACAGTATAATGCCCCCATAGCTGTCCCATACACTATAATGCCCCATACAGTATAATGCCCCCATAGCTGCTCCATACAGTATAATGCCCCCATACAGTATAATGCCCCCATACAGTATAATGCCCCCATACAGTATAATGCCCCCATAGCTTTCCCATACAGTATAATGCCCCCATAGCTGCCCCATACAGCATAATGCCCCCATACAGTATAATGCCCCCATAGCTGCCCCATACAGTATAATGCCCCCATACAGTATAATGCCCCCATAGCTGTCCCATACACTATAATGCCCCATACAGTATAATGCCCCCATAGCTGCTCCATACAGTATAATGCCCCCATACAGTATAATGCCCCCATACAGTATAATGCCCCCATACAGTATAATGCCCCCATAGCTTTCCCACACAGTATAATGCCCCCCATACAATATAATTCCCCCCATAGCTGCCCCATACAGTATAATGCCCCCCATAGCTGCCCCATACAGTATAATGCCCCCATAGCTGTCCCATACACTATAATGCCCCCATAGCTTTCCCATACAGTATAATGCCCCCCATACAATATAATTCCCCCCATAGCTGCCCTATACAGTATAATGCCCCATACAGTATAATGCCCCCCATAGCTGCCAAATACAGTATAATGCCCCCATAGCTGCCCCATACAGTATAATGCCCCCAATAGCTGTCCCATACAGTATAATGCCCCCATAGCTGCCCCATACAGTATAATGCCCCCATACAGTATAATGCCCCATACAGTATAATGGCCCCCCATAGCTGCCCCATACAGTATAATGCCCCCATAACTGCCCCATACACTATAATGCCCCCATAGCTTTCCCATACAGTATAATGCCCCCCATAGCTGCCCCATACAGCAGAATGCCCCCATACAGTATAATGCCCCCATAGCTGCCCCATACAGTATAATGCCCCCATACAGTATAATGCCCCCATAGCTGTCCCATACACTATAATGCCCCCCATAGCTGCTCCATACAGTATAATGCCCCCATACTGTATAATGCCCCCATAGCTTTCCCATACAGTATAATGCCCCCCATACAATATAATTCCCCCCATAGCTGCCCTATACAGTATAATGCCCCCATAGCTGCCTCATACAGTATAATGCCCCCCATACAGTATAATGCCCCCCATAGCTGCCCCATACAGTATAGTGCCCCCCATAGCTGCCCCATACAGTATAATGCCCCATACAGTATAATGCCCCCCATAGCTGCCAAATACAGTATAATGCCCCCCATAGCTGCCCTATATATACAGTATGACCCCCATAGCTGCCCCATACAGTATAATGCCCCCAATAGCTGTCCCATACAGTATAATGCCCCCATAGCTGCCCAATACAGTATAATGCCCCGCATAGAGTATAATGCCCCTTCAGCAGCTACCATATGAGCCCCCCCTCCCATACCCAGTATAATGCCCCCATATGTATGTACCTAATAGAAATATAACAATTACTTACCAATCCCCGTTCCCACGACAGGTGGGGGATCCTTCTCCTTCTCTGCACTGTGCATGACTCGGCGCAGACAGGCGCGATGATGTCACTACAGCGTCCTGCAGACGCAGATTCAGTTGGAAGCGGGACCAGCGAGGTCAGCGCTGTGTGGCAGCCGGGGCCCTGTGGGTCCCACAGGCTTAGGGGCCCGGTCGCAGTTGCGACCCCTATAGCTACGCCACTGTCTATCCATCTATCTATGTTTATATCCCATTTTAACATGTGATCATAGGTTTGCAGGTTACAACAAAGTTAAAGGAACAGTGTCACCACAATTTTTTTTTTAATGTCAGTTTAATGTTAGTGTTTTATTAAAAACGTTTGTATTAATTTGTGTGTTTGTGTGTTACTTTTTTCTATTTTTTCACTTTTTCTTCCCTATGGGGGCGGCCATTTCTTTTTCCATTTCTGTATGTATCGATTAACGACACATACAGACATGGAATACGGCAGCCACAGTCCCATAGGGACTGCGAACGGGTCCCGTCCCATCCACTTCTGTGTACGCCGTCTGTGTGGGAACTGCGCATGCGCCGCTCCCACACAATCCAATTTGAAATGCGCGCCGTCCGGCGCCATTTTCCTGTGGACCGGAAGTCTCGGCCGGACAGTAAGATTACTACTTCCGGTCGCGGCTTCCGGACTTGGACCATTGGCAGCAGACGGAGCGGACGGGCCGGAGGGAGCCGCGGCGGCAGGAGCAGGTAAGAGATTTCTATGTATGTTCGTGTTTGTGTGTGTTTACTACTGTATGTAAACCTACTACACTGTGTGTTAGCTCAAAAAATGGCGACACACAGTGTAGGAGGTTAGACCGTTCAAACCCCTCGTTTATCCCGGCACTAGCCAGGATAAAGGAGGGGGGGGGATGCTGAGAGCTCACTAGAGCGAGGGCTTTTTACCCAATTTTGCAGCAAAAAGCAATGTGGTTGCTTTACCACATGCAATGCTGCAATTTTGGGAATAGCTCCATCTAGTGACCAGCAATGGGAAATATTATAAATTAGAATCTAATTTATAATATTTCCTGACTCGTGAAAAAAATAAAAAAAATTTGAACAATGTTTAATCACCTACACACTAAATGTTTAATTTAAAAAAAAAAAACATGTTTTGCTGGCAACACATTCCCTTTAAACCAATCCAATTGATAAAAAGGCACATTCCATCATCATTCACACTTTGCTCACCTATCGATATATATAAAAAATATATTCTTACAGGTTTGCAATACTAATAAACTGTCTAAAATAGAGAACACCCATATACAGATGTAGCAGAGGCGAGTTTCTCATTTCTAAGATAGAGTTCCACTGTGTATTTCTGAGGCATAAATAAAACCTCTTTCATTCAGAGCGGTTCTTATGCAGGAAAACCAGTTCTGACGACGGATTGCGGGAATGAAATAGCTGCATTGACCTATAAATGTTGAACCCCCCCCATTAAACGGGAGTTGTGCTGCAGGCAAAACAGCAGCAGGAGATTTGCATGAAAATTGCCTGGACTCATTTTCGCTCTCAATTCTAGAACTCCGTGTTCTTTCCCAAGCATAGCCCAGATCAGGTGAAAAACGGTGTCAACAATGATAGACGGAGAACGAGAGAGGAAATGTTCTTAATCCCACTCCACCCCAGAGGCCTGTGAGCTCGCCCGGTGTAAAGCTCCTGGATTATAATGGAAGATTTCATGCTGGATCTTAAAAAATTTCCAGAAAGTAAAACGTTAATGGGAAGCCCTTACAGAGGTTATTAAAGGCTCGGAAACCCCAAAAGACGTGGCCATATATAAATGTTAAGTAGAAATAAGAAGTCCAATATAGATTTTGGTTGAAGTTATCCTAATTTTTGTAAGAAACACCCCGCTCATGTCAAGCTCATAGGGATCTAAGAAGCGGAGATAAGGAGTTGAGGGAGTTGTTTAACGGAGAGCCGTAGTCGCTGGTAATTGTTCTTTCCGGGACTTATTATACAGTACGTCTGTAAGGTTAGAGCAGTTCCAGTCTTAAAGGGACAGTGTCATGATTATTTTTTTAAATTCATTTATGTGTTTTTATTTAATAAAATATTATATTGACTTTATTTTATTTTTCACACAGAGTTTTTTTTATTAACACTTTCTTACTTTACTGGGGGCTGCCATGTTTTATGTCATCTGTGTATGTGTCTCTTACTGACACATACACAGATGGAATACGGCAGCGCAGAGCATAGGACACAATGAACGGGAGCCGTTCATTGCATGTGACATCTGGCTCTGTGCTGCGCAGGCGCAGGTCAGAGCCACACACAGCAGGGAAGCCGGTTTGTAGGGAGATAGCAGGTGTCATTATGAAGATCGGCGGCACTGCAGGTAAGTTGTGTGTGTTTCTGTCTGTCCCTCACTCTCACAGACCCCCGCTCTCATGACCCCCCTCCCCCGACGGCCCCCCCACACCTGCTGTAACTGTGTGTGTGTCTGTAGCAGTGCTGAGTGTGTATGTGTGTGTAGCAGTGCTGTGTGTGTGTGTCTGTGTGTCTGTGTGCATCAGAGCTGAGTGTGTGTCTGTATGTAGCAGTGCTGAGTGTGTGTGTGTGCTGCAGTGCTGACTGTGTGTGTGTGTACAGCAGAGCTGAGTGTGTGTCTGTATGTAGCAGTGCTAACTGTGTGTGTCTGTATGTAGCAGTGCTGAGTGTGTGTAGCAATGCGGAGTGTCTGTGCAGCAAAGCAGAGTGTTTGTCCGCATGTAGCAGTGCTGAGTGTCTGTGCGTGTCTGTGTGTAGTAGAGCTGTGTGTGTAGTGTGCGCAGCAGAGCTGTGTCCTATTTTTGTGCAGTGGAGTATGCACGGGCGCCGCTGATCCTTCATAGCCGCTTATCAGCTGTTTTGAAGAATCAGCGGCGAGCACCCCCCCCCACACACACACGAATCCCCCCAAACATGCAAAATCAAGCGTAATCAAGTGGTTTTTGATGCGGTTTTTGGCGCGTAAAATGCGCAAAAAAACGCGTCAAATACACGCCGTGTGAACCTGTCAACTGACAAGTCATTCACTTCACTTTCATCATTCTAATGGTATGTTCACACGCAGTGTTTTCAGACGTTTTTCGGGCCGTAAATATCCAGAAAAATCGGAAGCAGAACGCCTACAAACATCTGCCCATTTGTTTCAATGCGAAATACGGCGTTCTGTTCCGATGGGGTGTTTTTTTTACACAGCCATTTTCCAAAAACGGCACGTAAAAAGATGCCCACCAAAAAGAAGTGCATATCACTTCCTGGGAGGTGTTTGGAGCCATTTTTCATTGACTCTATAGAAAAACAGCTCCAAAAACGCGAGTTTGCTTAAAAAATGGCTGAAAATCAGGAGCCTTTTTCACTTTGTTTAGTAAGGGTATGTTCACACGGCAGCGTCCGTAACGGCTGAAATTATGGGGATGTTTTCAGGAGAAAACATCCCCGTAATTTCAGCCGTAACGGCATGTGCAGGCGCTTGAACGCCGCGTCCATTACGGACATAATTGGCGCTGCTTTTCATTGGAGTCAATGAATAACGGCTCCAATTACGCCCCAAGAAGTGACAGGTCACTTCTTTGACGCGGGCGTCTATTTACGCGCCGTCTTTTGACAGCGGCGCGTAAATATACGCCTCGTGTGAACAGACAACCGTCAGCCCATTGCTTTCAAGCCGCATTTTTCTGACGTAATTCGGGGCAAAAACGCCCGAATTACGTCCGTAATTAGTGTATGTGAACATACCCTTAGCCTTTTGGTGTGTCCTATAACTTCTGCCAGTTGCCATTTGTACAAACACACCCAAAAAAAGATACCGTTTCATGGCTTGTAGGAGGGGGGGGGGGGTGAGATTCCCTCCCACATTTACAGCAGCTGTGAGTCAGGTTGCTTTGCCTTATTCACTTTGCTGTAATTCTGGGAAGTGCTCCCCCTGGTGGCCAACATTGGAAAACATGTCAAATTATTATTTAATTTTTAATACTTTCCACCATGTGGAAAAAAAATAAAAATACAGCAAAAAAAAATAAAAATATAAGAGAAATAAGTAACTTACTTAAAAAAAAAAAAAAGGTTTCATTTGTGACACATTCCCTTTAAAGGGGTATTCCAGCCAGAAACATTTATCACCTATCCACTGATATACCAGTCCTTCTCAATGAATTAGAATATCAGCAAAAAGTTTATTTATTTCAGTAATTCAATTCAAAAAGTGTCTCTCATATATTATATACATTCATTACACACAGTGAGATCTGTTTCCAGCATTTTTTTCTGTATTTTATTAAGTTTTTCATAACATCCTCAATGGAGGAAAAGTGCAAAAATAGCACCAAAGAGCAAAGGACTTTGCGCTGACTCTGGACAGTGGACCAACACTGCTGAGTGTCTAAAGTCCTGTTTTCAGATGAAAGTAAATTTTGCATTTCATTTGGAAATCTCGGTCCCAGAGTCTGGAGGAAAAGTGGAGAGACGTCAGTCCAAGCTGCTTGTGTGAAGTTTCCACAGTCAGGGATGGTTTGGGGGCCGTGTCCTCTGCTGGTGTTGGTCCACTGTGTTATATCAAGTCCAGAGTCAGCGCAGCGTCTACCAGGACATTTTAGAGCACTTCATGCTTCCCTCTGCTGACAAGCTTTATGGAGATGCTGAGTTCATTTTCCATTAGGACTTGGCACCTGTCCACACTGCCAATACCTGGTGTAATAACCACAGTATCACTGCGCTTGATTGGCCAGCAAACTCGCCTGACCTAAACCCCATAGAGAATCTACCGGGTATTGTCAGGAGGAAGATGAGAGACACCAGACCCAACAATGCAGACGAGCTGAAGGAAGATATCAAAGCAACCTGGGCTTCCATAACACCTCAGCAGTGCCACAGGCTGATCGCATCCATGCCACGCCGCATTGATAACACCTCAGTAGTGCCACAGGCTGATCCCCTCCATGCCACGCCACATTGATAACACCTCAGCAGCGCCACAGGCTGATCGCCTCCATGCCACGCCGCATTCATAACACCTCAGCAGTGCCACAGGCCGATTGCCTCCATGCCACGCCACATTGATAACCCCTCAGCAGTGCCACAGGCTGATTGCCCCCATGCCACGCTGCATTGATAACACCTCAGCAGTGCCACAGGCTGATCGCCCCCAAGCCACGCCGCATTGATAACACCTCAGCAGTGCCACAGGCTGATCTCCTCCATGCCACGCCACATTGAGAACACCTCAGCAGTGCCACAGGCTGATCGGCTCTATGCCACCCCACATTGATAACACCTCAGCAGTGCCACAGGCTGATCGCCTCCATGCCACGCCACATTGAGAACACCTCAGCAGTGCCACAGGCTGATCGGCTCTATGCCACCCCACATTGATAACACCTCAGCAGTGCCACAGGCTGATCGCCTCCATGCCACGCCGCATTGATAACCCCTCAGCAGTGCCACAGGCTGATTGCCCCCATGCCACGCTGCATTGATAACACCTCAGCAGTGCCACAGGCTGATCGCCCCCAAGCCACGCCGCATTGATAACACCTCAGCAGTGCCACAGGCTGATCTCCTCCATGCCACGCCACATTGAGAACACCTCAGCAGTGCCACAGGCTGATCGGCTCTATGCCACCCCACATTGATAACACCTCAGCAGTGCCACAGGCTGATCGCCTCCATGCCACGCCACATTGAGAACACCTCAGCAGTGCCACAGGCTGATCGGCTCTATGCCACCCCACATTGATAACACCTCAGCAGTGCCACAGGCTGATCGCCTCCATGCCACGCCGCATTGATAACACCTCAGCAGTGCCACAGGCTGATCTCCTCCATGCCACGCCACATTGAGAACACCTCAGCAGTGCCACAGGCTGATCGGCTCTATGCCACCCCACATTGATAACACCTCAGCAGTGCCACAGGCTGATCGCCTCCATGCCACGCCACATTGAGAACACCTCAGCAGTGCCATAGGCTGATCGGCTCTATGCCACCCCACATTGATAACACCTCAGCAGTGCCACAGGCTGATCGCCTCCATGCCACGCCACATTGAGAACACCTCAGCAGTGCCATAGGCTGATCGGCTCTATGCCACCCCACATTGATAACACCTCAGCAGTGCCACAGGCTGATCACCTACATGCCACGCCGCATTGATAACACCTCAGCAGTGCCACAGGCTGATCGCCTCCATGCCACGCCGCATTGATGCAGTAATTCATGCAAAAGGAGCCCCGTCCAAGTATTGAGTGCATATACTGGACATACTTTTCAGTAGACCTACATTTCAGTATTAAAAATAATTTTTGAAATTGGGCTTATATAATATTCTAATTTTCTGAGACACAAAATTTTGAGTTTTCATTAACGGTTACCATAATCATCAACATTATAAGAAAGAAATGCTGGAAATAGATCCCTCTGTGTGTAATGAATCTATAGAATATAGGAGTTTCACTTTTTGAAATGAATTACTGAAATAAATTAACTTTTTGATGATATTCTAATTCATTGAGAACGACTAGTATGTTAAATCGGTGGGGGTCTGACCATTCTGCTGTTTCCGTCAATCTCACAGAGTATGAATAGATCAGCTGCGTGCGGCTCCTAGCGGTTACATCCCCGCCGCCTTCTATGAGCAGGTGTAGATTTGCTCTATAACTTAGGCCAGTTTCTAGCATAAATGATGATAAATCTGTTGTTCCGCTCCCCTCTGGCTAAACCCTGCCCCTAAAAAGTTACAAATCTTAGCGCAACGGTGCACCATAAAACTGTGGTAAATCTGTTGATATATTTTCTCCCAAGTTTCTCAATATGAGGCTATATGGTTACAACTGCAGGACTCCCCCTGAGTGAGACCCTCGGAGGGGGACAGTTAAGCTGACATGGGATTCTCTGGCTATCGGCTCTGGTCTTTTGTAGGCACCCATGACCGCTTCTTTATTTGTGATTACTGTTATGTGGCTCCTTTTAATTTTGCGGTTTGTTTTTCTTCCCTCCCTTCACATTCTTCACCTTTTGACTTTTTCTCTACCCCTCTTTCCTCCCTCAGTATTTCATGCCAATATCGTTGGGCACTGCGTTGCCCTATTTGAATGCATATAATGCCTTTCCTTTGCTCTTTGGTGCTATTTTTGCACTTTTCCTCCATGGAGGATGTTATGAAAAACGTAATAAAATACAGACGTTTATAATAAAAACTGATATATAACTCACTACCTATTAGTAATACTGACCTGTCCTTAACTCTCTCTAGTGTCAGCTCTGTTCCATTAGTGACTCTAAGGGTATGTTCACACGGCCTATTTACGGACGTAAATCGGGCGTTTTTGCCCCGAATTACGCCCGAAAATAGCGCCTCAATAGCGCTGACAAACATCTGCCCATTGAAAGCAATGGGCAGACGTTTGTCTGTTCACACGAGGCGTATATTTACGCGCCGCTGTCAAATGACGGCGCGTATATAGACGCCCGCGTAGAAGAAGTGACCTGTCACTTCTTTGGCCGTAATTGGAGCCGCTATTCATTGACTCCAATGAATAGCAGCGCTAATTACGGCCGTAATTGACGCGGCGTTCAAGCGCCTGCACATGCCGGTACGGCTGAAATTACGGGGATGTTTTCAGGCTGAAACATCCCCGTAATTTCAGCCGTTACGGACCCCCGCCGTGTGAACATACCCTAAGGCCTCGTTCTCATCTGTGTTCGGGGTCTCTGTCGCAGAGCCGCCCGAGATTACCGGAAACAATAGCACAGCATGCTGCAATATTGTTTCCGGTAAAGCCACCGACGCCCCGACGGAATCCAGACGAAGTCTATTAAAGTCAATAGTAACCATCGGCCGCCGGTGGTGGTGTTTGTGGTGCAACGGAAACATCGCTTCTGTTTTTTTCCTTGTTTGGCTTCTCTGACGGAGCAGAACAACGGAAAGACCCGACGCAGGTGTGAGCCCAGACTTTCTTTGCAGCAATGTCTAGTTGGAGGCTGAGGTAGTCTGAAATCTATCTCATGTCTTACCAGGCTGCTGCTCTGTCCCTCCCCCATGCTGTACACTGCAGCTATACTTGTTCAGATTGGCTGTTTTGTATAGAAGAACATCCCCATCACAAGTTCAACAGGATTGATCGCCCACTGAGAATAAGTAGATAGAGGGCGCAAAGTACGTCGGAGCATGTTAGACTGCTGGGGGAACTAATGCAAATACCATAGTAATGGAGGGCATGACTTCTATGTAGGGCTGTAGTGATAACCATCATATTTAGATTATTCCGGACTTCCATTTATGTAAATGAGGAGGGGGAATAAGTCGTTTGTGTCAAAAGCAATTATTCTTGTTCCGTCATAAAAATAAAATGTTTCATAGAGGACATGGATTCGGAGGCTATTGTGTATAGTTATAAAGCATTTTAATGGCGGCTCCAGGTGACAAGATCATCGGAACAGTCCTCAAGTTTTAGATTAAGCACCAAATAAATTCTCGCTGAGGGGAATCTAGCGTGGAAAGATTAATCCTATAGTGCGCCGTGTGATCAGTCGCTAGATCAATAGCTATGCACGCTGATAATTATTCTTGCAGGGGCTAAAGGTCAACGCTTCCATTGCCCTCGATTTATTAACCCCTGGAGCCAAGGATCAAAATGAACAATCAACACAAAGCTTTGGTGCGAAAAGTAAAAAGACAAGCAAAAAGACAAATAGATAGGAGAAGAAGTGCGCTACGGAGCAGGATCCCCTAAAACCAAAATAATCACCTTGCATTGTCCTGTGTTGTCCCGTTGTTAAATATTCTACTATTTTGGAATAACCAATATGGTCTCCATTACAACACCCAAAGGGGGTTATCAGTCTATACCAGCCACCTTGCCAACCCTGGCATAGTCAAAATAGGAAAGGCCTTGTTGCGGGCATGGGATAATCTTGCAGATCCAGGAAACCATCAATGGCTATCAGTCCCGATTTCTTCATTGACATGCAAGGTCAGCTCCGCCAAACGTGTGTTATTTCCAAAGATAAGAAGCTTTCCGACACATCTGCCCCTACAGATCAGACAGCAGGAAACATTCTGACAGATCCATATTTGCCCTGACATCAAAGGTAATGGGTGGGGGGCTTGCATTGGCTCCTAAGAGGCAGATTAGCTTGATAAATCAGTGGCATTGCCATCTGGAGTTGGTAGAAGTATCACACATGCTGTTCTTTCTATATTAAACTCAGCTCTGCTACATATAGGTTGACACACTACACCGGGAATACACTGAGTGACAGAATATTGTGTTTGCTAAGCTAATATTTAATCAAGCAACTAAATTATTTACCATTCAGCATGAGAAGACTGTCCGTTCCTGGATGGGGGTAGTTCAAACGACCTAGAGAAAAAAAAAAAAAAAGATTACGCAACATGAAGTGAACAGGCAAAAGTAAGGGACAGGGTTAAATATTGTTCAGCGTTACACCTCTGCATCTGATCCAATAGGACAAGCGCCCTCTCCCTTGCTGCCTGCAGTCCCCAAATGTGCTGACCTCTGGATACCTGCCCCCACCTCTCCTGTCTCTTTACCCTCTCTATATCCTGAGCAGAAAGCAGCTTTCTCATGTCCAATAAACCAACCGGCACAAACATAATCCACAAAGAACAGACATCTTCATGTAGTGACATTCCCGGAACAGTCCCCTGTGTATTCCTGCTCGGGAGAGGACAAGTATGGCACCATTCTGCACTACATAAAGCCGTATACAGGGTGACCGGGCAAAACGTACATTATAACGTCTTCAAATGAACCCCTAACTGACATTGGAGGTAACTGTACGTCATAGACGGTAGATGGGGAGTATGGAGCCGGCTCACTGGCTGCTCCAAACATGGAGGGTGTCAGAGGTATGATATAGCTGACACCTCGCACTAATGGCCGGGTTTGGAGACAACTCCGATCCCATCTGCTTCGCTGTAAAGATGCTGCGGTCAATAGCGACCGCAGCTTGAAAGCTATTAGAAAGAGGGAGGAAGCGATCCCCCCGTGAAGCGATCCCGGGCTGCCCATGGTTGTCATCAACAAATTGTTAAATAAAGTTTTAAATTACATTTAGAATAATTTTTAGTAACATATAAAAAAATCTTAAGTAGAAAAAAAATAAACCCTTTTCCCATTCTTCTACTAAAATAATGTCAAATTGTTTAAAAAATAAACATAATTGGTATTGTCTCATCTGTAAAAGTCTAAACAATATTACAATATAACATTGTTTGTCCCACAGGGTGAATGCAGTAAAAAAAAAACAAAAAAAAACACAATGCCAAAATGTAGTTGTTTTTGAATACCTTAGTGCGCTCAAAATATTGAATAAAAAGTGATCAAAGACTCGTACGTACCTCAAAATAGTACTAATAAATACTTCAGCTCGCCCTTCCAAAAACAATTATTTATACATTTGTATAGATTAGTTAAAAAAAATCTACAGTGTAACTCTGGTATTCATGGAGAAATGTCTGAAAATTTCATAGGTGGGCTAGGACCCCTATAGGTACCGACAAACTTTTAGATTAGAGATCAAAGATCCCTAAAGTTGCAAGATCTTCCACAGACTTGAATGGAGCCATAATGCACAAATGAAAGGTTTCACAAAATGTGTGTGTGTGTGTGTGTGTATGTATGTATGAGTGTCTATGTGTGTGTGTATGTATGTATGAGTGTCTATGTGTGTGTGTATGCGTGTGTATGTGTGTGTGTGTGTGTGTGTGTGTGTGTGTGTGTGTGTCTGTATGAGTGTGTGTGTATGTGTGTCTATGTGTGTGTGTGTGTGTCTATGTGTGTGTGTGTGTGTGCGTGTGCGTGCGTGTGTCTATGTGTGTGTGTGCGTGCGTGCGTTTTTGTGTGTGTGTGTGTATGTGTGTGTGTGTGTGTGTATGTGTGTGTATGTGTGTGTGTGTGTGTGTGTGCGTGTGCGTGCGTTTTTGTGTGTGTGTGTGTATGTGTGTGTATGTGTGTGTGTATGTGTGTGTGTGTGTGTATGTGTGTGTGTGTGTGTGTGTATGTGTGTGTGTATGTGTGTGTGTGTGTGCGTGCGTTTTTGTGTGTGTGTGTGTGTGTTTTTGTGTATGTATGTGTGTGTGTGCGTATTTGTGGCTACAAACGACTTATTAGGGAAAAAATATCATTATCCGTTCAGGAAATGTGCTCCAGGTGATTTCAGAATGAAGCTAACATTGACATAGTACTCCCACTGTGCTGTGCGGCCAAACTGATCTTAAAATAAACAAGAACATAAAAATAAGGACAATAGTTCATTTACGCATTAAACTCCACAGCTGTAAAAACCTAAATAAAAACCTGCCGCAGGGGCGATAAATGGGGTTAGTTGTAAGAGAGAAAGTTTGGGTATGAGTGTGGCACATGCAGTAGCGCGGTTCCTCCCTCGTTGGGGCTCATGTGCTGTACGATACGGATCCCAAATACTGTGGTAATACATTCCTATGGACGAATGCAAAATGCCATATTTTTATACCGTAATATATGGACGTGTTTTATTGGATCTGAATAAAAAAATTGCAGCATTTTTTAATTGTATGCCGCATATGAGTTTGTATTGTCCCCTAGAAATACCATAGTTGTCAACTGTGCCGTTGTCCCTGGGACTGTCCAATGAACCAGACCTTAAGGGCACGGCCAGACGTGGCAGAATTGCTGTGGGATTCTCCAGCGGCCGTTTTTTACAGTTGTTTCAATACATTTTTAGGCAAGTTAGTTCAGACGTTGCGGAAAACTCCGCTGCGGACCATAGGCTGCGGCGCGGAATTTTCCCTCCGCAGCATGCACTGTCTGTTGCGGAGAAGCGGAATTTCACTGCGGATTTCAGCCTTTGCAATGCAAAAACTGAAATCTGTGGCAAGTCCGCTGTGTTTTCTGCAACGTCTGAATTACCTGTCAAATATGCAAATGTTGGTGCAGATTCGTTGCGTAATTGCCTCAAATCTGCACCAACATTTGCAGCGGAAAAACTCCACCACTTCTGGACGAGCCCTAAAAGGGTGGTGTCTATGCAAATGTTGAATTATAAGGGCCATTTGTCGCCGTTTTGGGTGCATCCGCTCAGAGAGTGAGTTTGGCTTGCAAATGTCCCGCCATCGGAATTTAAATCTTGGTAAATATGGGAAACCTGCTTCTGCGCTTCCAGGGGGCAATATGGTGCTACATAGGACATGCAATTCTAAACAATAGGACTACAATATGTTTCTGTATTACATATTGTATTGAGGTCCTTAATGCACACGAGTGATATTGACAATTACTAGTTTTTTTCTTGCATGCAATTTTCCTTTAGGGTATGTTCACACGTAGTCAACCAAAACGTCTGAAAATCCAGAGCTGTTTTCAAGGGAAAACAGACCCTGCTTTTCAGACGTTTTTTACCAACTCGCATTTTTACCAACTCATTTTTTTACCAACTCGTTTTTGGAGCTGTTTTCATTGGAGTCTATGAGAAAACAGCTCCAAAAACGTCTGAAAGAAGTGTCCTGCACTTCTTTTGACGAGGCTGTATTTTTACGAGTCGTCGTTTGACAGCTGTCAAACGACGACGCGTAAATAACAGGTCGTCTGCACAGTACGTCGGCAAACCCATTCAAATGAATGGGCAGATGTTTGCCGACGTATTGCAGCCCTATTTGCAGACGTAAAACGAGGCATAATACGCCTCGTATACGTCTGAAATTTGGCCGTGTGAACATACCCTAAATGTGTTTTCCCCATTGAAATTTATTCAGGGGAAAAAAAGACCTCAAAATCGGGCCAGCAAAGACTGGGGTTAAAAAGGACCTATCACCTCGCCTGACATTTCCATGGAAGTAAATACTTGTATTCCCCATAAAATAACAATTCTGGAACATATTTTCTTGCATTGTGCCGTTCCTCTGGTATTCCTTCTGGAAATTTCTAAAAAAAAATTGACAACTGGGTGTTACCATTCCCCTTGTCAAAGGGGTGTGTCCCTACAGTCTCATTCTGTCAGCAGTGATTGGACTGTGTCAAACTGTAGGGACACACTGGTAAAACCTAGTTGTCAATTTATTCATACATTTCTAGGAGGGATAACAGAGGACAACTAAGAGTTCTGAGAAAAGATTCTCCAGAATTATTTCATGGGGAATACAATAAGTTACTAGAACAGACATGTCAGGAGAGGTGACAGGTTCTCTTTGAAGTACAGCATCAGACTCAAAACACTGTACGATTCACTATTATAATGTATGAATAAGCTCCTAATAAATCTACTTTGTTTACAGTAATATTTGTCTGCTGTGATAAAGAAAATAAAAAAACCAGTCAGCATTAACAAGGCCTCTCTGTGAAATGGAACGTCTACCTTGGGCTACTCCAAAATGGCAGCCTACTGTTACATACAGGAAACTAATGTATAACTACCAGCAAAGGCATTGACCCTAACAACCAATCAAATCACAGATTTCATTTTCGTACCTGCACTACAAAAATGAGAGCTGGAATCTGATTGGTTGCTATGGTGCTGATTGGTTGCTATGGTTTCTCTACAATAGTCTTTATACATGAGGCCTGGTGTATTTAATATAGAAATTCATAGAGACTTCCCCTCAAATGAACTTATACATTTATTTCTGTTATATTTTGTTTCAAATAGTCATAAAAATCCCCAGGGACCAGTATAAATCGGAGACCTAACCACGAGTACTATGTAAAGTAGGCCAGAAACAGCTTTTCAATGAATAGGTCCCTCATTAAAATAGAAACTAGGTCTCCAGAGAGATGGCGGCCAGTGAGACACTACACTGGAGTTTCTGTGTATGGAAGATTACGGAGCATTAAAAAATAATCACTAGTCATTAAGATTTCTTGTACTGTTCCTGTTAGTTATATCTGCTTCCGGGAAAGATGGATGACAAATATTGTTGCCATTGTCATCCAGCTTTCTCTGACTCTTTTGCAGGAAATCTTTCCAACTATGCAGTGAAATGACAACAGGGAATAGGTTACTGTGTCACAAAGCAAGATTGCTGCTCAGGAGTCAGAAAAAGCAGAGTGGCAATCCCTGAGAGAGATCTAATAGTAGCCATATTGAATGTCACCAAGGTTCCCCATAAGCAGATATAATGTAGAAACAGCTGAGCAGAACATGTTACAACTTGATAGAAAAGTAAAATTCAAAACCTTATAGTTACTGGTGATTGAATTTAGGGGGAAAACCTTCTTTATTGATGCAAAATTTGGATTCAAACTTGGTCTCTCAGCAAAATCTCATATGTAGTAATTTTAAGTAAAGCTGGCCACATGATTGTTCACATTACTGATCCGACTATCAACGTCCAGAATTAAGGGGTACTCCAGCCATTTTATATTAATGTCCTATTCTTAGGATAGGTCAATAAACTCAGATTGCCATGGGTTCGGTTCCTGGCACCCCTGACGATCAACAAACTAAAGGGTCTTCAATGTTTACCAGGCACAGCGCCGTAACATAACGGCTGTGCCTGGGATTGTAGCTCAGTCCCATTTACGATACTTGAATAGGAATGGAACGGCAATCTCAGGCACAGCCGCTATGGATATGTACGGTGATATGCCTGGTAATCTAGGATCAGCAGTGGTGACTGTAGTCTGATCCCCACCGATCTGATGACCATTCCTAAGGATAGGCCATCAATCTAAAATGTCCGGAGAAATATAATAAATATAAAATGCCTCGAGTATTTGTCAAATCACGACATACACACACAGTTTCAGTCGACAGCCAGGCGGAAAAAAAGAAACATGACCAATTATCTTTTTAGAAGCCAATCGTCATTGTTGGCCATCGGACTCGCATGAAAGTTTAAAAATCGATTGAAATGTTCGCAATCAGCCATTCCAGGCGACTTTTATCTAATGTGTATGGGTTAGGGTTATCGTCTTACTCACAAATCAGATGCCATCTCCTTTCATCACTCTCTTGCCACATGGACATTTTCAAGGCAGGGCCCATGGGTACTAAAGAGAGAACAACTGGCCTTGTTCTTCATATCAATATCCAATCCAATATCTATAGCCAACCGATGTAATTTTTGGGAACGGTTGCTATCGGCACGACTATTGTTTCTCTTTCTACCATTCTTGGAATGTAGACACATATATATATATATATATATATATATATATATATATATATATATATATATATATAAAATCTTATTTTGCGCTTTATTTGTGCCTGGTGTGGAATGGTAGATGTTCCCGAAATATGATAAATGTTGAACAAATTCCTGGATGCGTGAATGAAATAAGTGTAGGGCAGCGTATACATCCAATGACATGCTAGGGTGGATAGGGAGGGCACAGGGTGTACTAAAATACAAGAGTTTTCTGTGTGCCAAAACATACACATAGACAAGATGCTTAGTCATAGGAGCGTGCTGTGAACCACGTGCCTCACATTCCAGCCACTTTCTCCTCGGTTCCGCCGCACCGCACACAAGATGCCCTGTCCGAGCTTGTTTTGATTATTTCGATGAGTGGGGAGTTATTACTAAACACAAAGGCTTGCTTTCTTCCAGCAGAAGAATGTGCTTAGGAGTATACACATACACATACCCAGCTACACAGGGCCGGCCAGCGGCATGTAAATGTTAGCATTTATGAATCTGCATCTCCTCAGAGTCTCCAAGTTACAAGGACTACTCAATGGCGGGGGCACCTATATTACCATCCAAGAACAAGGCAAGTCTTTCAAGGTCAGAAGGCCCTGTAGAAGGCAGGGCACCGGCCCCGAGGCTACATGTCGTTCATGAAAATACAAAAAAAGGGACATTAAAGTGACCTGAATCATGAAATGAGTCATTTATAAAGCCAACAGCCAGCCATCCAGTCCTACACGACATAATGATAAATAGGGTTTTATACACATCCCATTGATTAAGCATCCCAGGCCTTTGCAGAATTAGAGGAGCCTTATTGATCTTGTGGGTGCTGATATGATGTTTATGAACAGAGCAAAATGACAAACTCAATATTGTATGCGCTCTAGTAGGGCGACTAATTAAACCCTTCCCGTTGCAGCCATTTTTTGGATTTTCATTTTTGTTTTTCCTCCCCACCTTCCATCTTTTTTATTTTTCCATCGATAAAGCGGTATGAGGGCTTGAGTTTTGCAGAATGAGTTGTAGATTTTCATGGCACCATTTATTGTACCATATACTGTACTAGGAAACAGGAAAAAAAATATTTGTGGGGTGGAATGGGAAATAAACAGCGATTCCTTCATGGGTTTTTGGGCTTTGTTTTTACGGCGTTCACATGGAAATTACATGTTATCTTTATTCCGCGGGTCAATATGATTATTTAAATTTTTTTTAATTTTACTGCGGGTTAAATAATGTCAAATTGTAATAGTTCCGAATTTTACAGATGCGGCACTACCAATTATGTTTATCATTATTTATTTTTTTACAATGCTTTAGGGGGAAAATGGAAAAAGTTTTTTTTAACTATTAATATAATTTTTTTGTACATACTTTATCTTACTCTTTTTTACTTTTTTTATTAGTCCCCCTAGGGAACTTGAACCAGCGATTGCTTGCACAATATACTGCTGTATATTGTGATTTTGACAGTCTTCTATTAAGCAGGGGCTTCATAGGAGTACATAGATGACTGACCTGGGGGCCTTCATTAGCCCCCCAGGCTACCATGACAATCATCGGCACCCCGATGATAGCGTCGCGGGTGGGCCTGTAAGAGGGGGTTGCCCCTCCCTTTCTAATAGCATAAGGGGTTAAATGAGCGGAATCCCGCTCAGTACAGTGAAGTGTCGGCTGTATCATACACACATTGTATGGAGTGGGCTAAAGATATTCTCCAGCTACTGTAAGGGTGTATTCAAACGGGCCGGCAGCATGCAAAACCACACACGTTTTGTGCCGCGAATTGCTGCGATTTTGCGATGTGGTTTTCGGGCGTGCGGTTTTTACACTCTCTCTATTAGCCAAAGTAGAAAGCTGTTGCAAAAAGAGGGTCTTGTTCTAGGGGACTCAACGTCACCATGTATTACAAAAAGAACATCTCCAGTTTTAATGACATATCAGGGATTGCTTGTTCCCTAATGTATATATAAACTGGATTCCCTTTAAGGCTCAGTTGACAGATCACACTTTTAGTGTAGATGCTACATGCATTTCTTTGATCCAAAACGAGGATCGGATCCTAAAAACAGCAGAATAATAAAAAGTATTGCCATCCCCACGAACTACATATTTGTGACTACCAGGTATGGGAGATATAAACATATCCATAGAAAAACCTGTACTTAGACCTGATCATAAAGCCAAAAACAGCCATGTGATTATGTGTCATTTAAACCGAAAAATAAAACTTGGGAGGTCTCATTAACACAACTACAGCAAAGAGAAAAAAAGTGGAATTTGGTGGAGTCAGTTACAGACCTGAGATTTCTTCTACAGAAAAAACCTGGGTGAGCACTGCGTCTGGTCAGGTAGTGGATTAGTAATCCCAGTCATTGGTTTTGGAAAAAAATAAAAAATAAAATAAGCAGCTGACCTCAGGAGAGTCCAACTCCACACTCACACTTGTATCTCACTAACATCCCAAACATCAGATAAAGGGATGGTCTCATCATAAACAACCCGTTTCTTATGGGAGCCACCGTGGAAATCAAGTGATCACTCCCAAGACCCCCCCCCAGCAAATGTAGTATTTGAAGGAGGCCATTCAGATGATTGATAGCGCCTCTCTCTGCTCTGCCTCATAAAGAGGCGTCCTGACCGGATGACCCACTCCCCCTTTATGACGTCCATGTGCCCTAATAGGACCTACGCACAGGAATTTTTCTGATGAGACAACCTCTTTAAGTTTATCTTATTCCATCCAAAACGGAATATTCATCCTTGAGTTAGGCCCTACATAAGGCTAGCGCTTAGTTTTATTCTGTCGTGGGTTCCAGTGTTTGTGACAGCAAGAATTGCGTAGCCTGACAGAAACTTGATGGACCCCGTTATCAGTCAATCAGATGGATTCCATGACGGTGAACAGAGACATTATCATGCATTACTTATTACATTCACATTTTGGACAGAGGTTCGAAGAACGTAGCAGAATATTTTACATCAAGTCTACTCACCTTTTAAGGGATCATGTTCAGCTCTCATTATTTCAATGAGGGAGTTTTCCAATGAGTGCATATTCAAGCTGTCATACATTCTGCTACGATCCTACAAGAGAACAACAGCAGATGTGTATTAATATGTCATAGGTGGCAGCAATCAAGTATCATTTAGTTTACTTATAATGTCGTCTTTTGGCCTGGTATGCAGTAAGGTAATGTAGTAAGAAATTATATTGGAACAAGCTACTGGAAAAACAAAAAAGGAGTTGGCGTTGACCTCGGTAACAAATTGACCTTAGAAATTATCACATAAAGCTCCAGTAGGCATTGGCTCCCATTTTGTGTCCATTTGTCCTCCATCGGGCTGGTATATTTTTTGCTGCAGGATTTATTTCTGCTGAATGGAACAGCATAGTCGATAACTGTGCGGTATACTTTTTTTTACAATTAAAGTGGCGACGTATGCCACTATATGCCCATATAGCGGCATACGTCGAAAGCTTATGTCAGAGGTATACGTTAGGAATATCTCGTATAGGTATAGCAAACACTGCGGACGCAATGTGAATAGGCAATTACTGTCAAGGAGGTCAAATCTCAATACTGAAACTATTTTAACTTTGTATTACTTTGTTTTTATAAAATTCGTTTTTTGTTGTGGCATAGGTTTAGTTTCTGTTATGTGCGGTTATTATGTGAAAGATTTAAAATTTATATAAGTATGCACTGTATAATGTCAGTCAGCAGCTGGTAAAGCTATCAGTATTATATAGTATTATTGTAATGAAGGGGGTAAGGAAACAGACAAGTGAGCCCTAATCTACCCGCCACTCAGTCCCTGCCTACTTGCAACGACCCGCCCTAGGCGACGGGGTACAACTGGGCGACGGTCCCTACGCTCAATAAGTGCACGACAGACAAACAGACAAGGGTACACAGAAGCAAGGGAAAAGGGGAAGTTGCCCACGGCAACACCGTGAGCAACAAGAGTGGTGAACGAGCCGAGTCAAACCAGGAGTGCACGAGGTACCAAACGCAGAGCAGGAGAGTAGTCAGTAAGCCAGGGTCAATAAGAAGCAGGGTCAAATAGTTCAGTAGCTGCAGCAGGGCCAGGAAACAAAACGAGAATAATCACAAGCAAGGAGGAACAGGAAAGGCAGGTATAAATAGACAGAGGGCGGGAGCTAGCTCCGTCTGGCCAGGCTGTGATAGGCTCTCCCACTCCTAAGCCTGCCATCCTGAGTGGTGGAAGATGGAGTCAGTCTCACAGACATAGAAGCAGGTGCAGACTGATTACCTGTGGGCGTGGATACAGAAGCTGTGCCTGGCAGATCCTTAACAATTATATAGTGCAGGGGTGACTCGCTGGGGTGGCCCGTGGCTCACAAACTACATGTGGCTCGTGAGGTCCTGATGTGTGGTTCGTGGGCTATCGCTAGAACATTAGCGGCAGTTCCGGACGGTAATTTGGATTTTTCTGTAGTGCGGGGGAATTGGAAGAGGAGCAGCCACAAAGTTACAGCGCTGTAGCTGCCTCCTCTCTCTCAGAACAAAACGTCTGAGGAGGCAGCCGCAGCGCTGTAATAACGTCTAATGGCTCCTCCTTCTGCTCCTCTCATGTCCACCATGGCCTTTCCCTGCACTAAGTAAATAATTTGTAAAGGTCACAAGCAAATAGAGGAGGGCAGGTAATCAGCAGTTTCTGACTCCCCCCAGCCCCACCCCAAAAAAAAATCCTAATACCTATAGAATTTTCATTTAACATTAACAGGGCTCCACAGCTCTCCCCATACCGAACTACTCTCCCCCACAATCTTGGAAAGTCACATTGAGATGTTTGGGGGGCAGGTAATATGTTTGGGGGCGGGTTGAGGGCCATGTGCCTATAACCGGTTGTATGTAAGAGCATGGCCCATTACGTAACGTAATTGTTGATTAGAATAGTTTCTAGTTGTTTCCTATTTTATATCAGTAATATGACTTTGATGAAATCTTGGCGTTAAATGTGGCCCACCACTATCTCTAAACTGAATGTGGCTCTCAAGGTAGAAAAGGTTGGGAACCACCACTGATATAGAGTATACAAAAGCGTACAGACACATAAAGAGTGTTTTGTGCATAAAAAATCCTGGGCAAATATAGATGAACTCTAGGAAAAGATATGTGAGGTAAAACTATATATTTCAATATAAGGATATCAGAAGTCAACTGGAAGTATATATTTCATAACTGGGCAGCTATGCAGGCAGCCAACGTCTGACCGCCCGGAAAAGTAATGGTCAGCCTGGATAAAGTAAACACACAGCAAACATGGAAAAAGTCGGTGGAAAAAACCTCTGAGACATATAGCGTATGTATAAAAGACTGTTTATACCAGAGAGGAAGAACTATGAACGGTCAATACTATATGTAAAGACACCCTTAAAAATACCTATATGATTAGGAGGAAGACAAGTTTTTACTGCATCTAGAATGGATTGTAGTTATATTTTTGTAGCATTTGGTATTTCCTCTTATGTATTACATATAACGAAAATATGACTAAATAGTTTTACAAAATGTTGGATTAGAGGAGTTTATTTGTAGTTTCAGGGTGACATATAGAGGAATGGGTGCCCCATAGTGGAAATCAAAATGGGTCTTCTCTTCCTGTGCTGGTTCATGATACTACCACACATTACATCCCTCCAGAGGAGACCCCAGCACTCATTCACCCTTTCCTGCCCAATCCTATAAAAAATGAATGGAATCACATGATTTGGTTCACGTTGTTTGCAATCTGTACGACATGAAAAGACGTCCATGTGGCGTCACATGACCATGCCGCAGGATGTGACGTTAGCATGGACAAAACTTTCCAATAATGATTGTCGATTGGTCGTATGGAGGTCACCTATAGTTTGAGTACAGTTTGTATATAAGAAGGATAAGCAGCGCAGGGAATGGTTAGTTAATATACTATAAGGGACACGGGATCGGTGCACATGGCTTTGCAGGTTTTAGGGCATGATGAGAGTTGTAGTTTTGCAACAGCTGAATACCAGAGACGGACCACTGCTCTAAAATATACTTCAACTATATTGCCTGAATGTGATGTGAACGGAGCCTTAGATGTGTTCCCTAGGTGACAGTATATAGCGTAAATGTAAATGACGCTCAGTTTATAAAATGTCATTTAACCTAGTTTAAGAAGCAACGTCGAACAATGAATAAAACTGCTGCTGAGTGGAAAAGTTAAATCAAACTTGAAGGCAACAGTATCTGAGCTGGAATCGTATTTCAAAGAAAGATAATCAGATTATCCTTATTAAGTATGCTCTGTGCACCCCTCGGCCGTTGCTAATACAGAGGGGCATTGTAGTGGAAGATTACAAGCGTTCAGACAAGTCCGTCCTTAGCGTTTTATATTATGTGCACTAAGAGACTAGTGATAGAACCGAGATCATCCCCGGAACAAACAGAGCCGTCCAATTAGAAGCCATTTAACAAGTCATTTGCAATGAAGGTCAATATGATAATGCGGTAAATAGTCAGCGTTCCTGGAAGTGACACGTTTGAAGCTTGGCTGTAAACAGATAATACGGTTAGACCCGCACTGGCGTGTTTTCGTGTTATAATGCCTTTTTATTTTAAACGAAAATCTATCACAAAAACTCCATTACGAATGCCCCCCTAGAACACACGCATAAACAATGACACATTATTTCCCACTGCTTATTTAGCGCCAACATACTCCATAGCACTGTATGAAGATTGTCATCACTTATTACATTAGTCCCTCACAGTCAAATTTCCTTATCTCAGACATACACTAGGGCCAAATTCATATGAGGCCGATTAATCTATCGGTATGTTTTTGGGGTGTGAGAGGTACCAAAATAACTTGGAGACCCACACAAACACAGGGAGAACATACAAACTCCAAGCAGATGTTGGCCCTGGTCAGATTCAAACCCAGGATCTCAGTACTAGAGTGCTAACCACTAAGCCATTGTGCAGCTGTAACGTCTATGGCCGCGGCCCGTCGTTCTGACTTACCCCTCGACAGCCGTGGCCATGGACGTCTGAGTTCCTTGCAGCGTCGTCCTCCTGTGAGGCGCCGGCACTCACTTCCTGGTTTCGAGACTGTCTCCCGGAGGGCACGCGCGCCCGCGTGTGCATGGCCTTAAAGGGCCAGTGCGCGCATATTGCAAGAAGTCTGCAATCTAGCCAGAAGGCAACTGGACTATAAAAAGGTGCCTGCCCTCTTGTTCTTTGCCTGAGCATTGTTTGTTTCCCAAAGTTTGTCTTGCTAAAGGTCCCCCAGTGTCTTCCAGTTTCCTAGTGTTCCCTGTTCCTGTATCCTGTGTCCCGTGCTATCCAGATCCCTTACCGTGCTGAGCTGTTGTCGTGTTGTGCTGCATACCACACCTGTTCTGCTACGCCACGCCAGACGTATACCTGCCGCCTGGTCCCAGCCGAGCCTGCCTTACTGCTGTCCAAGTTGCCACATGTACCCTCTCTGGACTATAGACTCTGTACTTACCTGTTTGGTCAGCTGCCGTTACGCTACGCGGTACGGTCCAGTGGGTTCACACCCCGCATCGTGACAGTGGCCCATATATAAAAAAACAACTCATACACACCCTAATAATGCCCCTCACCTACACATGCCATTTTTAGACAATTGACACAGCAACAAGTGTGGCAGTCCACTTGATTGAGTGACATCATAGTGCAGGCTGCTACCCCAATAGTTCAGCCGCTGCACTAGTGTTAGCCCTTATTCCTCCATATCTACTTTCATTATGACAAGAAATGACCATTCCAGCAATATCAATGTAACAAAAAAAAGCTCCCCATTGTTTTGGCACGCCTGTATACATTCCCGGTACTCTATCGTTCCCCGTAGGCTTTTATTGACTACATTAGTTATAAAGTGCCCATATTCTGCCGTAGTTTATGGAAGAACACTCCATGAAATTTAATCAACAATACTGTCACTCATAACACAAGTCACGATTATGAACAAGTTATAGAATTTACCCTCATCAGAACAGGACATGGTGAATGGCATGAATTTATCAAAGTGATTGGCATGATCCATATTTCTCAAAACTACACTAGAAATGACATGCTGGCATACCGCTCTGTGTTATGTCTGTATTGGGCAGAGTTCACACCTGAGTTCATACCGCTCTGTGTTATGTCTGTATTGGGCAGAGTTCACACCTGAGTTTAAGGCTCTCTTCAGAGCCTCAGTCGGGGGTTCAGTGAGATTTGACGGTAAGAATTATTGCCGTCGAGTTGATGTAACCCCAATGGACCACATTGTAAGTCAATAGATCAGTTGGGTGCTGCGGGGATCCATCAAATCATGGATCCGGTATTGCTTTGTGGCTTCTGTTATATATGGAAACCACAACACAGATGTGAACTGAACCTTAATAAATGCCCAAATGTGTCTGCCCTGTATTGTCTTTTAATGTTAGGCACCATAGTAACACCAAAAACATTGAGGTTATTGATACACGTCACAAGGAGGAGTAACTTTAAGCTCCTGTGGCCCAATGAAAAATTTGGAACAGAGACCACAACGATCACACTTATTTTACTGATCTCCTATGGGACAGAGGGACCCTTTGGGCCCCCCACATGCAACTTTTGCATCGCCTGTAGTTATGCCCTTGCTACGCCTGCTATCCCATAACAAGTGATGCTACCATAATAGTGTGCTAGAACTGGTCAGTCTTTTGCTTTTGGTCCTGTGAAATGAAACATTATACTGTAGTTTGAGTTGGACATAAATGCCAGATTACCAGATTTTCTAGATTATTGGATGTTGGATTAAAGGAACAGCACTGAATTTAGGTAAGGTGGCTTGTCAGGACAGGCATGATCGGGCATCAATACTATAATACTTCGGCTGATGCTTTGCATAAACCATTCTCCAAGTCACAGAGAGAGCAGTGGCGTAACATTGTAGACGTAGCAGCAGAACGGTGCAGGCTGCAGTGTGACAGCAGAGGGAGGAGACCGCTGGAGCTGAATGAACCGTGTCAGAAGGACAACTCAAGGTGAACGGCACAGCAACACAAGCATCCATATTTACTTACAGGGACCAAAATAGCATGTGCCCCGCAACATATGGACGAGCATTTAAAAGAACACATCTAGACATTAACCCCTTAAGGACGCAGCCTAGTTTGGGCCTTAAGGCTCAGAGCCCATTTTTCAAATCTGACATATTTCACTTTATGTGGTAATAACGTCGGAATGCTTAAACCTATCCAAGCGATTCTGAGATTGTTTTCTCGTGACACTTTGGGCTTCATGTTCGTGGTAAAATTTGGTCGATATATTCAGTGTTTATTGGTGAAAAATTGCAAAATTTAGAGAAAATTTTGAAAAAATTGCATTTTTCAGAATTTAAATGCATCTGCTTGTAAAACAGACGGTTATACCACCCAAAATAGTTACTAGTTCACATTTCCCATATGTCTACTTTAGATTGGCATCGTTTTTTTAACATTCTTTTATTTTTCTTGGACGTTACAAGGCTTAGAACATAAACAGCAATTTCTCATATTTTTAAGAAAATTTCAAAAGCCTTTTTTTTAAGGTACCTCTTGAGTTCTGAAGTGGCTTTGAGGGGCCTATGTATTAGAAACCCCCATAAAACACCCCATTTTAAAAACTAGACCCCTCAAAGTATTCAAAACAGCATTTAGAAAGTTTTTTAACCCTTCAGGCATTTCACAGGAATTAAAGCAATGTGGAGGTGAAATTTGCAAATTTCATTTTTCTTGCTGAATTTCAATATTATTCCATTTTTTTCTGTAACACAGAAGATTTTACCAGAGAAATACTACTAAATATGTATTGTCCAGATTCTGCAGTTTTTAGAAATGTCCCACATGTGGCTCTAGTGCGCTCGTGGAATAAAACACAAGCCTCAGAAACAAAGGAGCACCTAGTGCATTTTGAGGCCTCTTTTGTATTAGAATATATTTTAGGCAGCATGCCAGGTTTGAAGAGGTGTTGAGGTATGAAAGCAATGGAAACCCACCAGAAGTGACCCCATTTTGGAAACTAGACCCCTCAAGGAATTCATTTATGGTTGTTGTTATCATTTTGACCACACCGTTTTTTCACAGCACCTATTTGAATTGGGCTGTGAAATTAAAAAAATGATATTTTTTCCATTAAGATGTAATTTTTGTTCAAAATTTCTTATTTTCACAAGGAATAAAACACCCCATTTTGTTGCCCAATTTGTCCTTAGTGCGGCAATACCCCATTTGTGGTGATAAACTGCCGTTTGGGCCCATGGGAGGACTCAGAAGGAAAGGAGCGCTATGTGTTTGTTGGAGTCCAGATTTTGCTGGATTGGTTTTCGGGTTCCATGTCGCATTTGCAGAGCCCCAGAGGTATGAAAGCAATGGAAACCCACCAGAAGTGACCCCATTTTGGAAACTAGACCCCTCAAGGAATTCATTTATGGTTGTTGTTATCATTTTGACCACACCGTTTTTTCACAGCACCTATTTGAATTGGGCTGTGAATTAAAAAAATGATATTTTTTTCCATTAAGATGTAATTTTTGTTCAAAATTTCTTATTTTCACAAGGAATAAAACACCCCATTTTGTTGCCCAATTTGTCCTGAGTGCGGCAATACCCCATTTGTGGTGATAAACTGATGTTTGGGCCCATGGCAGGACTCAGAAGGAAAGGACCACCATTTGGCCTACTGGAGCTTTTCTTGTGCTAAGTCATGTAGGCAGAAGCCCCTGAGGTACCAGTACAGTTAAAACCCCCGAGAAGTGACCCCATTTTAAAAACTACACCCCTTAAGACATTCATCTAGTGGTGTAGTGAGCATTTTGACCCCACAGTTATTGTGTAAAAGGTAATGCGCAGCAGATGGTGCAAAGTGAGATTTGCAATTTCCTATGCATATATGCCATTTCAGTGTCTGATATATTGTGCCCAGCATGTGCCACTGGAGACATACACCCCATAAATTGTAATGTGGGTTCTCCCGGGTACGGCAATACCCTACATGTGGCTGTTATTAGCTGCCTGGGCACACGACAGGGCTCAGAAGGGAAGGACCACCATTTAGCCTACTGGAGCTTTTCTGGTGCTAAGTCATGTAGGCAGAACCCCTGAGGTACCAGTACAGTTGAAACCCCCGAGAAGTGACCCCATTTTAAAAACTACACCCCTTAAGACATTCATCTAGTGGTGTAGTGAGCATTTTGACCCCACAGTTATTGTGTAAAAGGTAATGCGCAGCAGATGGTGCAAAGTGAGATTTGCAATTTCCTATGCATATATGCCATTTCAGTGTCTGATATATTGTGCCCAGCATGTGCCACTGGAGACATACACCCCATAAATTGTAATGTGGGTTCTCCCGGGTACGGCAATACCCTACATGTGGCTGTTATTAGCTGCCTGGGCACACGACAGGGCTCAGAAGGGAAGGACCACCATTTAGCCTACTGGAGCTTTTCTGGTGCTAAGTCATGTAGGCAGAACCCCTGAGGTACCAGTACAGTTGAAACCCCCGAGAAGTGACCCCATTTTAAAAACTACACCCCTTAAGACATTCATCTAGTGGTGTAGTGAGCATTTTGACCCCACAGTTATTGTGTAAAAGGTAATGCGCAGCAGATGGTGCAAAGTGAGATTTGCAATTTCCTATGCATATATGCCATTTCAGTGTCTGATATATTGTGCCCAGCATGTGCCACTGGAGACATACACCCCATAAATTGTAATGTGGGTTCTCCCGGGTACGGCAATACCCTACATGTGGCTGTTATTAGCTGACTGGGCACACGACAGGGCTCAGAAGGGAAGGACCACCATTTAGCCTACTGGAGCTTTTCTGGTGCTAAGTCATGTAGGCAGAACCCCTGAGGTACCAGTACAGTTGAAACCCCCGAGAAGTGACCCCATTTTAAAAACTACACCCCTTAAGACATTCATCTAGTGGTGTAGTGAGCATTTTGACCCCACAGTTATTGTGTAAAAGGTAATGCGCAGCAGATGGTGCAAAGTGAGATTTGCAATTTCCTATGCATATATGCCATTTCAGTGTCTGATATATTGTGCCCAGCATGTGCCACTGGAGACATACACCCCATAAATTGTAATGTGGGTTCTCCCGGGTACGGCAATACCCTACATGTGGCTGTTATTAGCTGCCTGGGCACACGACAGGGCTCAGAAGGGAAGGACCACCATTTAGCCTACTGGAGCTTTTCTGGTGCTAAGTCATGTAGGCAGAACCCCTGAGGTACCAGTACAGTTGAAACCCCCGAGAAGTGACCCCATTTTAAAAACTACACCCCTTAAGACATTCATCTAGTGGTGTAGTGAGCATTTTGACCCCACAGTTATTGTGTAAAAGGTAATGCGCAGCAGATGGTGCAAAGTGAGATTTGCAATTTCCTATGCATATATGCCATTTCAGTGTCTGATATATTGTGCCCAGCATGTGCCACTGGAGACATACACCCCATAAATTGTAATGTGGGTTCTCCCGGGTACGGCAATACCCTACATGTGGCTGTTATTAGCTGCCTGGGCACACGACAGGGCTCAGAAGGGAAGGACCACCATTTAGCCTACTGGAGCTTTTCTGGTGCTAAGTCATGTAGGCAGAACCCCTGAGGTACCAGTACAGTTGAAACCCCCGAGAAGTGACCCCATTTTAAAAACTACACCCCTTAAGACATTCATCTAGTGGTGTAGTGAGCATTTTGACCCCACAGTTATTGTGTAAAAGGTAATGCGCAGCAGATGGTGCAAAGTGAGATTTGCAATTTCCTATGCATATATGCCATTTCAGTGTCTGATATATTGTGCCCAGCATGTGCCACTGGAGACATACACCCCATAAATTGTAATGTGGGTTCTCCCGGGTACGGCAATACCCTACATGTGGCTGTTATTAGCTGACTGGGCACACGACAGGGCTCAGAAGGGAAGGACCACCATTTAGCCTACTGGAGCTTTTCTGGTGCTAAGTCATGTAGGCAGAACCCCTGAGGTACCAGTACAGTTGAAACCCCCGAGAAGTGACCCCATTTTAAAAACTACACCCCTTAAGACATTCATCTAGTGGTGTAGTGAGCATTTTGACCCCACAGTTATTGTGTAAAAGGTAATGCGCAGCAGATGGTGCAAAGTGAGATTTGCAATTTCCTATGCATATATGCCATTTCAGTGTCTGATATATTGTGCCCAGCATGTGCCACTGGAGACATACACCCCATAAATTGTAATGTGGGTTCTCCCGGGTACGGCAATACCCTACATGTGGCTGTTATTAGCTGCCTGGGCACACGACAGGGCTCAGAAGGGAAGGACCACCATTTAGCCTACTGGAGCTTTTCTGGTGCTAAGTCATGTAGGCAGAACCCCTGAGGTACCAGTACAGTTGAAACCCCCGAGAAGTGACCCCATTTTAAAAACTACACCCCTTAAGACATTCATCTAGTGGTGTAGTGAGCATTTTGACCCCACAGTTATTGTGTAAAAGGTAATGCGCAGCAGATGGTGCAAAGTGAGATTTGCAATTTCCTATGCATATATGCCATTTCAGTGTCTGATATATTGTGCCCAGCATGTGCCACTGGAGACATACACCCCATAAATTGTAATGTGGGTTCTCCCGGGTACGGCAATACCCTACATGTGGCTGTTATTAGCTGCCTGGGCACACGACAGGGCTCAGAAGGGAAGGACCACCATTTAGCCTACTGGAGCTTTTCTGGTGCTAAGTCATGTAGGCAGAACCCCTGAGGTACCAGTACAGTTGAAACCCCCGAGAAGTGACCCCATTTTAAAAACTACACCCCTTAAGACATTCATCTAGTGGTGTAGTGAGCATTTTGACCCCACAGTTATTGTGTAAAAGGTAATGCGCAGCAGATGGTGCAAAGTGAGATTTGCAATTTCCTATGCATATATGCCATTTCAGTGTCTGATATATTGTGCCCAGCATGTGCCACTGGAGACATACACCCCATAAATTGTAATGTGGGTTCTCCCGGGTACGGCAATACCCTACATGTGGCTGTTATTAGCTGACTGGGCACACGACAGGGCTCAGAAGGGAAGGACCACCATTTAGCCTACTGGAGCTTTTCTGGTGCTAAGTCATGTAGGCAGAACCCCTGAGGTACCAGTACAGTTGAAACCCCCGAGAAGTGACCCCATTTTAAAAACTACACCCCTTAAGACATTCATCTAGTGGTGTAGTGAGCATTTTGACCCCACAGTTATTGTGTAAAAGGTAATGCGCAGCAGATGGTGCAAAGTGAGATTTGCAATTTCCTATGCATATATGCCATTTCAGTGTCTGATATATTGTGCCCAGCATGTGCCACTGGAGACATACACCCCATAAATTGTAATGTGGGTTCTCCCGGGTACGGCAATACCCTACATGTGGCTGTTATTAGCTGACTGGGCACACGACAGGGCTCAGAAGGGAAGGACCACCATTTAGCCTACTGGAGCTTTTCTGGTGCTAAGTCATGTAGGCAGAACCCCTGAGGTACCAGTACAGTTGAAACCCCCGAGAAGTGACCCCATTTTAAAAACTACACCCCTTAAGACATTCATCTAGTGGTGTAGTGAGCATTTTGACCCCACAGTTATTGTGTAAAAGGTAATGCGCAGCAGATGGTGCAAAGTGAGATTTGCAATTTCCTATGCATATATGCCATTTCAGTGTCTGATATATTGTGCCCAGCATGTGCCACTGGAGACATACACCCCATAAATTGTAATGTGGGTTCTCCCGGGTACGGCAATACCCTACATGTGGCTGTTATTAGCTGCCTGGGCACACGACAGGGCTCAGAAGGGAAGGACCACCATTTAGCCTACTGGAGCTTTTCTGGTGCTAAGTCATGTAGGCAGAACCCCTGAGGTACCAGTACAGTTGAAACCCCCGAGAAGTGACCCCATTTTAAAAACTACACCCCTTAAGACATTCATCTAGTGGTGTAGTGAGCATTTTGACCCCACAGTTATTGTGTAAAAGGTAATGCGCAGCAGATGGTGCAAAGTGAGATTTGCAATTTCCTATGCATATATGCCATTTCAGTGTCTGATATATTGTGCCCAGCATGTGCCACTGGAGACATACACCCCATAAATTGTAATGTGGGTTCTCCCGGGTACGGCAATACCCTACATGTGGCTGTTATTAGCTGACTGGGCACACGACAGGGCTCAGAAGGGAAGGACCACCATTTAGCCTACTGGAGCTTTTCTGGTGCTAAGTCATGTAGGCAGAACCCCTGAGGTACCAGTACAGTTGAAACCCCCGAGAAGTGAACCCATTTTAAAAACTACACCCCTTAAGACATTCATCTAGTGGTGTAGTGAGCATTTTGACCCCACAGTTATTGTGTAAAAGGTAATGCGCAGCAGATGGTGCAAAGTGAGATTTGCAATTTCCTATGCATATATGCCATTTCAGTGTCTGATATATTGTGCCCAGCATGTGCCACTGGAGACATACACCCCATAAATTGTAATGTGGGTTCTCCCGGGTACGGCAATACCCTACATGTGGCTGTTATTAGCTGCCTGGGCACACGACAGGGCTCAGAAGGGAAGGACCACCATTTAGCCTACTGGAGCTTTTCTGGTGCTAAGTCATGTAGGCAGAACCCCTGAGGTACCAGTACAGTTGAAACCCCCGAGAAGTGACCCCATTTTAAAAACTACACCCCTTAAGACATTCATCTAGTGGTGTAGTGAGCATTTTGACCCCACAGTTATTGTGTAAAAGGTAATGCGCAGCAGATGGTGCAAAGTGAGATTTGCAATTTCCTATGCATATATGCCATTTCAGTGTCTGATATATTGTGCCCAGCATGTGCCACTGGAGACATACACCCCATAAATTGTAATGTGGGTTCTCCCGGGTACGGCAATACCCTACATGTGGCTGTTATTAGCTGCCTGGGCACACGACAGGGCTCAGAAGGGAAGGACCACCATTTAGCCTACTGGAGCTTTTCTGGTGCTAAGTCATGTAGGCAGAACCCCTGAGGTACCAGTACAGTTGAAACCCCCGAGAAGTGACCCCATTTTAAAAACTACACCCCTTAAGACATTCATCTAGTGGTGTAGTGAGCATTTTGACCCCACAGTTATTGTGTAAAAGGTAATGCGCAGCAGATGGTGCAAAGTGAGATTTGCAATTTCCTATGCATATATGCCATTTCAGTGTCTGATATATTGTGCCCAGCATGTGCCACTGGAGACATACACCCCATAAATTGTAATGTGGGTTCTCCCGGGTACGGCAATACCCTACATGTGGCTGTTATTAGCTGACTGGGCACACGACAGGGCTCAGAAGGGAAGGACCACCATTTAGCCTACTGGAGCTTTTCTGGTGCTAAGTCATGTAGGCAGAACCCCTGAGGTACCAGTACAGTTGAAACCCCCGAGAAGTGACCCCATTTTAAAAACTACACCCCTTAAGACATTCATCTAGTGGTGTAGTGAGCATTTTGACCCCACAGTTATTGTGTAAAAGGTAATGCGCAGCAGATGGTGCAAAGTGAGATTTGCAATTTCCTATGCATATATGCCATTTCAGTGTCTGATATATTGTGCCCAGCATGTGCCACTGGAGACATACACCCCATAAATTGTAATGTGGGTTCTCCCGGGTACGGCAATACCCTACATGTGGCTGTTATTAGCTGCCTGGGCACACGACAGGGCTCAGAAGGGAAGGACCACCATTTAGCCTACTGGAGCTTTTCTGGTGCTAAGTCATGTAGGCAGAACCCCTGAGGTACCAGTACAGTTGAAACCCCCGAGAAGTGACCCCATTTTAAAAACTACACCCCTTAAGACATTCATCTAGTGGTGTAGTGAGCATTTTGACCCCACAGTTATTGTGTAAAAGGTAATGCGCAGCAGATGGTGCAAAGTGAGATTTGCAATTTCCTATGCATATATGCCATTTCAGTGTCTGATATATTGTGCCCAGCATGTGCCACTGGAGACATACACCCCATAAATTGTAATGTGGGTTCTCCCGGGTACGGCAATACCCTACATGTGGCTGTTATTAGCTGCCTGGGCACACGACAGGGCTCAGAAGGGAAGGACCACCATTTAGCCTACTGGAGCTTTTCTGGTGCTAAGTCATGTAGGCAGAACCCCTGAGGTACCAGTACAGTTGAAACCCCCGAGAAGTGACCCCATTTTAAAAACTACACCCCTTAAGACATTCATCTAGTGGTGTAGTGAGCATTTTGACCCCACAGTTATTGTGTAAAAGGTAATGCGCAGCAGATGGTGCAAAGTGAGATTTGCAATTTCCTATGCATATATGCCATTTCAGTGTCTGATATATTGTGCCCAGCATGTGCCACTGGAGACATACACCCCATAAATTGTAATGTGGGTTCTCCCGGGTACGGCAATACCCTACATGTGGCTGTTATTAGCTGACTGGGCACACGACAGGGCTCAGAAGGGAAGGACCACCATTTAGCCTACTGGAGCTTTTCTGGTGCTAAGTCATGTAGGCAGAACCCCTGAGGTACCAGTACAGTTGAAACCCCCGAGAAGTGACCCCATTTTAAAAACTACACCCCTTAAGACATTCATCTAGTGGTGTAGTGAGCATTTTGACCCCACAGTTATTGTGTAAAAGGTAATGCGCAGCAGATGGTGCAAAGTGAGATTTGCAATTTCCTATGCATATATGCCATTTCAGTGTCTGATATATTGTGCCCAGCATGTGCCACTGGAGACATACACCCCATAAATTGTAATGTGGGTTCTCCCGGGTACGGCAATACCCTACATGTGGCTGTTATTAGCTGCCTGGGCACACGACAGGGCTCAGAAGGGAAGGACCACCATTTAGCCTACTGGAGCTTTTCTGGTGCTAAGTCATGTAGGCAGAACCCCTGAGGTACCAGTACAGTTGAAACCCCCGAGAAGTGACCCCATTTTAAAAACTACACCCCTTAAGACATTCATCTAGTGGTGTAGTGAGCATTTTGACCCCACAGTTATTGTGTAAAAGGTAATGCGCAGCAGATGGTGCAAAGTGAGATTTGCAATTTCCTATGCATATATGCCATTTCAGTGTCTGATATATTGTGCCCAGCATGTGCCACTGGAGACATACACCCCATAAATTGTAATGTGGGTTCTCCCGGGTACGGCAATACCCTACATGTGGCTGTTATTAGCTGCCTGGGCACACGACAGGGCTCAGAAGGGAAGGACCACCATTTAGCCTACTGGAGCTTTTCTGGTGCTAAGTCATGTAGGCAGAACCCCTGAGGTACCAGTACAGTTGAAACCCCCGAGAAGTGACCCCATTTTAAAAACTACACCCCTTAAGACATTCATCTAGTGGTGTAGTGAGCATTTTGACCCCACAGTTATTGTGTAAAAGGTAATGCGCAGCAGATGGTGCAAAGTGAGATTTGCAATTTCCTATGCATATATGCCATTTCAGTGTCTGATATATTGTGCCCAGCATGTGCCACTGGAGACATACACCCCATAAATTGTAATGTGGGTTCTCCCGGGTACGGCAATACCCTACATGTGGCTGTTATTAGCTGACTGGGCACACGACAGGGCTCAGAAGGGAAGGACCACCATTTAGCCTACTGGAGCTTTTCTGGTGCTAAGTCATGTAGGCAGAACCCCTGAGGTACCAGTACAGTTGAAACCCCCGAGAAGTGACCCCATTTTAAAAACTACACCCCTTAAGACATTCATCTAGTGGTGTAGTGAGCATTTTGACCCCACAGTTATTGTGTAAAAGGTAATGCGCAGCAGATGGTGCAAAGTGAGATTTGCAATTTCCTATGCATATATGCCATTTCAGTGTCTGATATATTGTGCCCAGCATGTGCCACTGGAGACATACACCCCATAAATTGTAATGTGGGTTCTCCCGGGTACGGCAATACCCTACATGTGGCTGTTATTAGCTGACTGGGCACACGACAGGGCTCAGAAGGGAAGGACCACCATTTAGCCTACTGGAGCTTTTCTGGTGCTAAGTCATGTAGGCAGAACCCCTGAGGTACCAGTACAGTTGAAACCCCCGAGAAGTGACCCCATTTTAAAAACTACACCCCTTAAGACATTCATCTAGTGGTGTAGTGAGCATTTTGACCCCACAGTTATTGTGTAAAAGGTAATGCGCAGCAGATGGTGCAAAGTGAGATTTGCAATTTCCTATGCATATATGCCATTTCAGTGTCTGATATATTGTGCCCAGCATGTGCCACTGGAGACATACACCCCATAAATTGTAATGTGGGTTCTCCCGGGTACGGCAATACCCTACATGTGGCTGTTATTAGCTGCCTGGGCACACGACAGGGCTCAGAAGGGAAGGACCACCATTTAGCCTACTGGAGCTTTTCTGGTGCTAAGTCATGTAGGCAGAACCCCTGAGGTACCAGTACAGTTGAAACCCCCGAGAAGTGACCCCATTTTAAAAACTACACCCCTTAAGACATTCATCTAGTGGTGTAGTGAGCATTTTGACCCCACAGTTATTGTGTAAAAGGTAATGCGCAGCAGATGGTGCAAAGTGAGATTTGCAATTTCCTATGCATATATGCCATTTCAGTGTCTGATATATTGTGCCCAGCATGTGCCACTGGAGACATACACCCCATAAATTGTAATGTGGGTTCTCCCGGGTACGGCAATACCCTACATGTGGCTGTTATTAGCTGACTGGGCACACGACAGGGCTCAGAAGGGAAGGACCACCATTTAGCCTACTGGAGCTTTTCTGGTGCTAAGTCATGTAGGCAGAACCCCTGAGGTACCAGTACAGTTGAAACCCCCGAGAAGTGAACCCATTTTAAAAACTACACCCCTTAAGACATTCATCTAGTGGTGTAGTGAGCATTTTGACCCCACAGTTATTGTGTAAAAGGTAATGCGCAGCAGATGGTGCAAAGTGAGATTTGCAATTTCCTATGCATATATGCCATTTCAGTGTCTGATATATTGTGCCCAGCATGTGCCACTGGAGACATACACCCCATAAATTGTAATGTGGGTTCTCCCGGGTACGGCAATACCCTACATGTGGCTGTTATTAGCTGCCTGGGCACACGACAGGGCTCAGAAGGGAAGGACCACCATTTAGCCTACTGGAGCTTTTCTGGTGCTAAGTCATGTAGGCAGAACCCCTGAGGTACCAGTACAGTTGAAACCCCCGAGAAGTGACCCCATTTTAAAAACTACACCCCTTAAGACATTCATCTAGTGGTGTAGTGAGCATTTTGACCCCACAGTTATTGTGTAAAAGGTAATGCGCAGCAGATGGTGCAAAGTGAGATTTGCAATTTCCTATGCATATATGCCATTTCAGTGTCTGATATATTGTGCCCAGCATGTGCCACTGGAGACATACACCCCATAAATTGTAATGTGGGTTCTCCCGGGTACGGCAATACCCTACATGTGGCTGTTATTAGCTGCCTGGGCACACGACAGGGCTCAGAAGGGAAGGACCACCATTTAGCCTACTGGAGCTTTTCTGGTGCTAAGTCATGTAGGCAGAACCCCTGAGGTACCAGTACAGTTGAAACCCCCGAGAAGTGAACCCATTTTAAAAACTACACCCCTTAAGACATTCATCTAGAGTGTAGTGAGCATTTTGACCCAACAGTTATTGTGTAAAAGGTAATGCGCAGTAGATGGTGCAAAGTGAGATTTGCAATTTCCTATACATATATGCCATTTCAGTGTCCGATATATTGTGCCCAGCATGTGCCACCGGAGACATACACCCCATAAATTGTAATGTGGGTTCTCCCGGGTACGGCAATACCCTACATGTGGCTGTTATTTGCTGCTTGGGCACATGGCAGGGCTCAAAAGGGAAAGATGAGGGGGATAAGCTGTGCGGAGTGCATCAGGGTAAATTAAAAATCAAGGGATGTATGGTAAATTTTAAAACAATCTTTCATACAGAGCCCTGGTTTTTCGGGACACGTGTCGCATTGGTATGTTGTGTCCTTCCTTATCCCCCTCTTATAGCACACTTTGCACCTCTTTTGACTTTTTCCCTTCTTGCCAGTTTGGGGAACTTCTCCTGGAAAGTGTTGCCCTGGTACGATGCGTGTGGCCTCGCTTCCAGAAGTACTGGGTGCCCCTCCTTCCTGGTCGCCAAAAATTAGGTTCTTTATAACCACCTCTTGAAATTCCAGGAAAGTTCCCCTCTGGCCTGCACATCGACGTAGCACGTACGCATTGTACAATGCCATCTGTATGATGTGCACGGCCAGCTTCTTATACCACACCCTCGATTTCCGCGTAGCGCTGTAGGGCTTCAGGACTTGATCTGACAAGTCCACCCCTCCCATGTACCTATTGTAGTCCAGGATGCAATCTGGTTTGGGGGTCTCTGTACTGGTACCTCGTACAGGTACATGGGTACTGGTGTGGCCATGTATTGTTGTCAATACAAGGACATCTCTCTTGTCCTTGTACTTGACACACAATATGTTGCTACTAGAATGTGCCCTGCTCTCACCCCTTCTGAGTGTTTGCCCAAGCAGTGTTTTAGGGAGGCCTCTAAGATTTTTTCTAGCAGTGCCGCATGCCGCAGTCCTTCTGGAAGCGAGGCACTTGAAGAGCGGGACGCTGGTATAAAAATTATCCAGGTAGAGGTGGTAACCCTGGTCCAGCAGTGGGTGCACCAAATCCCACACAATTTTTGCGTTAATTCCCAGTAAGGGGGGGCATTCTGGGGGCTGAATACTGCTGTCCTTCCCTTCATATATCCTGAATTTATATGTATACCCTGATGCACTCTCGCACAGCTTATACAACTTCACGCCATACCTTGCCCTCTTACTTGGCAGGTATTGGCGGAATTGAAGCCTCCCTTTAAAATGTACCAGGGACTCATCAATGGAAATACACTTCTCGGGGGTGTATGCTTGGGCAAACCGGGCACTGAAATGGTCTAATAGGGGTCTCAGTTTATATAAACGGTCAAAACTGGGGTCATCTCGGGGTGGGCACTGCTCATTATCGGCATAATGTAGGAAGCGAAGTATTGCCTCATAACGCATCCTGGACATGGCCATACGGTACATCGGGGTGTGGTATAGGATGTCCGTGCTCCAGTAGGTCCTAATGGATGGCTTTTTTAGAAGCCCCATGTTCAAGAGCAGTCCCCAGAACTTGCCCAACTCTGCTGCGTTTACAGGAGTCCACCTCTGGGATTGGGCATAAAATGAGTTGGGGTTCTTGGTGATATACTGTTGGGCATATAAATTAGTCTGGGTGACCATTAGCTCTATAAAGTTATCAGTGAAGAAGAACTTGAAAAAGTCCATCTCACTGAACCCTGCCGTGTTAAATTTGATGCCTGGGCTGCCCGTGTACTCAGGGATTTGGGGTTCATAATGGTCTGGTGTGGGCGTCCAAATGGGGTCACTTCGCTCAGGGGTATCACTTGTTGTGGGGTCACTTCTCTCAGGGATTTCTACTATGGTGGTGGTCCTGGGGCGTCTCCTAGGGGGTCCCTCCTCTTCATCGCTGGATGAGGAGGTAGACAAATAAAATAGTGTATCGCCATCCGACGAGTCTGTGTCGGAGGCCAGAAATGCATACGCCTCTTCAGCAGTAAATGTCCGTTGGGACATGCTTGTTGTGCGAAGACAAAATTTATATACTGCAAAAAAATAAATCCCTAACTGGGAGCAATAGGATAGCACAACTAGCACAAATGTGTGTTTTGTTTTTAGAGAGCAAGTGGACTTCCCTGACACTAAAGCTAACTAGGGCGAGGGTTCCTAACACTAAACCTAACTAAATTTTATGTGGACTTCCCTAACGCTAAACCTAACTACGGCGACGATTCCCTGACACTAAACCTATCTAGATTATTTCAAGCTTCCCTGACACTAAACCTAACTACGGTGACGGGTGCCTGACACTAAACCTATCTAATTATTCCGAGCTTCCCTGACGCTAAACCTAACTACGGTGATGGATCCCTAACGCTAAGCCTATCTACGGTGACCGATTCCTGACGCTAAATTCCCTGACACTATACCTAACTACGCTTTTTGACGGTTCCCTGACACTAACTAACCCTAATACTAAACTAACCAGTTAAATTTTCAAAATTGGCTAAACTAACTATTTTTTTTTGTTTCTTTTTTTTCTTTTTATATTTTTTTTTTTGTTTTATGTTTTATATAGAAAAAAATGAAAAAAAAATCCCCAGGGACCAAGAAATGTGGTCCTGAAGACTGAAAAGTGGTCAGTGATAGGAGATCACTGACCAAAAAACGTGGGTAGAACTCAAAGAGGAAGGGAACAGGAGTGGGTAGTGGATGGGGTGGTGGGAAGCAAAAAAAACGTTGTTTTAGAAACTTTTTTTCACTTTTTTTCACTTCTTTTCTCTCTGACTCTCTGCTCACAACCGATCTCAACGCCTCGCTAACTCCAACAGGGCGTTCAGGGCGGTTGCAGCAGGATGTGAGGTCAGAGAGAGGAAGTGACGAGAATGATCGCTGCTATTGGCTAGTTACTCACTGACTAGCCAATAGCGGCGATCGGCGAGGCGGGACCATAGTAAATGGTCCCGGCCCATTATGCTGTGATAGCATGCTGTCAGAAACAGCAGCTATCACAGCTCAGGAACGCCGGGCTCGAGCACTGCTGTGCTGAATGAGACCGATCGCTGCTATTGGCTAGTTACTCACTGACTAGCCAATAGCGGCGATCGGCGAGGCGGGACCATAGTAAATGGTCCCGTCCCATTATGCCGTGATAGCCTGCTGTCAGAAACAGCAGCTATCACAGCGCATGAACGCGCCGGGCGCGCGCACCGCTGTTCTAACTGCAAGACGTACTATTACGGCATGGAGCGCGAACGATAGAGCTGCCATGACGTAATAGTACGTCAAGGAGCGGGAAGGGGCTAATACTAAACTAACCAGTTAAATTTTCAAAATTGGCTAAACTAACTATTTTTTTTTGTTTCTTTTTTTTCTTTTTATATTTTTTTTTTTGTTTTATGTTTTATATAGAAAAAAATGAAAAAAAAATCCCCAGGGACCAAGAAATGTGGTCCTGAAGACTGAAAAGTGGTCAGTGATAGGAGATCACTGACCAAAAAACGTGGGTAGAACTCAAAGAGGAAGGGAACAGGAGTGGGTAGTGGATGGGGTGGTGGGAAGCAAAAAAAACGTTGTTTTAGAAACTTTTTTTCACTTTTTTTCACTTCTTTTCTCTCTGACTCTCTGCTCACAACCGATCTCAACGCCTCGCTAACTCCAACAGGGCGTTCAGGGCGGTTGCAGCAGGATGTGAGGTCAGAGAGAGGAAGTGACGAGAATGATCGCTGCTATTGGCTAGTTACTCACTGACTAGCCAATAGCGGCGATCGGCGAGGCGGGACCATAGTAAATGGTCCCGGCCCATTATGCTGTGATAGCATGCTGTCAGAAACAGCAGCTATCACAGCTCAGGAACGCCGGGCTCGAGCACTGCTGTGCTGAATGAGACCGATCGCTGCTATTGGCTAGTTACTCACTGACTAGCCAATAGCGGCGATCGGCGAGGCGGGACCATAGTAAATGGTCCCGTCCCATTATGCCGTGATAGCCTGCTGTCAGAAACAGCAGCTATCACAGCGCATGAACGCGCCGGGCGCGCGCACCGCTGTTCTAACTGCAAGACGTACTATTACGGCATGGAGCGCGAACGATAGAGCTGCCATGACGTAATAGTACGTCAAGGAGCGTGAAGGGGTTAAGAGGCTTTGGAGAGGTTCATCCTCCAGCATAAAAAATGCTTATTATTTCTTTATGGGAATTACGCTGCCGTCATCTCCTGCACGCTTTTATTTCAATACAAGGGCATCATGGGATAACCTCCAAAATTCATTACTCCCTATCCAAGCAGGATAAATCGTTCTTATTTCTGCATTTCTTAACAATTTACACAATCACCATAAATTACGGTCGATGTTAATTAGGCCTCATTCTCATCTGCGGTTAGAGGCTCTGTTATTGGTCTTCTGTCGCAGATCCGGCCGGAAATACCGAAAACAATAGCGCAGCATGCTGTGCTATTGTTTCTGGTAAACCTACGGACACCCCGACTAAACAAATTAAAGTCAAAGGGTTCCGTCAGTTGCCGGTGGTTTCCGTCGTGCAACGGAACCGACGCTACGGCTATTTTCATTGTTCTGCTACTCTGAGGGAGCAGAACAATGTAAAGCTGAATGCAGGTGTGAATCCAGCCTTACCTAATAGGCATGTGACAATGGGGGTGGGGGGGTGTCTTTACATATTGGATGTTCTGTCATACTGCAAAATATGACTATATATTTGATGAACAGCCAAACCACAAGGGATGATGGAGATCTAGTGTTGTCACCCAATGTATGCATGGACTATTGCTATGCAACAGTCCTGGCAAATTGTGGCAGATATCAGAACATATTTAAGACATGATGATTTCAGGTAAGAAGTCACACGGGCAATGCTTGTCTTCACTAGCCTCATGCACATGACTGTATTAGGGATCCGTGTTGTATGAATCCATAATACGACACCTGCAGCCTGCTATGGGGCCATACTGTACCACTATGTGTCTTATGCTCCTTGCTTCCAGGGGAGAACATAGTGGCCTGCGAAGTAACCACACGTGCACGTGAAGTGCTTAGTTCGTAATACAGAGCCATAGGGAGTCCATGTGCCGTCGTGCAGGGTCCGGTCTAGGTGGCTGACATATTGATCATCGTTAACAAACTGTTCTAACCATAAAATAATAATTGTTAACAATATTCATTACGTCTGTCATTTGTAATACAGAAAAATATGTTAACTACACCCCGTGGGAACGAAACACCGAAAAACGGCCGAAAATAGGCCGTGTGAACATACCCTCAAGCATCCATATTACAGCTGTAATACCATACTTCCCGCGATTCAACCAAAATAAAAATCACACCATAGAACGGGTAATGGACGACGCAAAAAGCTTGTAACTATAAATGTATCACTACATACAGGGAACCTACGACGGATCTAGAGCGGTAGATACAGTAAATGGGCACACAACGGATAAACTAAGTCATTAGGGTCTATTTACAGAAATTACTATTTGTATGGCAATAAAATGGACATAAAGTGAACAAACAAAAAGCCGGGCCAAGAAAAAGGTGTCAGCCTGTAAATACCTCGGATCGCGTATAAATAGTTTTACCCGTGTTGATGCAACATCGCTTCCAAACAATTAATCGCACACCTGCTACCTTCCTAGCCTGTGCCAACATCAGCCAGCTGTCCTGTGTGGCAGCCAAAAGGTTAATGGGGCAGAACTCCCAGTATCCCCCTCCCCAACTTCCCTTTTTTTAACTTGAGAAACTTTCCTATTCACTTGAGAGATCATTTCCACACTGGCATCACATTGGTGTTGCTGAATCTCCAGCCGCTTGCATTGCCCAACAAACCCCCGGACACGTAGTGTTTGTGAAACCCCCCAGCATGCTGAAACCTTGCAGATAAACGTTGCGAAGCTAATCCTGCCATGAAATATTCGTCTTTCTCACCCTCTGGAAACAATAGGTTTTTACTGCACATTTAAACCAACCAAGCAAGAAGCAAATGATGCAAAATTATCCAGGCATAAAATCCAAAAATAACGGAACTGAATGGCAGCAGTAAAGAACCTCTTCACCGATTCATCAACATTTCCCTGGTCCTGTCTCGCGGTTCTGCCATTTATCATAAAATACAAGGACATTTTAGGCCTTGTTCACATCTGTGTTCGGGTTTCCATTGTTCTGCTCCATCGGAAAAGCAGAACACCAGAAAAACTGGAAGCAGCATTTCGGTTGCACGACAGACGGAACCCATTGACTTTAATGGGTTCTGTCGGGGTGTCCGTGGTTTTACCGTAAACAATAGTGCAACATGCTGCGCTATTGTTAAGGGTATTCTAGGCTGGATTTGGGACGGGGGCCCCTAAAGGAGCCTCCAACGCAGATGTGAACAAGGCCTTACAATATTAGTATTACTATAGAAATGCTTTCATGTTTCCACTTTTTGGCCCGCATTGGTGGGCATCTGAATGGTGGTATAAGGGGTGTAACTTGAAGCTTCTGGGTCCAAATGCATAAATTGAAACAGGCCGCCAACTACTATGTGCCATGTATAATACTGGTGTCCCTCTGGTCCTTTGGGCCCCCTCCAGACACCCATGACCCGATGACTGTTAGGGTATGTGCACACACACTAATTACGTCCGTAATTGACGGACGTATTTCGGCCGCAAGTACCGGACCGAACACAGTGCAGGGAGCCGGGCTCCTAGCATCATAGTTATGTACGATGCTAGGAGTCCCTGCCTCGCTGCAGGACAACTGTCCCGTACTGAAAACATGATTACAGTACGGGACAGTTGTCCTGCAGCGAGGCAGGGACTCCTAGCATCGTACATAAGTATGTTGCTAGGAGCCCGGCTCCCTGCACTGTGTTCGGTCCGGTACTTGCGGCCGAAATACGTCCGTCAATTACGGACGTAATTAGTGTGTGTGCACATACCCTTACCTTTGCACCCTCTATAACTACATCCCTGCTGGTATTGGAGAGAACTGCTCAGCCATATTCTTCCTTTGTCGAATAACATTTTCTCATGCCATAGATATATTGGGGAAATCAATTTGACATGTCTGAGGTAAGTATTTGGCAAATTTGAGAGAATAATAGGTGAATATATTAGCCTATTCTATTCCAGGGGATGGCAAACTTGGCGGATCAATTTACGCAATCGTAGTTGTTATTTAACTAGATCACTAGCAGTTTTAAAATGTAATGTAAATGTGGCTTTTTTGTGGTGTTTTTCATTTTGTGTCATTTTGTACATGTTTTTTTCGAGGTCCTATAGAGAAGCATATGGCAAAATCGCCTGAAAAACGCCATACCCAGAGCATGCTGCGTTTGGAAAAAAACGCCATTGACCACAAAATTGCTTCAAAAATGCCACACACCAAAACGCAGTTGTGTGTAGTGCATTTGACCATAGACTTTAATGTAATATTCGGCTTAAAACGGCATGAAATAATGCTGCAAAAAACGCCATTAAAAACACAGCAAAACGCAATGTGTGAAACCGCCCTGAAACTCAAATGTGAGATGGCATGAACCTAAAAAAAAAGTGAAATAAAATGAAAATTCCGCTGTTAGAATTCCAAAATATTCCAAACTGGAATTGCATGCAGAACAGGGGGGAGTAACGTGTTTTTTTTAATGTGGAGTGAACTTGTCCGCCTTCTCGGACACACAATCCATCTCTTCATATTGCACTAAGTTGCGCTAAATAATAGGATGGATTGTTAGAAAAATCACTGTGTGAGCAAGATCCGAGCAGTCCTAACCATCTGAACATGATATCACGACCATTTATGACTATTTTGGGGCGCCGTCATACAATACAACAGCGCTGCATAGTTTTCGTTGTAGGGAATCCCTCCCATTCTACTTTAGTGTTCCATAAAATAACTGTTATACAACATACTGCAGAGCTGGCAATAAAGGGAATGACAGAACGTATAGTCTACTACATAAAAAGCAGACATTAATGGTTACTCTCATTTGCGGGTCCATCAATAAGTCAATTGTTCAGATGTCACACATCAATAAATACGAGAATTAACTGGCTATGAAGGGCAGGAAACTGAGGGGGGCACCGGGCAGCTAAATACGCCAAATAATGTGAAGGAAAGATGTACGCAATCACCGGCGAGCTCACACAGTCACAACACACACAATGTGTTATTTACACTGTTCTCTTCTGTCAATCACCACAACTCCAACTACACGTACACCTGCTATGCTGCACTGCAGGGGGCTCAACCTGGTACATGTCACTCTAGATGGAGGGTATTCCCACATTAGCCAAAGCTTGCACTCAAAGGGTCTATTCATCCAGACTCCGGGGCTGAAACAAAGCTCTTACAAAAACACTATGGGGGCTGCAGGCAAGGGGGCAATTCAACAAACCGGTGCAAGGGAGGCCAATAAATGTGTGGGTATAGTGGGGAGACAGGCGAGGTGGCTGCGAGACCAACAAGCAGTCTCCCCAATGAATATGCTCTGCAAGCTAGGCAGCAACAAATGGGTACGGGCACTGCCTAGAAACAATTAAAGGTCACCCTGCTGGGTCTCTTCTCTTGTATGGATCAACATGGTCACCTTCCATAATGCAGATGTAGGAACAGGTGGCCAAAGGTCCGAAACATTGGGTTAGGGTGTTTTAGGTGAATGCAATGCATATTGGGAGTAGGGGTGGGGGTGATGACTGGAAAGAGACAAGGCCACCATCCCGGATGTTTTCATTGAGCCACCCACACACATTAGATTGATCACAGCGAATTGCATTGTTTTCAGCTAGATCCGCCAACAATCTAATGTGTATGGGGTGTGGCCAGACACCCTCCGCATCTGCAAAGGACCAGATAAATAAAAAAATACAGTCCTAGACGATTAAACAAATAAACATTGTGCCCGTGGTAAAATGTGACGTAAAGTTTGACATCAAGGAGCACAGTCAGCAGAACTCCCAAGTATCCCTCTTTTGGAGGGACAGTCCCTACTTTTGAACCAAGTCCCTCTGTCCCTCTTTTTGACCTGGGAAATAATAAAGTTGCCTGTCTGGTTCCGAACTGTATATTTGACGCCAACTTATATATTATTTCATCATTTGATGCAATTTGGATCTTAGCATTTCCTATGTAGAGTGGATTTTTGGGCTAATATTTAAATTAAAGACTATTCAAGCGTATAGGTATGCATGAAAAAGTGGATCTTTCCCATTCATGTTCCTCTTTGTCATTTTTTGGGCACAGATGAGACGACACTATGGATGCATCAAGGCCCTGGGCTACTTAAGCAGACACAATGAATATTTAATGGGCATAGACGTAACAGAAAAACAATGTTCCACTGCTAAGTCACATGAGCGAAAAATGCAGTAGTTTCCTAAGGAAGGTCGCCTCAGAATACCAGGCCTTGTAAGGACAAAAGAACAAAGTGTATGAGCGAAGGACTACAGCTGACAACCCTGCCGGTGTCTGCAGTCACATCGCCCTCCTGACGACACAATCTGTGAAGACCCTCACATGCCAGGCGAGCAATATGGTCTCCTACACTGACTCGCCAGACCACTGAGCTGTATACATGTGATAAAGTGTTCACCCATCTGGATCGTGCCCAGTTACCTACAAGCTGAACCTTAAACCTTGCATAAGATTAGAAAAACATGGCTGCTTTCTTCCCGAAACAGCGCCACTCCTGTCCATGGACTGCGTGTGGTATTGCATCTCCACCCCATTCAATCGTCAATACCGGAATCTGCCCAATGGCAAGAGTGGCGCTGTTCCTTTTAAAAAAGAGAAGATTAAAATCAGTTTCGCTATTGCGTATGTATATGATATTGTTTCTGTTGGAGACATACTGTACCTATAGATACCCATTTTTATGCCAACCTTCAAGTTAGAAACTTGGTGAACAGTCCTAAGAAAGAATAATCGTACAAAGATGGTTCAATCCAATAAACAGTGCTGTCTCTATCTATGTCGTGTTCATACCCGCAGCGTTCACAGAAGGCTATGCACTGTATGGATAAGCGCATGTAAACCAACATGTCCATACGGCCATACAGCAGAGTCCGAAAGATCTCAAGTTTGGAGATTAAAATGCAAAACTTTTTTCTAATCATATGAAAGGAATTAGTAAAGGTGACGGGACCGACTATTGCTGAATGGTGAAACTTAGTAGATAAAATGATTGCTTATAAAAAATAATTCAAAATAAAATTTTTTTACAAATTGGCAAAATTGGGAAAATACTAATAGTAATTAAGATCCGTCCTTGCTTTTTTTTTTTTTCATTACAACGTTGCATATAAGAAGGTGTAAAGATTTTTCATTGTTTTTCATTATTATTTTTCTTCTTTTTTTTTTTCTCTCCACAGTTGCTTTAGATGGGGGGGGGGGGGGGGGGGTCTAAGGGGTAAATAATAAATGACTTTGGTGAGGGATGTCTATGTAGCCAATACCAGGGATCCAAGGCCTAGAATTAAAAATGGTCGCATGCAGCACACACCTATATACTACTACTGAGATTCCCATTATGTATATACCGTCCTGTGTATGCATCTAGGTATATATACTACCGTTTTCTAAGTAACGTATAAGACTTCCACTTACGAACAAGCTATAATAACTATATTTATACACAGACAAGCAGATTTGTTGTCACACATCACATTAAAACGTGGTTCTGGAGAAGATAATTCCTGCTGTACTAAGCTGGTTTTACCCAGTTTAAGGACTCTGTAATTATCCCAAATCCATTCTTACTGCCCGTATGAAAACAACGCTGACAAACACGCTCGTCCTTCTCAGCAGAACAGCCTTGTAAGGCCTTGGAGTGCATGGTAAGTATGGCATCCTGCCAGGGCAAGAGGCCGACTGCCACTAAACACACCTGCTACACTGGCAGACAGACTTCACGTGTCTAGGCTCCTTGGGTTTGGAGTCTGGATTTTGCAGACTACCTCCTCTGGTAACCTATGTTTCTGCATGCAATGTGAAATGTATATATCTTCATATATATGTATATGGTCTAAAAAGGCACACGTTTTTTTGTTAAAGGGATATTCCCATCACTGAATGCTAATGTGGTTCGCCACCTATATCAAACTGATCGACAATACAGCTTGTTGATCGGCGCTCCTTTGCCTTCATCAAATGGCGCAATGATCGTTTGGTATGGGAACGAACGATCGTCACTATGATTGTTCGTCCACGTAACTTTGCATGTCGGGAGCACATATCTCCGTTTACTCAGGAAGATGTGCGGACGACTGGCAACGATTTTTAGGGTCGCATTTGCTCGTTCATCAGCTGATCTTTGCCCTGTTTACAAAAGGCAATAATCAGGAACGAGGGTTCGTAAATACGCTTGTTCACTGATCATTAGCCCATGTAAAAGGGCCTTTATGGTATATTCCTCTCCCTTCTGAAGAGGGGAGTCCGACATCCCCCCGATACAGACAATGAAAGGACCAATGTGCGTTAACCTTCACGCCACCCACCGTGCAGGGAAACACGGAGGGTCATTTCTGTTTACATGGGCCAATGTTCGATAGAACGAGCGCTTTTACGAACGCTCATTCCCGATCATACATACTTTCAGGTTACATGCTGCATTGCCTCGGATCTTATCTGAGCTTTGCCGGCATTGCTGGATTACTATCTGCATATAACAGGTGACATAGACAATATATGAAGCATGCATTTAAGGTAAAGCGTGGTTACCTACCATTCTTACCTGTAAGGGTAAGAGAGAGTTGCTGTTGTTGTCTGTTCTGAACACATTGTCGTCAATCCAAGACTTGGGAGTGAGTGATGGTGTGGATCGTGTGAACTTAGGTGGGGCGATGACGTTCCCAGAAAAGGGCTTCTTTAAAGGGGAGATTTGGTTCATGGAGCCGGGGATTCCCATGTTTGCAGTGCGACGGTCTCTGCCATGCATCCCCCCCCATGACATGCTGCCTGTGCTCCAGCCGCTGCCTTGGTGGCTGCTCCATGGAGACTGCTTTACCATAGGCTGCAAAAGAAACAAAGACAAAGTGATGAGCACGCCGTCTTGGAAAGTTCCATGTAATATCTATATCAAGAAATATCTTTCCTAAGACGTCTACATCCGATTTATTTATGTGCTTAGAACCTGGTTGTTCACTTTACATAACAGGTCTGCAAAACAGAATTTACAATGAATCTTAACAGAACTCGCTTTAAAATGTACACTCTCATTATCCATAAGACTAGGGTGGACGTAGATATGTCCATAGGGAACAATGTATGTATACCATCAATGGGGGTGCCTTATTAATAAGACGTAAACAAACAACCCCTCTTTAGACGCAGCCCCTAAAATCCTCGGAGACTGAACATGATGATGAAGTACGAGCACATCCAGCATTATCTTATTTCCGCTTTATTTATATATGGATATAGCGGACCCATGGAAGCCATATGATAAGATATCTGTTTTTTGAATTTGTCATTAGAACCAAGGAGAATGCTGGCAAGTTTTTCCATTAATAAAAAAAGTTATCGGCAAGGTTTGACCTCGTGGAACGAAACAATGTTTTTTCCAGGAATGTTTTATTCCTTGTTTGGCCACTGAGAAGACAAAGTAAAAAAAATTTAATTGCGAATGGGTCCAAGTTGGGGACTGGAAATTTCATAAGGCCACCATGGGATCTTAGGCCATAACTACAGTCATTGATGCCTGTAAATGCTCCTGAACGCTTTGAGATCAGTCTCATGCATATTCTGGTTCATTTTGAGTGGGAGGACGGCACTGGCGGCACAGTATGAGAGGTAATATAAGCACATATGGAGAGGCTCTTAGAACCTTTCTTATGTACTTGTATAAACTCTCGTATTGTGCCGTCGGCGCGGCACTCCCGGACGGCTCCTAATGATGTCAATTAGGTGCTGACACATTGAGCCAGTAAGGCTCTATGTGTGCGCCAGCATGGTCCTCACAAAAGGTAGAGCTGGAGGTAAGGAGATCTCCAGTCCAGGACAGCTGTGGTCCTTTCCCTGTGCCATCATGAATCCCTTTCTTCCATTGCCTCCTCCTCATATGTCACCCTCCCTGTGTTTATGTGCCCGTGTGTATTGTCTAATGGTGTGATCCTCCAAGGTCATTTTCCCCCCTCCATGTCTGCTACTGACCCAATCACCTCCCTACAGGGGGTCTCTCTTTCTCCATCTCACCCATTTGCCTATCTGGGTTCACAGTCGCGTTTCTTGGCCACGAACTGTCAAAATTGTGACACATTTTCACTGCGATATGTGATCAAAGCCTGACTACAATAAGATCTGTGCAAATCCCACCTCATCCATTTTATTTGGACTGCACATTGTTGTGTTTTGGGGAGGCAATGCATAGTTGTGCTTATATTGAGGAGTGCTATACTGCGCCCTCTTGAACCACAGATTTGTGCAGTCCAAATAATATGGATGTCGGAGGACGACAGACGGGCACACAGCTTATTTGGCAATTCCTCTGTTCCAGTTCCCTATTTCAGCTATTTTTTATTTGACTTGGTCTGTTCGCATGGTCTTCTGCCCTGGTACCAGAGTGACAGGTTTCATGCTTCAAGAAAGGTAATGTCCATGGGCCCGCCTAAGTCCAGTGGGCCCTAAAAGATATATGCTAAGGTTTGCCTTATGCGGATGCCACCGCTATATTATATATATATATACACATATACACACACTCATACATATTACAAATCGCTCAGAAATGCAGAAGGAATTTTCTGCCATGTGAGTAGGCATTTACACGTGTACTGTGGAAGAGCAGACTGTATAAAAGTCCAAAGTACCACCCAAATCATGATATTATTCTATTTATAGATTCAGAAAGACTAGAGCGTTGGTCATAAGGCTGAACCACAGACTGCAGCGCTACCAGGACTACAGAAATGAAAGGTGCAAGCAAACCACGCCGGAAGATAACGGGTGGAGTAACCAAAGCCAAATAATATCCACCCATCCTTATACCTGGTAAAACACCTTTAGACACAAACATATACATTGCTACTTCACCAGCCTCAAGTCAAACCTATGCTTGTATTTTAGGAAACGACATATACAGCAATTCCGTAAGTGCTCGCTATGGGACTGACTTAATAATATAGTAGTTAGGGTATGTTCACACGGCCAAATTTCAGACGTAAACGAGGCGTATTTTGCCTCGTTTTACGTCTGAAAATAGGGCTACAATACGTCGGCAAACATCTGCCCACTCATTTGAATGGGTTTGCCGACGTACTGTGCAGACAACCTGTCATTTACGCGTCGTCGTTTGACAGCTGTCAAACGACGACCCGTAAAAATACAGCCTCGTCAAAAGAAGTGCAGGACTCTTCTTTGGACGTTTTTGGAGCTGTTTTCTCATAGACTCCAATGAAAACAGCTCCAAAAACGGACGTAAAAAACGCCGCGAAAAATGCGAGTTGGTAAAAAAACGTCTGAAAAGCAGGGTCTGTTTTCCCTTGAAAACAGCTCTGGATTTTCAGACGTTTTTGTTCACTACGTGTGAACATACCCTAACTGTTGAGACCATCAGCAGAATATAGGCCATGGTGCAAAGATCTGATGGGAAGCCTCCAGGGCTGCGGTTTCTCCACACCTTTCCTGCTCTATCATCAGATCCCTACTGTTTGTAAAGGGAGGTCCCAATAGAGTAAGTTCACACACAGAAAATTTGTTGCAGAAATTTCTGCGACTGTCCCATAGATCTGTAAAGGGGTTGCAGAATGTTCTTGCTACAAAAACAACCCCATTCAGATGTATGTAATGGATTTTTCACGTGTAAAAATACATAAAGACGGATTCACACATGCAGTTTTAAAAGGATATTCTTTATACTTCTTTTTGGATCCCCCCCACTGGCTTTGGCTAAAAGAAATAGCGACCGTGGCATCTGAGCCGTTAGACAGAGCGGAGCAACATCTGTCATCCCATCGGGATCCTGGTAAAAGTACAATTTACTGCAATACATAAGTATTGCAGTGTATTATACCAGTGATCAAACAAACTTTTTAACTATATATATATATATATAACGTTTTCTATTTTTTCCCGTAAAATAACATAAACAATGAAAAAAAAAACATAATTGGTGCAGCCACATCGATAACAACCTGAACTATTACAATACAACAATATTTATCCCACAAGGTGAACGCCGTAAAACACCCCCCAAAAAAACAGAATTGCTGTTTTTTGGTCACCCCCACTCCCCCTGGAATAAAAAATGATCAAAAAATGTAATATATACTTTAAAATGGTACCAACAAACACTGCAGCTGGCCCTGCAAATAACAAGCCTTGACGTCACTCCATCGGTGGAAAATAAAAGGTTATAGGTCTCGAAACAATTTGTTTTCTATTTTGTAAAAGTAGTAAAACATAATCCAAAACATATCAATTTGGTATTGCCGTAATCATCCTGTTCCACAGAATAAAGCTAACAAGTTATTTTTACTGCCCGGTAAACGCCGAAAAATCAAAACCCAAAAAACAATTGGGGAATCTTTTTGTTTTCCCATTCCACCCCACAAAATAATTTTCTTACGTTTTTCAGTACATTGTATGGTACATAAATGGTAGCATTAAAAAAAATACAACTTGTCCCGCAAAAACCAAGTCTTCATACGGCTGAGTCAACGGAAATATAAAAAAGTTATGGCTCTTGGAACGGGAAAGAATAAACTAAAAATGGCTGCGGCGGGAAAAGGTTAATAACTACGTTCTGAACCTGCAGTTCGCGTTACACCAGAGGGGGCACTCCATGCCACTGGACGGACTTGGATCGTCCTCATGCTGTTCTTTTAACAGGTACAGAATAGTGTATGATCACAGCCTTGGCGGCACTTCGATTTACTTTTATTTGAGTAGTGGGTACTTGGTTTAGGGCCTGTTCACATATGCGTTGTAGGTCCCGTTAGGGGCCTCTGTCGCAGATTCCACCAAAAATACTATAAAACAATAGCGCAGCATCCTGGTCTATTTTTATGGATAAATTCACGGACACTCAGACGGAAACCTATCAGAGTCAATGGCTTCTGTCTAGCGCCGGCTTTCTCCGTTGTTCAACCGAGCCTGCGCTTCCGCCATTTTTGTTGTTCTGCTCCCCTGATGGAGCAAAACAACGGAAACCTGATGTGACGCAGATGTGAACAGGCCTTAGGAGCTTTGAGAATCACTGATCTAATACACAGAGTAGGCTCATCTTTTCTGTTCATGACTATATAATACAACACAATGCAACCGTGACACTACGACACCAAAGCTTTAGGAGATTGCAACAGTCCAATTAAACCCCAATATAGATGAACAGGAATACTTGACAGGCACTTGACATTTCCAGTAGGGCTGGGCTATTAATCAAAAAAGAATTAAAATGGAAATTCAGCGCAATTAATCAACGTCATCTTGCGAATTTCGGTTTTATAAATTATTTTCTCCCGGTTTATACTGTATCCGCATCTTCAGGACAAAGATATAGTTGAACCCAATGGTCCCTGCTCTACCATTCACTATGTATTGCTGGACGCGAGGCAGTAACGCCATCGCGCCTGTCTGCGCCGTGCCGCACATACCAGAGGAGCAGAGGGATCTCCTCCACTCGTCATTGGAACGGGGTTAGCCGAGTATGTATATTATTACTTTTATTAGGCACTATTGGGGGCATTATACAGTGTGGGGGCAGCTATGGGGGACTTTATACTGTATGGGGGCAGTTAAGAGGGCATTATACTGTGTGAGGGCAGCTATAGGGTCATTATAGAGCGTGGAAGTCAGTTATGGGGGCATTATACTATGAAGTGGCAGCTATGGGGGCATCATACTGTGGGAGGGCAATTATGGGGGCATTATATGGTGTTGAGGACAGTTATGGGGGCATTATGCTGTGTGGTGGCAGCTATAGGGGGGCATTATAATGTGTGGGGGCAGCTATGGGGCATTATACTGTGTGGAGGGCAACTATAGGAGCATTATACTGCGTGGAGGCAGTTTTTAGGGGCATTACAATCAGTGGGGAGCACTATGGGGGCAATATACTACGTGGGGTCAGGGGGTATATCATATACAGTAGTATACAGCAGGCTCAGAGGATAAATATTAATTTAATGGCGTAGCATGCAAATACGGGCACGGCATGCAAAAAGGGGTGTGGCCTAAAAATCTTTCGATAATCGGAATCGAGGTTACATGTTCAATTAATTGTGGTCATAATGGCCCAGCCCTAATTTCCAGTCACTTTTATGGGAGTGCAATGCAGGGCTGGCTGGTCTTAATCTCATTATTTTGCCCACATTAACTATTGTTATTCCAGAGAGAAGTACGTTTGTGAAAGTCACCATAATACAACGCCGCACTAATTGTGAGAGTCATTGTTCACGATAAAAAAAATTCCACTGCAGAGGAACACCAACAAGAAAGTGTTTTCCAGCAACCGAGACTCCGCTCACCACTAAACACAAGACGACAAAAACAAAACACTGCAACAATGTGACTGAACCGGACAAACCAAGAGGGATTGGCTAATGACAATGTACAGTCATAATGAGAGGACACGATTTCAGGCACAGACTCCGAGCTATAAACAGTCATTAGTGATAATAGGACTGTCAATAAAAGCTTTTGTTTCTGGTGACTGGGTGGGACACACAAGTCGAGAACGGCAGGAATTATAGACATCAAGTACTACAAAGCGCTCCTTACCAACGCCGTTTACAAGGAAATCGCACCCAACTATCGAGATGTGCCAGTAGTACCACTACACAACATAGCTCGCCCACTTTGTCCTACAATACATTTAGGTAGTCTAGGTGAGGAGGCTAGGTGACAACCAATATGACCATAATAAAATCTACATCAAGGGTGGTCACCCAAGACTCTGTCTAGTTAGGGCTCATTCACACTTGAGTATTACGGATCCGTATTAATTCTATATTTAAATTTTTTTCATTTAAAAAATGTTGTCAGTACATTTAGATTAGTTTTTATATGCGCTTTTTATTTGCATGCTGTTTTTTCAATACGCAACATGTTCCAACACTACCGTTTGTAGCCCGTTGAAGTCAATGGGTTGAATTGAAAAACGTATTTTCTATTTATGCATATTTCACATGCGTGTATTTGTTCGGTTTTTTATCATCTGTAAAAAACAGCATCAAAAATTCTTAAAGGGGTTATCTGGGTTCTGAATATTTTGGGGTAATAGCCGCAAATTAGATAAATAAGCAAAAAAAGCGGCACTCAGCTATCCTTTACGCCTGGCGATCCAGCGCTGCCGCTCTGGAAGCACTGCCAGCGATTGTTTACAAGCACGTAGCATGTGACCGCTGCAGCCAATCAAAGGGCTAAGTGGGGCTCAGCGGTCATGTGTTGTATTTCTGCCATCATACTACGTGTATGTGATTAATCACCGGGACTGTCGGCGAAACGTCAGCGCTGGATCGCCGGGGTAAAGGATAGGTAAGTGGTTTTTTTTTTTTTGCGTAATTATCTCACTTGCAACCATTACCCCGAAGTTTTCAGAACTTGGATAACCCCTTTAATCCTTCAACAAATAAAAACTAAATAAATACAGAAGAATAAAGGACAACTTAGATCAAAATACGGAAACAAAAACGCAAGAAATTGTAAGAAAACCGTACTGCGCATCACTATTTGATCCATCTTTTCATACGTAAGTGTGAACAATCTCTTCTATATGTACAGGCATATAATACATTGTGTTACATGTAGGTGGTAGATGTATATAGAAACACAACAAGGTGGTGCCAGGCATGTGATGGGTGTATCAAGGTTCCAGAAATAGAAAATATTACCACACAGAAGACTCAGCACTTGGCAGGGAGACAGAATTCTGAAGCATGAATGAATAATTGATGAGGGTGTTTTTGTGGGTGTCATATTGTACAAAATAATTTTATCGAATTGTGAAAGAATTTAGAAACAACGGATAAAATGTAATTGCTGAAGATCCTGAAGTTACCCTGGCACCCTGTATGGCGTTTACAGGGGTCATCATGTATAAAAATCAATGTAACGTGGCTCAGCCGTGTGACAACGGCAGAAAAATGTCTCATGGCGGGATGCTTGATCCTTCCCATTTTCGTAGAAAACGTCCCCTAACAGCGGAAACCTGAAACTCTCAATGCGTTATGACCTCTGGAGCATAACAAAATAGGGAGCGTATCAGTTTGGGGTTTCCGTTCATCCATTCAATCAGATGCAGGGTTGCCAACCGTCCGTAAATTTACGAACAGTCCGCAAAAACTGGTGTTTTTTTCTGCCGTCCGTAGCGTCCAGCAGAAAAAAGCACCGTCCGGGACTTTTCTGCAGTCTCCCGGGAACTTTGCGCCAAAATGTACATGCGCAGTGCAAAGGAATAGCGGGCTGCGGCCAGGCATATTTTCAGATTCTGCGGAATCTGAAAATATGCAGGCCGGCCGCTGTCAAATGAGGTCAGTGTCGGGAGTGGACCAATCCAGTCACCTGACATGACGTCAGGTGGCTGGACTGGTCCAGTCCTGTGCCGTCACCGACCCCAGTCAAAAGTGATCTTCCGCCTCTTCGCCACATGACCACCTCCTCCTCCTGACGGTGAGTCGTGTCAGGCAGAGCGGAGGATGGTAGCGGTAGGCTACCGCTCTCTGGTCTGTTTGCAATAAGTACAAGGGAAGGGGGGATGCTGTGTGGCGCTACTTATAAGGGAAGTGGGGTCGCTATCTAGAAGGGGCTGTGTGTGGCTATCTACAAGGGGGCTGTGTGTGGCTATCTACAAGGGGGCTGTGTGTGTGGCTATCTACAAGGGGGCTGTGTGGCGCTAACTACAAGGGAGGGCTATGTGTGGCTATCTACAAGGGAGGGCTATGTGTGGCTATCTACAAGGGAGGGCTATGTGTGGCTATCTACAAGGGGGAGCTGTGTGGCTATCTACAAGGGGGAGCTGTGTAGCGCTATCTACAAGGGGGGCTATGTGTGGCTATCTACAAGGGGGGGCTATGTGTGGCTATCTACAAGGGGGGCTCTGTGTGGCTATCTACAAGGGGGAGCTGCGTGTGGCGCTATCTACAAGGGGGGCTGTGTGTGGCGCTATCTACAAGGGGGGCTGTGTGTTGCGCTATCTACAAGGGGGGCTGTATGTGGCTATCTACAAGGGGGAGCTGTGTGTGGCGCTATCTACAAGGGGGGCTGTGTAGCTATCTACAAGGGGGAGCTGTGTGGCTATCTGCAAGCGGGGCTGTGTGTGGCTATCTACAAGGAGGAGCTGTGTGGCGCTATCTACAAGGGGGAGCTGGGTGGCGCTATCTACAAGGGGGAGCTGGGTGGCGCTATCTACAAGGGGGAGCTGTGTGGCGCTATCTGAATGGGGGGCTGTGTGGCTATCTGCAAAGGGGCTATGTGTGGCTATCTACAAGGGGGGCTGTGTGGTGCTATCTACAAGGGGGGCTGTGTGTGGTGTTATCTGCTGGCGGCACAGTTACTGAGGGAGCACTTTTATTGTGTCAAGCACTAAGGGATTATTATTACCATCTGGATTACGAGTATGATTAGAGGATGGGGTATAGGTGTGGTGGATGCTGGAAAAGTGAGAAACCAACATGTCTGTGTGTTAAATTCTGCAGAGACGAGTCGTGGCTGGAATAAGTCGTCACAGTGGTTTGGGCCGGATGGAGAACAAAAAGGGGAATTGAACGACTAATCAGAGAATACATCACCTAAGTTAGCGGGGGAAAGCTACAAGCAGAGCTGTGATTGGTGAGTCACTCCTAGCACACTGCGCAGTGCACAGGCAACAATTTTGTAATGTGTCTGTAAAAATATTGGTCTGTCCAAGAATTTGAGCTTAGTTGTCCAGAAATAACTGAAATGGAGGTTGGCAACAGAGGTTAGATGAACGGAAAGCCAAACGGAAACCATAGCTTACGTTTGCATTACTACTGATTTCAATGGTAATGCTTCCGTTTCAATTCGTTTCCGTTCTGTAAGGTTTCCGTTTATTTGCGCGGAATCAATAGCGTAGTCGACTGCAATACATATAAATTTTATCATTTACTATGAACTGTGCCACAATAAAAAACCTCAATATTGCCAGTATATCGCTAGATAAATAAGAAACCCACGCAGCAACATGGCAGTGTACCAATACATAGCAGTGGCACGTAGCTCTTTCCACCAGCCATAATTAGTAATGTCATAGCCAATACTGTAGCACCGATACTATACATAGTCCCTACACGACAGCACCCACATAGCAAGCTATAGTGGCACAAAATGCCCACCATGCAGACTGTCCCACAATAAGCGCATGATAAACTGTAGTGCCCAAGCAGCAATGGCAGCATATTCTTTACACTATTGAATCCACATAGTTCATCCCCCTGGACTCTCTAAGTAGTCATGAAACTTGGTGGCCACCTGGACTTCCCATATAATAATACGTTACTAGTCTCAGCACACACAGAGCAGCGAGTCATATGCCACTGATGTACCGGAAACACAACAGGTGGACTGGTCGCATGCTTTCCAGCTGTTGCGGAAGTATTACTCCATGCATGCTGGGAGTTGTAGTTCTGCACAATCTAGAGAGCCACAGGTTGGAGACGACTATGTTGCATGGACTGGTACAGCGTGAACATACTTAGGCCCCATACACACAACAGTGGTTTTCGCAGATCCGTGCTGGGGCTGTGAATCTGGACCGCAAAAACTCAGGACAAGTCATTGTACGGTCAGGTTTTTGTGGGTTCACACTACTGTTTTTGTTGTGTATCCGTGAATTCTGATGACACACGGATTCACAACAAAGCTTTTTTGCGGTTCAATGGACCGCAGTGGATCCGTGGTTTTTGAGGTCATAGACATTTGTATGTATATTGGTATGAAAATGAAGGCCAGATCTGCAGGTAGAGAGCACCATGTCCACTAGGGCTGCGGAATGTAAAAGTGCACAACTTTGCAAACCCTCGACTGCAGGCAGGAACCTCTGTACTCAAGAGTGGGTATATGGTAAGAAAAGGGATGGTGCATAGGGCATGTGACTTCCTTATGACTCCGACCCCACGCTGATCTTCGCTGTCTACTGCAGGAAAATGTCGCTGTTATTAGGACAAAAGGTTAAAGAAGAACAACCGCAGAGTCCATATCCTTACAAATAGGAGACGTGAAGGCTAGTGCAAAGGGAAAATGGCAAACCAATGGCAGATATCCATAAATAAAACCTGAACTAAACAACGCACAACGCACAGCACATTGTTTTCAATGGGGCTATTCACACATGCAGGAGTTTTCATGCAGCGTGTGTCCGTGTGTCTGTTGCGTGAAACTCACTGCCTGTCCTATATTGGTGCATTTTCACGCACCTACGCACCCATTGAAGTCAATGGGTGCGTGAAAACCACGGACAGAACACGTATGCACATGTCCGTGTTTTACGCATCAATTACATTGAAAAAAAAAAGAAGTGCTTGCAAGTGTGTGAAAAACGTATGCCACTCACAAAGCACAAATGCAATAACGCAACGCACACAGACAGATTTACGCGCGTTTTTTACATGCGGAAAATCTGTCACGCTCGTGTGAATGTAGCCTAATATTGTTCTAATTTCAGATAAGAATTAGACGATGTGCCAAATTGATCACAGTGGCTCACACTGGATGATAAATTTGGCGCATCTATAAACTCTTCTGTCTAACCTTATACTACCTCTTGGTTGGCTTACTTTGTTGCTGCAATTTAGCGCATATTAAGCCATGCTCGCTTCCACTGGTCACACCCCTTTTAGTGTTAAGCCACACCCCATGGTCGGATTAATCACAAAAAGTATCTAAAACATTCTATAAATGTAGCGCATTTTCATTATTAAATCTACAGGGTGGGCCATTTATATAAATACACCTAAATAAAATGGGAATGGTTGGTGATATTAACTTCCTGTTTGTGGCACATTAGTATATGGGAGGGGGGAAACTTTTCAAGCTGGGTGTTGACCATGGCGGCCATTTTGAAGTCGGACATTTTGTATCCAACTTTAGTTTTTTCAATGGGAAGAGGGTCATGTGACCCATCAAACTTATCGAGAATTTCACAAGAAAAACAATGGTGTGCTTGGTTTTAACGTTACTTTATTCTTTCATGAGTTATTTACAAGTTTCTGACCACTTATAAAATGTGTTCAAAGTGCTGCCCATTGTGTTGGATTGTCAATGCAACCCTCTTCTCCCACTCTTCACACACTGATAGCAACACTGCCGAAGAAATGCTAGCACAGGCTTCCAGTATCCGTAGTTTCAGTTGCTGCACATCTCGTATCTTCACAGCATAGACAATCAATGGAAACCTCAAGGCCACGGGATATCTGAAATTGCTACATGATGATGTGTTTCCCTCTTTATGCACTGAAGCTGGCACGTTCCCTGAGTTTTTCCAGCAAGATGGTGCACCACCACATTATGGGTGTCAGGTCCGAGCATTCCTAGATGAACAGTTTCCTGGAAAGTGGATTGGTCATCGTGGGCTAGTTGAATGGCCCCCTAGGTCTCCCGATCTGACCCCCATAGACTTTTATCTTTGGGGTCATCTGAAGGCAATTGTCTATGCTGTGAAGATACGAGATGTGCAGCAACTGAAACTACGGATACTGGAAGCCTGTACTAGCATTTCTTCTGCGGTGTTGCTATCAGTGTGTGAAGAGTGGGAGAAGAGGGTTGCATTGACAATCCAACACAATGGGCAGCACTTTGAACACATTTTATAAGTGGTCAGAAACTTGTAAATAACTCATGAAAGAATAAAGTAACGTTAAAACCAAGCACACCATTGTTTTTCTTGTGAAATTCTCGATAAGTTTGATGTGTCACATGACCCTCTTCCCATTGAAAAAACTAAAGTTCGATACAAAATGTCCGACTTCAAAATGGCCGCCATGGTCAACACCCAGCTTGAAAAGTTTCCCCCCTCCCATATACTAATGTGCCACAAACAGGAAGTTAATATCACCAACCATTCCCATTTTATTTAGGTGTATCCATATAAATGGCCCACCCTGTATACTAACAGAACAGGTTCTCCTGAGGGTAGTAGGACTTCTGATAGAGGCAGTTGTAACAGGATTTTCTCCATATACATCAGTAATCTTACATGCATATTTCGTTATTACTACTGCTCCTCCTTGTCCCCCTGCTGCACACCGAGTACCGAACTTGCTGCAAATGTCCCTGCACATGGAAGCTACAGAGGCAGAGCAGGGCATTAGTGGAGGCCTCATGTGTATAAAAGAGCCACGTGCGTGGAGGATGTACAGAGGCAGAGCAGGGCATTAGTGGAGGCCTCATGTGTATAAAAGAGCCACGTGCGTGGAGGATGTACAGAGGCAGAGCAGGGCATTAGTGGAGGCCTCATGTGTATAAAAGAGCCGCATGCGTGGAGGATGTATAGAGGCAGAGCAGGGCATTAGTGGAGGCCTCGTGTATAAAAGAGCCGCGTGCGTGGAGGATGTACAGAGGCAGAGCAGGGCATTAGTGGAGGCCTCATGTGTATAAAAGAGCCACGTGCGTGGAGGATGTATAGAGGCAGAGCAGGGCATTAGTGGAGGCCTCATGTGTATAAAAGAGCCACGTGCGTGGAGGATGTACAGAGGCAGAGCAGCGCATTAGTGGAGGCTTCATGTGTATAAAAGAGCCACATGCGTGGAGGATGTATAGAGGCAGAGCAGGGCATTAGTGGAGGCCTCATGTGTATAAAAGAGCCACATGCGTGGAGGATGTATAGAGGCAGAGCAGGGCATTAGTGGAGGCCTCATGTGTATAAAAGAGCCACGTGCGTGGAGGATGTACAGAGGCAGAGCAGCGCATTAGTGGAGGCTTCATGTGTATAAAAGAGCCACATGCGTGGAGGATGTACGGAGGCAGAGCAGCGCATTAGTGGAGGCTTCATGTGTATAAAAGAGCCACGTGCGTGGAGGATGTACAGAGGCAGAGCAGGGCATTAGTGGAGGCCTCATGTGTATAAAAGAGCCACATGCGTGGAGGATGTACAGAGGCAGAGCAGGGCATTAGTGGAGGCCTCATGTGTATAAAAGAGCCACGTGCGTGGAGGATGTACAGAGGCAGAGCAGCGCATTAGTGGAGGCCTCATGTGTATAAAAGAGCCACATGCGTGGAGGATGTACAGAGGCAGAGCAGCGCATTAGTGGAGGCCTCATGTGTATAAAAGAGCCACATGCGTGGAGGATGTACAGAGGCAGAGCAGCGCATTAGTGGAGGCTTCATGTGTATAAAAGAGCCACGTGCGTGGAGGATGTACAGAGGCACATGGAGTCTATGCAGCTCTATACTACCGAGCCACAGGCACTCCATCTGCTGCCGATATGCCATCACATGGAGAATGACATGCCATGCATTTTTTTATGTTCATATGTAATCGGACAGATATACCACTGTACACTGTATACCTCCACATGAATGGAAGACATTCGGAGGCGCAGTAAGGCTCCATATATGTCCATGAGTGCCATATTAAAGCTTCATGCAACTCATGCATACGGCACCGTTTTGTCATCGAGATTCAGGAGGTCTCTACCATACCTCCGTAAGCCTCAAATTTCATAATCGGAGGAATGCTAAAATGGAGAATATCTTGGTACGAGGAGCCGTACAGTCTTCGTGCACTGCCATACAGGCCACGGGGCCCAATGGTGTACATGAGGCCTTACTGTTGTAAGCTGGTCGCATATAGCAAATTATTTGTGTCCAATGGTCAGGCAGTTATTGGAGCCATGTAAGAGCGTCTGAAGATCAAATGTGCTCTCTCTGCATCGCTCAAATAGATTTACAACATGCTGTAAAACACTGAACAACCTAAATGATCCCTCCTTTTTTTTTATAGAAAAGGGAATGAGTGAACCCTACTGCGCTGCCAGTACCACTACTACCAGGGGCATAGCAAGAGGGAGGCCGGCGGGTCATATGTCCCTGGGTGCTAGGTGCAAGGTGAATAGCCATCAAGCTGCTCTGCCTTGGTGAGGGTATTCAGAAACAGGGCTAGGGCAGTGAAGTGAATGTTTGCCCCGGCGGAATGACAAGCCTATCTACAATTCTGACTACTACTGCATGGTTCAGAGGGACAATACTCTTGCAAACCCTATGACTTTCTAGAACAGGGACTCCTGCTTCATACCAGGCAGTCCTACAGGGAAGCACGCTCCCCCGACTCTGCTAAATGGCCATGAGAAAACATCATGGGCCATTTCAAGTGCACATTTTTGATAAAACATCCTAAACTAAGGCATCTAAAGGGAACCTTACCATGGTGACCCTTCCTGCTCCAAATAGAACGAATTGTCCACAGATGACTATATATATTGAGTCAGCCCCGAGCATTTCATGGGTGCGAGAATATTATGAGCAGTATAATCGTTATATGACTTCTGGTAGACCCTTATATTGAACCATAGAAGGAAGATGTAACAGTAAACGACAGTCAGCGCCATTTCCTATTTAAACACGCAGACGCCCGGTTTCCAACATCATTCCTCCTGCACAAAGATTGGATTATACACGGTATAATCCAAAACTATGAAGAACATCTGTTTCCAAATTTTTGCTTTCTAAGAAAATGTAGGTTTGGTGGCCATCAGTAGCTGAGTACAGTCCGTCCTCTGTGCTATATTAGAGGCCTTCTATCTTTATATTGTATATGTCACCTACACTGTGGAGACTGACATTTTATTTGCAGAGCCAAAATTCCCGTAGGATATCATTTCATGATGAACTAGTGACCCTGAGGCTCGCATATGTCAGTAGGTCCGGTCACGTACAGAATTTCAATCCATAGCTTATTGATCCGCTGTATATCAAGAGGTGTTTGATAAGTAACACCGGAGCGGAGACAAAGGAAAAAAGGTGCCTCAGTCTTTTCTTTATACCTTTCCTTTCTTTTGGATCTATTTCTGACTTTGGCTAAAATAACTGGACCAAAAACTGTCACAAAAACTGCATCAAAACCACATGTGTGATCCTGGCCTAAAAAAAAAACCACCGGCATGAAAAATATTGTTCCGCTCATCAAAACTTCTATTGGACCTCACAAGGGGGCAGGTAAACTGCCACAAATGGACCCGATTGGTCCCGATTATTTATTCCCCATGTTGGTATAATCTAAGTTTAGGACAGTTTACATGAAACATCCTATTCCTGTGCTATAGCCGGACATGAAACTTTTTATTCATTGTTAGAAAAAGGAGTAAAAACAAAAATTTCATTTTTTTCCCCACAAAAACATTCTAAAAATTGTGTCCTGTCCCCAAAAATATAGAAAAAAAATCATATGACAACCTCACCCAATAATAACAGACTATTACCAATCCTGTGCACACGGCCAAAGAAAAAAGATTTAGAGACAACTTAGGGCATGACCACACATGGCGGAATTCCTCCGCAACTGTCCGCATCAATGCCGCACAGAATCTGCGTTGCAGATTCTGCTGCGGATCTGCACAAAATGTGCAGAAAATTGATGCGGACTGGCCGCTGCGGACTGCAGGAAAAGTGCTTCTCTTCTCCCTATTCAGTGCAGGATAGAGAGAAGGGACAGCACTTTCCCTAGTGAAAGTCAAAGAAATTCATACTTACCGCCCGTTGTCTTGGTGACGCGTCCCTCTTTCGGCATCCGGCCCGACCTCCCTGGATGACGCGCCAGTCCATGTGACCGCTGCAGCCTGTGCTTGGCCTGTGATTGGCTGCAGCCGTCACTTACACTGAAACGTCATCCTGGGAGGCCGGACTGGAGACAGACGCAGGGAGTTCTCGGTAAGTATGAACTTATATTTTTTTTTACAGATACATGTATATTGAGATCGGTAGTCACTGTCCCGGGTGCAGAAACAGTTACTGCCGATCGCGTAACTCTTTCAGCACCCTGGACAGTGACTATTTACAGACGTCTCCTAGCAACGCTCCCGTCATTACGGGAGCCCCATTGACTTCCTCAGTCTGGCTGTAGACCTAGAAATACATAGGTCCAGCCAGAATGAAGAAATGTCATGGTAGTAAAAACAATACGCTCCGCAGCACACATAAGATCTGCGGACTTCATTGCGGAATTTTGACTCTCCATTGAAGTCAATGGAGAAATTCCGCCATGAGTCCGCAACCAGTCCGCCACTGCTCCGCAACAGACAGAGCATGCTGCGGACACCAAATTCCGCTCCGCAGCCTATGCTCCGCAGCGGAATTGTACGCATCGTGTAAACGAACACTGCTAAATTAAAGTGAAAGTCAATGGAGAAACGGCTCCGCTGCGGATTAACGCTGCGGAGTGTCCGCAGCGGAATTTAAGTGAAATTCCGCTATGTGTGAACCCGCCCTTAACCTCTCGGGCTCTGCCTAGGAAATTTTTGAAACCAAGCCCAAGTGAATGTCGCTCCATGTCTGACAGGGTCGGGAGGTGATTAGTTTGCAACAGTAACTAAAATGAATGCGGAGGATTAAGGGATCGTCAGTTTTTTTCACAGCCGCCCAGTTGCACCGGGATCATTTTTGCAGGCTCTAATAATATAGCTCGGCCAAACGGATATATTAAAAACTTGAAGTCATCACGTCTATTAACAGCGCCCATTAATAGTCACAGAGAACATCTGAATGTGCACAGGATCACAGACCTCAAAATAATCCACCTATGACAGGGGTAGCTATTTTTTGGGCTGTGACAGTATTTATAAGGGGGCAGCTTGTCTAGCCATTCATTAGGGAACACTGAGGCAGAGGCGCCGCACACCTCATGCCTGATATCTGTCACTAGAAGATAAGGGGAATATCAGCTGTAAATTATAGCAACGCTGTAAATGATCTAAAGTATAGAGCACACTAAAGAGCACAACAGCCATCCTCTCCCTAGTCTGAAATGGCTGATCACAGAGAACAACAGAATATATTCAACCACTCCAGTATATATATATATATATATATATATATATATATATATATATATACTTCTATATTGTTATATACCTTTTTCTGGGGAACAGTGCATGAATAAAACAATCATTTGCAAACCAATGGCTACAACAGGCCATATACGTCAGCTTTTTGGGAGCGGAATTAACCGATTTGGGTGGGATACTCCCCCAATGCAATGCATATTGGTGATCACAGACAGCCCCCCCCCAGAATCTGCTTAGTATACACTATAGATCCTATGTCCTGCTATGGACACACACAGCAATTTCTGCTAATGGAGAGAATATTAAGCAAAGTTTCTTTGATACCTTACAGGTAAATTTCTGTTTCATAATCTGGAATATTTGATATTCTGAAAAATCTCAGATCTCATTTATGCTGGATTATGGTAAGTGTAGAGTATTGTTAGGGCTGGGCAATTATGACCTAAATCAAAATCACGATTAATTGAACATGTAACCTCCATTACGATTATTGAACGATTATTTAGGCTACGCCCCTTTTTGAATACCGCGCCTCCTATTTGCATGTTACACCATTGAATTAATATTTATCCCCTGAGCAAGCTGTATACTACTGTATGTAATATACCCCCTGACACTGCCCCCACACAGTAAATTGCCCCATACTGCTCCACACACAGTATAATGCCCCATAGCTGCCCCAGCACATTATAATGCCCCTATAAATGCCTCCACACAGTATAATGCCCCTATAGCTGCCCCCACAGAGATTAATACCCCGCACAACTTGCAGCCACCACACAGTATAATGGCCCCATAACTGTCCTCCACGCCATATAATGCCCTCAACACAATATATTGCCCCATAACTGCCCCACCACCGTAACAATACCCCATAACTCCCCCCCACAGTACAATCCCCCTAGCTTCCTCTACATAGTATAATGCCCCCATAACTGACTTCCACGCAGTATAATGCCCCTATAGCTGCCCTCACACAGTATAATGCCCCAATAGCTGTACCCCACACAGTATAAAGTCCCCCATAGCAGCCCCCACTCTGTAAAATGCCCCCACAGCTGCCCCCAAAAGTATTGTGCCTGATAAAAATAATAATATACATACTCACCTAACCCCGTTCCAATGACGAGAGGAGGAGATCCCTCTGTTCCTCTGGTCTGTGCGGCACGGCGCAGACAGGCACGATGACAGCGCTGCCTCGCGTCCAGCAATACAGAGTGAATGATAGAGACGGTCCCCTGCTCTACCATTGGATTCAGCTGTATCTGCATCCTGAAGATACAGATACAGTTTAAACCGGGATAAAAAGAATTGATAAAACCGGAATTCACAAGATGACGTCGATAAATTGCGCTGAATTTCAATTTTGATTATTTTTCAATTCATTGCCCAGCCCCAAGTATTGTACCTACTTTTATTAAGGTGATGTTTGCGCAGCTACTTTATTTTGTGTAAAGGGCCTTAGTAATGTTCCCGTCTCCAATAATCGATATACCATTACTAAATCACCAATTTCAGAAGGGAAGGCAAAGGGTTAATCCTGCGCTGTCAATCCAGCACCTGCTACTGTTCTCTGCAGTACAAGGATGAGCTGGAGAAAGAAAACATGACCCCCAGACCATCATATGACAAGCCCTGTTCCCGGGGTATTTAATGTCCAATAACGTGCTGTCATCTTCCCATGTTTCATACCGGAGACCGTCACAAGGTAATTCTTGAGAAGAGGGTCGAAGCAAAAATGGGAGTGGCCTTTTCGAGGGGCATGGCTTATATAAAAGGGCGGGATTACCTACAGTAGGTGTAGTACTTAAAAGGGTGTCTGGCTAAAAACATCCTCAGGATAGTCCATGAATATCTGATCGATGGATGTCCGACTCTTGGCACCCCTGCCGATCAGATGTTTGAAGGGGAAGCGGTGCTCTGGCGACCCAACTTTCCCCTTAATTTTCTGCACAGCTCCATACTCCACAACGCTGTCATATTCGTAGCGGCAGTGCACAGTATTCCAGCTTCCTCCCATTCACTTGTGTTGTGCAGGATGGAGCTGTGTAAGACGTAGAGGGGAAGCTACACGCGCCGAAGAGCCGCAGCCCCTTCAAAAAGCTGGTTGCAATAGGTTGCTTACAGTCGGAGGTCCTGAGGATAGACGATCAACTTTATTTCCCCAGACAACTTCTTTAATGATACAGCAGTAGTATTCAAAACGGTGACTCTGATCTAAGAAAGCTATAAACGTTATAAACATCTTATACTGATTCATTTAATACATTACAGATATATCACAGACATGAGATATTGATGCTTTCACCCCTTAAAGGCGTTTTCCACGATCAGACAACTGATGACCTATCCACCGGATAGGTCATTAGTATATGATTGGTGGGGGTCTGACACCGGACCCCACAGCGATCAGCTTCTCCGGCTGCCTCCGGGCACTGGACGATATTGCCGGAAGAAGATGGCTCCGGTCACAGAGTAGCGGTTGAGCTGCAGTACTGCAGCTCTGCTCCTATTCAAGTGAAGAATACTGCAGCTCTGCAGGGCGGCCGCTATGCAGTGGTCGGAACCATCTGCTTCCGGCTCCAACTACTGCATGCCGTTCAAAACATCCGGTGCCCGGAGGCAGCTGGGGCAGCTGATCGGTACAGGGTCTGGGTGTTGGACCCGCGCGTGATATACTGATGACCTATCCGGTGGATGGGTCATCAGTTGTCCGATTGTGGAAAACCCCTTTCAGGACACAGTCTGGTTTGGGATGCAGTTATTTGTTTTTTTTCATCTCAGCATTAATAAGGCCATAAAATTTTTCCGTCAATGTAGTCTTTGCTTTTTGCAGGACGACTTGTAGTTTTCATTGGTATTCTTTTGGAGTACATACAACTTTTTCATTACTTTTTATTTTTGGCAGACGAGCAATTCTACATAATTTTTTAGATGTTTTTTTTAGTCCCACTAGGGGACTTGACCAATGTGATCGTTTGATCGCCAACATGATACACTGCAATAATTCTTTATTATAGTGTATTGTGTCTGTCATTGTTACACTGACAGGCAGTCTATTAGGCTTTGCTTTAGGCAGGGCCTAATAGGCTCTCATACATGGCAGACCTGGGGGCCATTGTTAGGTCCCCAAGAACACATCAGCACCCTGCCATCGTAGTTTGTTACAGCTGAAACACGCAGTGGATGACGCGGACACAGATCCTGAGCCGTAATAGTACGGTCGTGATGCAGGAATTACCTGCAAACGCCGATGCTGCTGCAGAATCAACTGTAGCCTCTGGTGCCGATGTGTCCTTGCTCGTCTGACACGATGCAGGACCTGTGAGTGACGTCACAGCGTGATCTCTCGAGAACACGCTGTGTCTGCACTGCCAGAAGCTGGTTGTTCTGAAGAGAAGTTGATGATACTTCTCGTCAGAACGGCCAGCTAGTAAAAGTATTAAAAACGCCCCGATGTACGCACATAATACACGCCCAGTTGTACTTTTACTTTAAACACGCCCACTTGGACTTTTGCAAGCCTCATTTGCATAAATACAAAAATGGTCATAACTTGGCCAAAAATGCTCGTTTTTTAAAAATAAAAACGTTACTGTAATCTACATTGCAGCGCCGATCTGCTGCAATAGCAGATAGGGGTTGCAAAATCTGGTGACAGAGCCTCTTTAACCCTCCTTTACGTTCTAGTCAGCAACCACATTTTAATTTGGGCCGTTTACACAGGGAAATGTGCTGCCGCCATCGATAATGAATAGGGGCTATTAGCCTGTTTACAGCGTGGCCCCTCATGGTAACACGGCGCCCCCCCCTTTTTTCCTCCTGTTTTCCTTCAGTTCCTTTTATGGTCATTAATTAAAGGTCATTTGGTTTAACCCTCTGTTTCCCCTATTTTTATTTGGTACTTACCTGTATGAGGTCAGGTTCAGGTCAGTGGTGCCCCACCCACTTGGTCTTGGCACGCACAGGTTCTAGAAAATTCCTACAGTGGAGGAAATAAGTATTTGATCCCTTGCTGATTTTGTAAGTTTGCCCACTGTCAAAATCATGAACAGTCTAGAATTTTTAGGCTAGGTTAATCTTACCAGTGAGAGATAGATTATATAAAAAAAAAAAATTATATCTATTTATTTGCATTGTGCACAGAGAAATAAGTATTTGATCCCCTACCAACCATTAAGAGTTCAGCCTCCTCCAGACCAGTTACACGCTCCAAATCAACTTGGTGCCTGCATTAAAGACAGCTGTCTTACATGGTCACCTGTATAAAAGACTCCTGTCCACAGACTCAATTCATCAGTCTGACTCTAACCTCTACAACATGGGCAAGACCAAAGAGCTTTGTAAGGATGTCAGGGACAAGATCATAGACCTGCACAAGGCTGGAATGGGCTACAAAACCATAAGTAAGACGCTGGGTGACAAGGAGACAACTGTTGGTGCAATAGTAAGAAAATGGAAGACATACAAAATGACTGTCAATCGACATCGATCTGGGGCTCCATGCAAAATCTCACCTCGTGGGGTATCCTTGATCCTGAGGAAGGTGAGAGCTCAGCCGAAAACTACACGGGGGAACTTGTTAATGATCTCAAGGCAGCTGGGACCACAGTCACCAAGAAAACCATTGGTAACACATTACGCCGTAATGGATTAAAATCCTGCAGTGCCCGCAAGGTCCCCCTGCTCAAGAAGGCACATGTACAAGCCCGTCTGAAGTTTGCAATTGAACATCTGGATGATTCTGAGAGTGATTGGGAGAAGGTGCTGTGGTCAGATGAGACTAAAATTGAGCTCTTTGGCATTAACTCTACTCGCCGTGTTTGGAGGAAGAGAAATGCTGCCTATGACCCAAAGAACACCGTCCCCACTGTCAAGCATGGGGGTGGAAACATTATGTTTGGGGGTGTTTCTCTGCTAAGGGCACAGGACTACTTCACCGCATCAATGGGAGAATGGATGGAGCCATGTACCGTCAAATCCTGAGTGACAACCTCCTTCCCTCCACCAGGACATTAAAAATGGCTCGTGGCTGGGTCTTCCAGCACGACAATGACCCGAAACATACAGCCAAGGCAACAAAGGAGTGGCTCAAAAAGAAGCACATTAAGGTCATGGAGTGGCCTAGCCAGTCTCCAGACCTTAATCCCATCGAAAACTTATGGAGGGAGCTGAATATCCGAGTTGCCAAGCGACAGCCTCGAAATCTTAATGATTTACAGATGATCTGCAAAGAGGAGTGGGCCAAAATTCCATCTAACATGTGTGCAAACCTCATCATCAACTACTAAAAACGTCTGACTGCTGTGCTTGCCAACAAGGGTTTTGCCACCAAGTATTAAGTCTTGTTTGCCAAAGGGATCAAATACTTATTTCTCTGTGCACAATGCAAATAAATATATCTAATTTTGACAATGTGATTCTTTTATTTTTTTTATATATAATCTATCTCTCACTGGTAAAATTAACCTAGCCTAAAAATTCTAGACTGTTCATGTCTTTGACAGTGGGCAAACTTACAAAATCAGCAAGGGATCAAATACTTATTTCCTCCACTGTATGTGGCGGGAAAATCTGGTGTTTTCATTGGTTCCCTTTGGTAAAAAGGCGGGAATTTTGAATATATATTCCCAGGTTTTGGAGTGGTTTGCTGCCCGTCCGAGTTGGATGAAGAAGAGGAACATCATCGCCCCGCCCCGCCCCCTCCCTTTTATTGTCGCGGTATCTTGTTAGTGGGGGGTTAGTCGCCCAGTTTATAGGTGGACAAGGTCATGAATTATTGGTATAATATTTATTGGTTTTTAATATTTATTAAAATATTTGGTATTTATTACAAGTTTAATATTTATTTATTCTATTTATTATGTAACCCCTTAATAAATACCGCGGCCATTTTATTCCATCTGCATTGTCTCTTGGTCTTTATTTGTTAATTACGTTTTTAGTATGTGTGTTTGGAAGGTTGGGTGGCGCTTGTGTTACCAAGTTTTCTGCATTTAAAACGATACAATCACCCGATGAACGAGCGTTTGGCCGGTGTAAAGGGGCAAGCTTTATTTTGCACAGATCCGACCTGTGATATGATGAGTATGATGATTTTTTTATTGTATGTGAAGGCTCCTTCACAACGTTGGTTGCAATCTGATATTTGGAGACCAGTCATGAGTAAAAGAGGCGAACGCCACTATCCGGCCGGTTTGACGACACAAGTTTTTAGCTTTTGTCAGAAAATGGTGATTGGGATGACATACATAGTAGATGAATATAGAATTAATGAAGGTGAACTCAAACAGCGTGCAAACTCATCATGTACATGGCCATATTATGGATCCAAGTTGCGCGGTTCTGTAATACGGCACCTATAGACTGGTACCGGTCCATACTGTACCCTGTAGATTTTTTTCCTCGGAGTACAGAATATAAGGTGCTGAATGTGTGACACATAATATTACAAAATTTTTTTAATAAACACCAAATTCAGCTCTGCTACATCTGGACATCAAGAGGCTTGCGCTTTAGATGGGGAGGGTTACCGAGAACATTATAAATAATTTGTTCTATTTGAGCCTCCATACCGTACGTCTATGTATGTACTTTATATTAATATGAGAAACTACCACAATGGCGATAGCGAGACATTATGCCACACAAATCCCAGTAAACAAGCTGACATTTCCAAGGCAATAATTATCTCTGTGTGAACATCAGCAGATCATGACGTAGGGATTTTTACCCTGTAAGATATAGCTCAGCAAAACATGGGGGGAAAAAAGAAAAACAATTGGGGTATTAAAGGCTTTATCCTCCCTTGTTCAGTTTCAAATTGTGAATGGCATGTAATCCGTGTGCTGACGGAGAGGACGACATCCCCGGCCCTGTGATGTCCTGCAAAATCCCCTCATATCAAGTGTTCAAGCTGTAGATCCATGGCCGGCCCTGTACACAGCTATTAATACATGATGAAAGACAAAAGGACGCGGCACCTCCAGTGCTGACCGGCGATTCTGAGGTGAGAGGACGGCACACGACATGGGCAGAAATAAGGACAATTGTCAGGATGATTCTCAACGAGCGGCGGTAAAGTGTAGAATGAAATGACTGGACACATGAGAAGATGAGAAGCCAACAAAAAGATCTATCCGTCCGTCCGTCTATCTATCTCATATCTATCTATCTATCTATCTATCTATCTATCTATCTATCTATCTATCTATCTATCTATCTCATATCTATCTATCTATCTATCTATCTATCTCATATCTATCTATCTATCTATCTATCTATCTATCTATCTATCTATCTATCTATCTATCTATCTATCTATCTATCTCATATCTATCTATCTCATATCTATCTATCTATCTATCTATCTATCTATCTATCTATCTATCTATCTATCTATCTATCTATCTATCTATCTATCTCATATCTATCTATCTCATATCTATCTCATATCTATCTATCTCATATCTATCTATCTCATATCTATCTATCTATCTATCTATCTATCTATCTATCTATCTATCTATCTATCTATCTATCTATCTATCTATCTCATATCTATCTAATATCTATCTAATATCTATCTATCTCATATCTATCTATCTATCTATCTATCTATCTATCTATCTATCTATCTATCTATCTATCTATCTATCTATCTATCTATCTATCTATCTATCTCATATCTATCTATCTCATATCTATCTCTCTCATATCTATCTATCTCATATCTATCTATCTCATATCTATCTATCTCATATCTATCTATCTATCTATCTCATATCTATCTATCTCATATCTATCTATCTATCTATCTATCTATCTATCTATCTATCTATCTCATATCTATCTATCTATCTATCTATCTATCTATCTATCTATCTATCTATCTATCTATCTCATATCTATCTCATATCTATCTATCTATCTATCTATCTCTCTCATATCTATCTATCTATCTATCTATCTATCTATCTATCTATCTATCTATCTATCTATCTATCTATCTATCTATCTATCTCTCTCATATCTATCTATCTATCTCTCTCATATCTATCTATCTATCTCATATCTATCTATCTCATATCTATCTCATATCTATCTATCTCATATCTATCTATCTCATATCTATCTATCTATCTATCTATCTATCTATCTATCTATCTATCTATCTATCTATCTATCTATCTATCTATCTATCTATCTATCTATCTATCTATCTATCTCATATCAATTCAATTCAATTCAATTCAAAGAAGCTTTATTGGCAGGACCAAATACATATTAGCATTGCCAAAGCAAGTAAGAAGTAAGGGAATGAGGGATAGGGACTGAGGGCTTGGGGATAGGGACATATCTAGGGTCGGGGTTATACAAGTCCATGGCATATCATGTCTCTCTCAGTTTATGGCATGCAGTGACATATTGTGCCGCTGTGCCCACTGTGGTTTCCTCTTCACCCAGCAGGATGTAGAGTTTCTCTTCCTCTTCCATGGAGCTGAAGTCCGGTAAGAGATCAGAGAGTCTCCTGAAGTGAGTGTCCCTTACTGCTGAGTATTTGGAGCAGTGTAGCAGGAAGTGGGCCTCATCCTCCACGGCCTCCTGGTCGCACTGTTGGCACAGTCGGCTCTCCCTGGGCTTGTAGGTCTGTCTGTGGCGCCCGGATTCGATGAGCAGGTTGTGGGCGCTCAGTCTGTAGCGGCTCAGGATCTGTCTGTCTCTGTGGTTTGGCAGTTTCTCCAGATATGGCGCCAGTTTATATTCCCGCTGTAGACTCCGGTATATTGTCAGTTTCTGGGATGTCTTTATGTCGTTCCTCCAGTCACTGATATATTCCTCTTGGCCTTTCTATCTCATATCTATCTATCTCATATCTATCTATCTATTTATCTCATATCTATCTATCTCATATCTATCTCATATCTATCTATCTATCTATCTATCTATCTATCTATCTATCTCATATCTATCTCATATCTATCTCATATCTATCTATCTATCTATCTATCTATCTATCTATCTATCTATCTATCTATCTCTCTCATATCTATCTATCTATCTATCTCTCTCATATCTATCTATCTATCTATCTCTCTCATATCTATCTATCTATCTCTCTATCTATCTATTTATCTATCTATCGATCTATCTATCTATCATATTTATGGGCTCTAGTTCCAACCAGATGAGTCCAAGAGCCAATTAAATTTTTCTAATGACCAGCAATAAGATTTTTTTCCTCCACTGAGGCCTACCAGATAAGTGGCTGCACATAAATATAAAGGTTACTCCACACTTGCGTATGAAAATACAGATCGAATACGGACGCACACTACCTATAGTTTTTTTTACAATTTGTTCAGTTTTTGTTTCCGTATTTAGTTTTGAGCTGTCCGTTTTTTTATATCTAAGGGTATGTTCACACGGCGGGGGTCCGTAACGGCTGAAATTACGGGGATGTTTCAGCCTGAAAACATCCCCGTAATTTCAGCCGTACCGGCATGTGCAGGCGCTTGAACGCCGCGTCAATTACGGCCGTAATTAGCGCTGCTATTCATTGGAGTCAATGAATAGCGGCTCCAATTACGGCCAAAGAAGTGACAGGTCACTTCTTTGACGCGGGCGTTTAGTTACGCGCCGTCATTTGACAGCGGCGCGTAAATATACGCCTCGTGTGAACAGACAAACGTCTGCCCATTGCTTTCAATGGGCAGATGTTTGTCAGCGCTATTGAGGCGCTATTTTCAGACGTAATTCGGGGCAAAAACGCCCGAATTACGTCCGTAAATAGGCCGTGTGAACATACCCTAACTGTTCAGTTTTTTTTATTTTTTTGGCCGTTTTTGTAATATTGCTGATGTATAGAACAGAACAAATACGCACAAGTGAACTTTCCAAAAAAACGGAATATGCTTGTTTTTAACTAAACCCATTGATTTCTATGGGCTATAAAATTACCAATACGGATATTCTGGAACATTCTGTATATTGAACAAAAGGGCATGCACATAAAATAAACGTGCATATAAAGAAACTGAAATGCGAATAAAATCATTTCAGTGTATTAGCCTTCAATGAAAGAAAGCCGTAATGAATATGGATCCAATATACGGTATATTAATGTGAGTGAGCCCTAAAGGGCATGAGTTGTATGTGTCAGACCATTACTGGGTGTGAACAATAGTCATAGATTGCCCCAGGAATACATAGAGGTTATTTGCACTACTTAATACAGATGTGACAGATGTAGCAGAGCTGTCGTTCAGCTTTTTGGCGCTCCACTACACGTTCATCAACTCTCGATGGATCCTATGTAAAAAAATAAAAAATAAAGGGAGATAACAGTGGTATCGCGCATGGTACTAAATGACAAACTGAGCTGTACTACATCGGACACAATGAGCTCTACTTCACCTGCATGCACAGATGGAGCAGTGCAGAATTTATCATTGAACTGGCTACCGATTGTGCCAAATGACAAACCCAGTTTTGTGTATGAATGTAAATATGAATGTACGACTATACCATGGGCACAGTAATAGTGTTAGAGGGTGACTGAACATATATATTAACAAAACACTCCAAAAATAGAGACGCGATGATTTGGAATGTACAGTTTCCATGTTTGACCTTTCCCAGCAAACCGACGGCGTGAAGAGAGAAAAACACACCTGACAGGAAAACAGACCCTATATAATATACAGTATTATAATCAACTATTATTACCCCCCAGTATGCATGCATCACAGGCTATTATAGCCACACCATAGCCAAATACTGGATTTGTTACCACAGAATAAACCGGATAGACAGACAATATCAGATATTTATCATGCAGAACACACAGCGACTAGAAGCCACATCCTGTACGAGCCGAACAAGCATCCTATTTACTAGAGGCAGAATTTACATACACTAAATAGCCGCACTATATACACTGAGCACACACAAAATGGCAGCTGGAAACGCCACAAAGCAGCAATGCCTGAGGAGGAAGGAAAAATGCTTTATCATTTTAGCTTTATATGACATGAGGACATGCTTTACATGCGTTATCATTTTAGCTTTATATGACATGAGGAACCCAAAGACTGGGAAATGTAGGGAGACAGGGACATAGAGCCATTGCTGAATATCTACCAGGAGTAGCGTATGGAAAACTGCAGATGTATAGAGGCAAAAATGTATGACAGGGCAGGGCTGTGGTACTACTAATAATAGTCATTGTAATCTATTGCAATCTACCGCATTGTAATTAAGGCCTAGCGCAGCTCAATAAGCCATATATCATACAGGCCAGTGTTATTCATCTTACATGACAGACACAGCCTATCCTGCTCACATATGGCCACCTACATGGGTCAAATATGGATTCCGGGGTAGCAGAGCTCAATTTGTCATTGTTCATGCATCTCTGAGGTGAGATAACGCAGTACGTGCACCTGCAGTCCTATGTCATAGAACATATATTGTGATCTCGCCAATTGTAAACTCAGCTCTGCTACATCAGTTAATATGTATCTGGCACACTGGTTAAGGAAATATTAAGATGCAGGCGATCCAGCCTAATCTTCCACCCATTGTGAGAGAAGACACACGGATGTCACATTGCAGATGAAAACACTGGCATAAATTTGTTGGGAAATATCACAACCCTATTTTCCGGATAGCACACTGTGATAAATGACAGACACACAATGACAGGGATCACAACAAGGTGACATGGTGGCCTGTGTCGCTAGGCCTCTGCTATACATGAATGGGATAGAAGAATGGCAAACAATGGGGGTACACGTTCAAGGGGGTATCTATCATTCGTTGTCCAGGCCTGGCATAGTAATGTGAAAAAATGGCATAGCAATAAGAATGTCTCAATATGAAGTGATACAATGAAGCCCATTGGCATCTAGTGTTAAAATGGACACAATGGACTATTCAAAAGGTAATAGCTGGACATTTAGGGTTAGAAATGGCCATAAATGAAAAGATATAACCCACATTAGAACCCCAGTCCCATATTAGTAGATATTCTGCTATAAAACAATACAATGGAATATCTATATTGTTACACATAGGAAATTCCCAGCCGGTCGCCAATAAACGCGATGGCGATTACCACCAAGAATAGATTTTACGCAGGTTCAAAAGCAATAAAATGGATTCTTATCTCTTGCCAGTGATTGTTCCTTTACCACAGATGCCCATGATCCTTACATTTATGGCCATATCCAGCCAATTGCAACCAAAATGAGACAATGAATACTATCTGGTCATCTTAGGGTTAACACAAGAGATCCACTAGCATGTCCTAGAAATGATATAGTAAGCAGGGCATTCCGGTTACCTGATGGTGGTTGTAGTTGTTCCTCTGCTGCAGGAAGGCAGCAGCCTGGTGGTGCTGAGGGTTGAGTTGGGGGCTCACTGGAGACCTCCTGCTCTGCTGTTGCTGAGTGATATTGATCTGAGCCGAGAAAGGGCTGCTGAATCCAGGGACGTTCATGCCAGGGCAAGGGTTGGCAGACACAGGAGAGTAGCTATGAAAGAAAGCCGGGTTGATGGAGGAGGGGATGCCAGGGTAGAAGCTGTCAGGCTCCGGGCTCTGCAGGGCGTTCAGGTTGTGCCCAGCAGGGTGGGGCGCAGCTGGCTGCTGCTGGGGTAGCTGGGGTGGTGGGACTGGTGGAGGGGATGAGGTCTGCACAGACCAGGGGGTACCAAACCCGGGCAAAGAAGGAGAAGAGCCGGATCCTCCGGGGCTGTGATTGCTGGGTAAGTCAGGAGATCCGGGAAAGGAGCTGCCCAGCAGGTTGGTGCCCCCACTCAGTAGATGCCCACTCTGTCCGTCCATCTGGAGCTTGTTCTTGGCTGGCAGCTGGTGACCACCAAGAGATGGAGGAGATCCTGACACATGGGTCTCCCCAGCAGCAGCAGCCACCTCCTCTGCAGAACAAGAGCTGGAGGAGGAAGAAGAAGAGGACGAGGAAGGGGAGGCTGGCAGCAGCTTGTCAGGACCCTCCACACCCAGATCCTCTGCTTTGGGAGATCCCTGGCGATGATTAACCTCCCCAGGCTTCTTCAGCTCCTCCCTGAACGCGGAGGAGCTCTCCTGGGGGCTGAAGTCCTTCCTCTTGTGCCCCAGCTGCTTGTCCTGGGCACCGTGCTGCAGCAGCAATGCAGGCGGCGAGACCTGGTGATGCCCGTTCTTACTGTGCTTGCCAGGCGCACAGCTCACCCCTAGCAGCAGCTCATCCTGCATGACCTGCGGGTAGCTGGGCAAGAACAGGGCGCTGCCCGCTGACGAGGGGAACTGCTGGCTGCTCCTGAACGCTCCCCCACCAAATAAACCAGTGCCCCCTCCGCTGCCAGCACCACTCCCGGTTGTCTGCAGTAACCCGAACCCGTAATCCCCCATTGACACCTCTATCTACAGAGCAGCTAAGAATAGATAGACGTCAGTATATATATATATTACTAGGCAGTAGACTCCACGTATATATGATCACTCTCTATGTACAGGACACTGTTACTACGGTACAACCTTCTCTTTACAAAGTGTTACAATAGACAAGCTCCTCAGCCGGTTGCTCTTGCAGTGAGGAGGGTCTGGGGGTATGTTACAGTCCTCAGTATGGGGGGCACATGTATCCTTGGTGGCTCCTTGTTGTTGTTGCCCTATGTCTGTCCTTTACCACCCCCCTCCTCTCCTCCTTATGCCGGCTCAGTGACTGCAGCGCTGCGTTATAAAGGCAGGAAGAGACGTCAGTGTGACGGAGCTCATTACTATGTACACGGCCCCTACCAGGGACATCCTGCTGCTGCTGCTCAGTCTGAACACGACCTGACACCTTGTGCTGGGGGCTGGGTGTGGGAGGAAGGGCTGGGAGTATGGCAAAGAAGGGGTTACCGAAACCTTCATGTATCTAACACCTGCAGGACTGCCACTATGTGCACAAAGAGGGGGAGCCATGGAAGAAGAGGGGAGATGTCAAATCTAGTATCATATATGTAATAATATATAACACATGTACAGTATACTATCATATATATAACACATGTACAGGATACTATCATATGTGTAATAATATATAACATGTACAGGATATTATCATATATAAAACACATGTACAGGATACTATCATATATATAACACATGTACAGGATACTATCATATGTGTAATAATATATAACATGTACAGGATATTATCATATATAAAACACATGTACAGGATACTATCATATATATAACACATGTACAGGATAGTATCATATATGTAATAATATATAACACATGTACAGTATACTATCATATATATAACACATGTACAGTATACTATCATATATAAAACACATGTACAGGATACTATCATATATAAAACACATGTACAGGATACTATCATATATATAACACATGTACAGGATAGTATCATATATGTAATAATATATAACACATGTACAGGACAGTATCATATATGTAATAATATATAACACATGTACAGTATACTATCATATATATAACACATGTACAGGATACTATCATATATATAACACATGTACAAGACAGTATCATATATGTAATAATATATAACACATGTACAGGACAGTATCATATATGTAATAATATATAACACATGTACAGTATACTATCATATATATATAACACATGTACAGTATACTATCATATATATAACACATGTACAGTATACTATCATCTGTGTAATAATATATAACACATGTACAGTATACTATCATATATATAACACATGTACAGTATACTATCATATATATAACACATGTACAGGATACTATCATCTGTGTAATAATATATAACACATGTACAGGATAGTATCTTATATGTAATAATATATAACAGATGTACAGGACAGTATCATATATGTAATAATATATAACACATGTACAAGACAGTATCATATATGTAATAATATATAACACATGTACAGTATACTATCATATATATAACACATGTACAGGACAGTATCTTATATGTAATAATATATAACACATGTACAGGACAGTATCATATATGTAATAATATATAACACATGTACAGGATACTATCATATATATAACACATGTACAGGATACTATCATATATATAACACATGTACAGGATACTATCATATATATAACACATGTACAGGATAGTATCATATATGTAATATACAGCACATGTACAGGACAGTATCATATATGTAATAATATATAACACATGTACAGGATACTATCATATATGTAATAATATATAACATGTACAGGATAGTATCATATATGTAATAATATATAACAGATGTACAGGACAGTATAATATATGTAATAATATATAACACATGTACAAGACAGTATCATATATGTAATAATATATAACATGTACAGGACAGTATCATATATGTAATAATATATAACACATGTACAGGATAGTATCATATATGTAATAATATATAACATGTTCAGGATAGTATCATATATGTAATAATATATAACACATGTACAGGATAGTATCATATATGTAATAATATATAACATGTACAGGACAGTATCATATATGTAATAATATATAACATGTACAGGACAGTATCATATATGTAATAATATATAACACATGTACAGGATAGTATCATATATGTAATAATATATAACATGTACAGGACAGTATCATATATGTAATAATATATAACACATGTACAGGACAGTATCATATATGTAATAATATATAACATGTACAGGACAGTATCATATATGTAATAATATATAACATGTACAGGACAGTATCATATATGTAATAATATATAACATGTACAGGACAGTATCTTATATGTAATAATATATAACACATGTACAGGATAGTATCATATATGTAATAATATATAACATGTTCAGGATAGTATCATATATGTAATAATATATAACACATGTACAAGACAGTATCATATATGTAATAATATATAACACATGTACAAGAGAGTATCATATATGTAAGAATATATAAGATGTACAGGATAGTATCATATATGTAATAATATATAACACATGTACAGGATAGTATCATATATGTAATAATATATAACACATGTACAAGACCGTATCATATATGTAATAATATATAACATATGTACAGGATAGTATCATATATGTAATAATATATAACACATGTACAAGACAGTATCATATGTGTAATAATATATAACATGTACAGGATAATATCATATATGTAATAATATATAACACATGTACAGGACAGTATCATATATATAATAATATATAACACATGTACAAGACAGTATCATATATGTAATAATATATAACATGTACAGGATAATATCATATATGTAATAATATATAACACATGTACAGGACAGTATCATATATGTAATAATATATAACACATGTACAGGACAGTATCATATATGTAATAATATATAACACATGTACAGGACAGTATCATATATGTAATAATATATAACACATGTACAGGACAGTATCATATATGTAATAATATATAACACATGTACAAGACAGTATCATATATGTAATAATATATAACATGTACAGGATAGTATCATATATGTAATAATATATAACATATGTGCAGGACAGTATCTTATATGTAATAATATATAACACATGTACAAGACAGTATCATATGTGTAATAATATATAACACATGTACAGGACAGTATCATATATGTAATAATATATAACACATGTACAGTATACTATCATATATATAACACATGTACAGGATACTATCATATATATAACACATGTACAGGACAGTATCTTATATGTAATAATATATAACACATGTACAGGACAGTATAATATATGTAATAATATATAACATGTACAGGACAGTATCTTATATGTAATAATATATAACACATGTACAGGACAGTATAATATATGTAATAATATATAACATGTACAGGACAGTATCATATATGTAATAATATATAACACATGTACAGGACAGTATCATATATGTAATAATATATAACACATGTACAGGACAGTATCTTATATGTAATAATATATAACATGTACAGGACAGTATCTTATATGTAATAATATATAACACATGTACAGGACAGTATCATATATGTAATAATATATAACATGTACAGGACAGTATCTTATATGTAATAATATATAACACATGTACAGGACAGTATCTTATATGTAATAATATATAACACATGTGCAGGACAGTATCTTATATGTAATAATATATAACACATGTGCAGGACAGTATCTTATATGTAATAATATATAACACATGTACAGGACAGTATCATATATGTAATAATATATAACACATGTACAGGACAGTATCATATATGTAATAATATATAACACATGTGCAGGACAGTATCTTATATGTAATAATATATAACACATGTGCAGGACAGTATCTTATATGTAATAATATATAACACATGTACAGGACAGTATCATATATGTAATAATATATAACACATGTACAGGATACTATCATATATGTAATAATATATAACATGTACAGGATAATATCATATATGTAATAATATATAACATGTACAGGATAATATCATATATGTAATAATATATAACATGTACAGGATAGTATCATATATGTAATAATATATAACATGTACAGGACAGTATCATATATGTAATAATATATAACACATGTACAGGATAGTATCATATATGTAATAATATATAACATGTACAGGACAGTATCATATATGTAATAATATATAACACATGTACAGTATACTATCATATATATAACACATGTACAGGATACTATCATATATATAACACATGTGCAGGACAGTATCTTATATGTAATAATATATAACACATGTACAGGACAGTATCATATATGTAATAATATATAACACATGTACAGGACAGTATCTTATATGTAATAATATATAACACATGTACAGGACAGTATCATATATGTAATAATATATAACACATTTACAGGATAGTATCATATATGTAATAATATATAACACATGTACAGGATACTATCATATATATAACACATGTGCAGGACAGTATCTTATATGTAATAATATATAACACATGTACAGGACAGTATCATATATGTAATAATATATAACACATGTACAGGACAGTATCATATATGTAATAATATATAACACATGTACAGGACAGTATCTTATATGTAATAATATATAACACATGTACAGGACAGTATCTTATATGTAATAATATATAACACATGTACAGGATAGTATCATATATGTAATAATATATAACATGTACAGGACAGTATCATATATGTAATAATATATAACATGTACAGGATAGTATCATATATGTAATAATATATAACACATGTACAGGATAGTATCATATATGTAATAATATATAACATGTACAGGATAGTATCATATATGTAATAATATATAACACATGTACAGGATAGTATCATATATGTAATAATATATAACACATGTACAGGACAGTATCATATATGTAATAATATATAACATGTACAGGACAGTATCATATATGTAATAATATATAACACATGTACAGGACAGTATCATATATGTAATAATATATAACATGTACAGGACAGTATCATATATGTAATAATATATAACATGTACAGGACAGTATCATATATGTAATAATATATAACACATGTACAGGATAGTATCATATATGTAATAATATATAACATGTACAGGACAGTATCATATATGTAATAATATATAACATGTACAGGATAATATCATATATGTAATAATATATAACACATGTACAGGACAGTATCTTATATGTAATAATATATAACACATGTACAGGACAGTATCATATATGTAATAATATATAACACATGTACAGGATACTATCATATATGTAATAATATATAACATGTACAGGATAATATCATATATGTAATAATATATAACATGTACAGGATAATATCATATATGTAATAATATATAACATGTACAGGACAGTATCATATATGTAATAATATATAACACATGTACAGGATAGTATCATATATGTAATAATATATAACATGTACAGGACAGTATCATATATGTAATAATATATAACACATGTACAGTATACTATCATATATATAACACATGTACAGGATACTATCATATATATAACACATGTGCAGGACAGTATCTTATATGTAATAATATATAACACATGTACAGGACAGTATCATATATGTAATAATATATAACACATGTACAGGACAGTATCTTATATGTAATAATATATAACACATGTACAGGACAGTATCATATATGTAATAATATATAACACATTTACAGGATAGTATCATATATGTAATAATATATAACACATGTACAGGACAGTATCATATATGTAATAATATATAACACATTTACAGGATAGTATCATATATGTAATAATATATAACACATGTACAGGATACTATCATATATATAACACATGTGCAGGACAGTATCTTATATGTAATAATATATAACACATGTACAGGACAGTATCATATATGTAATAATATATAACACATGTACAGGACAGTATCATATATGTAATAATATATAACACATGTACAGGACAGTATCTTATATGTAATAATATATAACACATGTACAGGACAGTATCTTATATGTAATAATATATAACACATGTACAGGATAGTATCATATATGTAATAATATATAACATGTACAGGACAGTATCATATATGTAATAATATATAACATGTACAGGATAGTATCATATATGTAATAATATATAACACATGTACAGGATAGTATCATATATGTAATAATATATAACACATGTACTGGACAGTATCATATATGTAATAATATATAACATGTACAGGACAGTATCATATATGTAATAATATATAACACATGTACAGGACAGTATCATATATGTAATAATATATAACACATGTACAGGATAGTATCATATATGTAATAATATATAACATGTACAGGATAGTATCATATATGTAATAATATATAACACATGTACAGGATAGTATCATATATGTAATAATATATAACACATGTACTGGACAGTATCATATATGTAATAATATATAACATGTACAGGACAGTATCATATATGTAATAATATATAACACATGTACAGGACAGTATCATATATGTAATAATATATAACACATGTACAGGATAGTATCATATATGTAATAATATATAACACATGTACAAGATAGTTCTAAACACAGGAAAGAGCAAGACCAGGTATAAAAAATAAGCACCGGCAAAGTACAGCAAAACTTTATCAAGCAAGAATATGAAGACATACAGATTACATAATAGCCGTGAATGATCTGACCCAATAAAGGATAATAGGCACCTGTAAAGCGTGATAGGTGAGACGCCTCCGATAACTCGCAGTGGCAATGCAGCTCATATAGAAATAAGCATGTTGCAACTTTTTTCTCTTCTAAAAAAAATACATTTCTTTATCAAAAGATTGATATCATATCAAATGAATGCAAACAATTTATATTTGGTATCACCCAAAGTTTCAGAGTCCATAAAGTATTCTGGATGGATTCTTTCCGGTGGATTATGGTTCTTTTAGACTACAACAATTAAAAACATCTAAAAACACATACCCAAATTCCCCATCATGAGGGTTTCCATAGTAGAATGAAACCATATAGGGATTGCCAATGCAAAAATGACATTACCCATAATGCATGCATGCAATGGTAACATGACATGAAATGCCCAGCATAAATAGGCAGGACATGAATACATCCCAGTGGTGTTGGCGTTCATATGGCAACCCACGCGTTACGTATCACCGTCCTCTACGGCTTCCTGATGGGTAAATCATGTACGAGATATACTGAGAGATATACATTACATGTAATACACAACACACGTTTGGGACATTATACGGACATGTACAGAATTGTATGATATAGTTGTAATAATATTAAATTCACACCTGGGATAATATCATATATATGAACCACACATTGACAGTATACTATCATTTACACTGATCAGCCGT